>NC_081266.1:4871511-5209826 GCF_030490865.1 Poecile atricapillus | reverse complement strand
GAGGGCAGGGCGTTCAAAGTCTGCTCTAGGATGCAGCAAATGCTTTGTAGGACACCTAAATGGGGATCTCTTCTAATCTAATTTCATCTCCATTATAGATGCAATGTGTGCTACTACTCCTAGTATTTTTTATAGAGAAAACAGTTGCTTTTATCTTTGAGCCATTCAGAATTTTGATTTGAATATCTCTTAGCACCAGAAGCAGCTTTGCATAAATCATGCTTAAATTATTATTTTGTCAAATAAGGATTTTTTTTCCTTATGTGTAGTTATAGGTTTTGCTGTTCAGCAAATACATACTATAGGTAATGAGCCTGTTTCTTTGTACAGACTTAATAATAAACATATTGGAAAACTATAAAAGATAATATTGACTACTTAAGAGTCAGTTTCTATATTTTGAGGAAGGTTTTGTTACATTTGCTATCCTTAAATTGTAATTGAAAGTTAACAGGTGTTTTTAAGTAGCTGTAGTACTATAAGTACTATAAGTGTTTTTAAGTAGTGCTGTACTATATAATTGTAGGAGCTTTCAGAGGTTTTTTTTCATTATTCTGTTACCATCTTGCTGTTGTCCAGTGTAGCTCACTCTAGAACGCTGGCTGTAGCCTCTCCTGAGAGCAAGTGTGCCACATTTGTTAACAGTGACTCCTGTACAATCACTGTGCAACATTCCTGGGTCAAGCCCCACAGGCTGAGGACGGTGATTGATTTTGGTAGCTGATCTTTTCCCCAAGGCTGGCTCAAGGGATGTGCCTCATTCTGGCAGTGTTGTAGCCAAGCAGGGAAATGTGCAGCTCTCTGTCTGCTCGTAAGTTGTGCCAACTCTTCCCTCAAGTGGCAGTGGCTGGCATCAGGAGTGGCAGGAAGCTGCAGAGAGGGACTCCAGCTTCCCTACCCCACCTGACATGGTTCTCTAAGCATGCTGGATGAGGAAGAACACTCCCAAGTTTGCAAGTTTCCAACTGCAAATATGAAAAAAAACAACTCTTATGTTTCTGGTTTGAAGCAGTATACTGTCTATTTACAATAAACAAAGCAGGTCAAGAAATACTTATATACATTCTGTACTTATTATTAAATCTAAAGTATAAGGCTTATATAAGGCCTCCTCAGGTTATTAAAAATCCTTCTACATATTCCATCCTGTCCTGAAATAATCTGCCTGTTGAAGCTTTGCTTCTGGGTCACATCTGTAGATGAATCAAGAGAATTGTCCTAAATGTCATTCAGTTTTTATCACAGCTGCTTTAAAAGGAAAAAAAAACCCACCAAAATGCAAACCTCAGCTGAACCGGCACAAAATCCAAGCTTTATCCGCTTGACTTTATGTATTAAATCTTAATTCAGCTCAAGAAATATTAATCGTGTATCCTAAATAATGCTTATTACTGTCTGGATTTTCAATTAAATCTTCATAAGGAAAGCTTTTAATGAAACAGCTCTGGAATTACCCAGTGCCAGTGTGTGTGAGCTCTGCCCCAGCCTTTCCAGCCAGGGGCAGTCTGTCTCTCCAAGCCTGGGGAGCTGTGTCCCTGAGGCACTGACACGGAAGGTAAATTGTCTGTGAAGACAGAAAGGAATCATCGAGGCTGCAGAAGGCTCTGATTTATCGGGAGCCAGCAGCTGATAACTCTTTTGAGGTCAGCGTGGTTTGCGTGAGAAAAGGAACAATGAAACTCTTGAGCCCCTTTAAAGGGTCCTCCTCCCTCCTGCTGAAGGCAGGCTGAGTGTGCAGTGTTGGCACTATTAATTAATCAATTAATACTAACATTATTAATGAGATATTTGAAATTATGAGGATAGCCCATGTTCCTTGTATCATCCTTCATTTCCTTACCCTCTCCAAAGCAGTTTATCCTGCACATTACCCTCTGGATGTGCCCAGATCTTGCCTGTATTTTGTGAGAAGGAAATCTGCAGTGAAAGTAGGTATTGAGAAGTACAGGATGGTTTTAATTTAATTTCTGACTACAGGTGGCTCCATCCTCCCCTCTGTGGCTGCTGAGTCACGGCTCGAAGCCTCCTGGCTTTCACCAGTGCACAGTGTGTGATTTTAGGGGAATTCAGGCTGTCTCAGTATAGCCCTTGTTGGTGGGGGTTTTTTTGCTACAATCACCAGAGCTCACAAATCCTCAGCAGCATAGTGTGTTTTTGGACTATTTTTGTATATGCCTCATGCTGAGTGAGTCACAGCAGCATGTGTGCACTTCCATGGGAATGTTAAGAGCAGAGCTGTTATCACTACTGTGTGTCCCTGTTCTTTCTTCTAATGTCACACCACAGACGTGCTCTAGTGTGTTGTGATGTGGTGTGGACAGGAAATAAATTCATCCTGATTTGTGGAAGTGGAGAGCTGAACAGAGAGGAGGATAGTACAGAGGTTTGTGAGACTGCAGGTTTTAGCCCTAATTATTTTGTTGTTTGATTGCCATTTTTTCTGAGTCTGTGTTGTAACTTTTTCTCTAAAAATTCTTTTTCGTTTCTTTTTTCTCTTTCTCTGATTCTGCTGCACCTTTTTTGTGTTTTTCTTTCTCCTCCTGGATTTCTCAGTCTCTTCTGAGCTGAGTTTCTTTGGGAATCTTCTTTTGTGGGGAGCCCTGCTTATCTCACTTCTCTAGGTTTGAAGAAAACTCCTGAGCTCGTTAGGATCTTGTTTCTTGTGTTTATTAGAAGGTCATTACAAAACTTGGCAGGTCTCTCCAGACTAACTGCACAAGGTTAATTCACTACAACCTGGCTCATTTTGTTTTGATGGTACAAAATGGCCTTGTGGCTCACTTTGGCTTTGAAAGCACAAAATGGCCCCAAACTACGCAGTTCTTTTATCTTTGTACTCATTCTTACCCAATTAACAATAGATACATATATTATTTTCTTAATGACCCATCACCTGTGTGCTGCACTGTGGTATTTTCTAACCAATCACCTACTACTACCCAAAAACTTCTAGAAGAAAATGAAGAAGAAGAAGGAAAAGAAACAACATTCTAAATCCTCCATCTTGCCTTCTGCTTTCTAAACTATTTTAAACTCTAAACTAACTTTTTCACCCAGTGACTTAAGAAAATTCTCTAATCTACACACTCACACTTTTAGCTTTTCTGTCTAACTTTTAACAGCTGTTTTCATGTATCACCATGAAAACATGCTCATGAATTTCATGTTACATGAAATTCAGTGTTTTTCTGGATCTTAGAATTAGGTATCAGAAACAAGAGCACACACTCTCTGTCTCAGACTCCAACATGTGTCACCTGTGGAAATAAAAAATTGACTTTGATCGTAGGTGTCTGTTAGTGGCTTATACTCCAGTGAGAGTATTTCCTAGTTTAACAGCATCCAGGGCAAAACCTGCTGGTCAAAGGAGTGAGTGTACAGAGTGTGTGGGCAGCAGGCTGCCTGTCCATCCTCACCAGAGGCTCAGTGACTGACTCCCTTTGCTGCTCTCCAGTGTCTGCTGGAACAGGACAGGTGTGGAATTCTGTCCTCCCACACAGCACAGGGCTCAGTGCTTGGTCTCTTTGGATCTATAACCTCTGCCTTTACTTCAATTTCTTGGCTCTTCTTTTCCATTGCCCTTAATTTGCACTGCTGGTTGCTTCCTCCTATGCTCTGCTTTGTTTTAATGGCCTGAGAGGCATTAAAAAGAAAAACAAAAAATTAGTTCTTCTACTGGAACATGACTTTCAAGAGGGTGATGGAGTCTTGAGCTGTCAGTGACTGCTTGCAGAACAGAGCTTGCTTTGGGTTTGGCACTTGGTTGGTGTCTGAAAATTTTCACAAATGTAATGCTTTACTCATTTTTATTGCATTCTGAATTAAGACTTTGTGGTGATCCTCAAATGGTTAGTGAACAGCTTATTTGCTTTTAACCCCTTCCTCTTTGCATTGTTTCACTTTAGTTCCTGAACATCTTACCATGCTGGATGATGTTTCCCACATCTGAGCAATTTAAAGGCATTTATGAGGAAAAGTTCCTTTTCATGTGTTCTGTAATGTTCCTTTGCCCATGTCCAAATATCTTCCAAAATTCCATGGGCTGAGGGTTAAAAACATCTCTGCAAAATAGAAAGTGTGCTTGTTTTTAACTGGCATGAGTTCCTGACACAGGATCCATAAAAAGTTGTGAAACAACCAAGGAAGTATCTTGGAATGGGAATAGGTAGGAACCAAGCCCCAAATTCACAGGTGTTGGGAAGGGTTTAAAAAAGGGACAATTGATCAGAGTGCTTTAGGAGAATTATTCTGTGTGGAAGGGAGCAAGGAGAAAGAGAATGAATGGAATTTTTTGTTATGATAGACTGTAGAGGAAAGTTTGGAATTTGCACAGAAGGGGCTCCCAGCACTGCAGTACTTCATAGAATGTTCAAATCATTCTTGTTACAGGCAAGAAAGTTACTAAATCTTTGTTAATTATTTTACAGACTTCTGTTATATGGCACAGGAAACGTAGGTGTTCCTCTCTGACCTCATCTCTTTGTCCTTGTTTCAGCTGGAATTGTTTCAGTTAGGTTTCTTCCTAGCTGGTAGAGCTGTGCTTTGGATTTAGGGTGAGAATAGCACTGATAACACACTGAGTTTTTAATTGTGGCTGAGCAGTGCTTACCCTGAGTCAAGAGGTTTTCAGAATCTCTGCCAGTGAGGAGGGGCACGAGAGGCTGGGAGGGAGCATGGCCAGGGCAGCTGTCCCAAAGTGGCCACAGGGATATTCCAGACCATGGAGCCCAGTACATGAACTGGGGCTGATCACAGGGAATCAGTATTTTACACTTGCAGTTTCTACAGCTGAAATCCACTGTCAAATTTTTAGGATGCCTACAGATTTTTCCTAGCTAAACAAAAAGCAAGCAAACCCTGTCACTATCTCTCGATGTCTGTGCTTGGTTGTTTCAACTTCAGTTGTGTAGCCAAAGTTATGATACCAGTCTTTGAAAGTGAACTTTTTTAAGAATACCTAAAATTGTTGAAAATTACTAGAATTACTGTAGATTCCAGCTTGTTGGCATAAAGTAGAAATACAGGGTTCACATGGCACTGGGAATGGGATAAATTAATGTAAGAGGAACACTGTTAGATAAAAATGGACAAGCAATAGAGAGCACTTGCACAGAAAGGAGTGGGAAGTGCTATTCAGCTGGGATCATGCACTTGCATTTGCTTTCTTTTTCTTCATACTGTTGCAGTTTGGTTTCAGACTTTATTATCTTGTCAGGTTCATAAGGACCATGTGGTGTGTTTTGGTGATGCCATGGTGAAAAAGTAAGGTCAGGGAAAGGAGGAGCTCCCAGTAAAGCTCATGTAAGGGGTTCCATTCTCTGAACACACCAGCTGGGTTCTGTAATCTCTATTGAAATGTAGGTCAGGCAGCTGCTGCTCCTGCAGAAGCCTTCTCATCTTTCTTCCAGCTCACCAAGTTTGCAGGTGTCCTGTCCTGTCCTGTCCTGTCCAGGGGAGGGAACACTGAAGGCATCACTCACATGTTGTGTCCTCCCTCTTGTTCATAGGGCACAGTTTTCACTTTGGAATCGGAAGAGGAAGAGTATCCTGGGCTCATTGCAGAGGACAGCAATGACATTTACATCCTGACCAGTGACAACTCAGGGCAGGTGAGCCCCCCGGAGTCCCCCACGGTGACCACGTCGTGGCAGTCAGAGAGCCTGCCCGTGTCCCTGTCGGCGAGTCAGAGCTGGCACACGGAGAGCCTGCCAGTGTCCCTGGGACCTGAGTCCTGGCAGCAAGTGGCCATGGATCCTGAAGAAGTCAAAAGCCTGGACAGCAACGGAGGGGGCGAAGAGAGGAGTGAGAACAACTCTTCCAACTCCGACATTGTTCACGTGGAGAAGGAAGAGATACCAGAGGGGATTGAGGAAGCAGTGGTGCCAGCCGGCGCTGCAGAGACCATGCAGGCAGCCTTTCCAGAAACCTCTGCTTCTTTACAGGAAATAAAACCTCCTGAAATTGCTGCTGCTGGAAAAGCACATCCCTCCGCACTTCTGCGTACAAAACAGGAGGAGAAGGGAAAAGCAGCTGAAGAGCTTGTTGAACCTGAAATCCCCGTGTTAACTAAACCTGTCCCAAAGTTAGCTCCATCAGAAGAAAAGGCTGCACCAGAACCTGAGAAAATACTGCTTCCAGGGGAAAAAAAAGTGGGGAAAGAGGGTCATTTGGAAGAAATAGAAGAGAAATCCTCAGCTGCAGAGGAGAAGCCTATCCTATTGCCAGAAGGGAAATCTATACTGCTGTACGGCGGGGCTGCCGCCGTCGCTATATTGGCTGTGGCAGTGGGAGTAGCGCTGGCGCTTAGGAAAAAGTAACGGAGCTCTCTTGAGGAGGAGGGGGGAGAGAAGAGAGCACATCCAGTTTTTGTAGTTGTGTTACCTAAAGGTTGAGCTGCCTGCTGTTTAATTGGACATTTGAGTAACTCAGTGGTGATGAGGTGAGGTTGTTCAATAAGCCTCCAGCTACGGACAATCATGTTTTTAAGTAGAATCGGGGCGGGGATTGGTTTTTCGTGATTAAAGTATGGGGGTATTTTTAAAAAAAAAAAAAAAAAAATCTGCAAATTTAAGAACTTAAAGTGCAGGTGCTGAAGAAAGGGGTGCTCATACTCTAGGAACTGGAACAGAGAATCCCCAGGGGAAGGGGAGAGCCAGCTGCTGCCAACCCCTGGAGATTTTGGCTTCTCAGATTGACCGCTACTGCAGCTGTGCTGTCTTGTCACTTCCCGTTGTGCCCCCGAGCCCCTCCTAACAAACATTAGCCAACCTGAGTCCTGTAGCGAGAGACTGGTGTCCCTTTTGTCTCAGCTTCCTCTCAGGTACAGCACTGCTCCTCATAACCTTCCAGGTTCCTCCTAAGCCCCAGTGGGACAGTGCTTATTCTTACCTCTTGGCTCACACTGGTTTTGGCCCCTAACGTTTACTGGAGCCCCATCCTGTAAAGATGCTGCCTCTCTATAGCTGTATTATCTCTGAGCATCCTGGTGTTCCTGGGGCAGTGCTGCTGCCCAGGAGGGTGAGAGGGACACTGCTGTTTGCTGGTTTGAGAATCCATTTGCTCTGCTCCTGCCCAGCCCACTTTACTGCAAGCCCTTCAGAGGTACGAAATTGATGCTGGACACGGTGCCATTGGGATCAGTGCTCTGATATCTGGGGTAGATTCAGCAAAAACACAGCAAAACCGTGTGGAAGCAAGGCCAGTGCCTCAAGTGCAATTCAGACGTTAAATGCTCTGCTGTCCTGTGTCACGCTGCAGTCTGCATTGTCTTCCCCAAATTAAGCACAGAGTGTATTTAGTCCTAACTTGGTCTTGCCTGTGACAGAATCCCAGATATATAAAGCAATGGATTCTAGTAACTGAGCAAAAGAGCATTAAATATCTCTATCTGCTTGTTCCTGGCCTGGCCTGGAGTGCTGTTCAGTGCGATCTCTTTTGCGACTGTGAATCTGTAACTGGCTGAACTTGCAGATTCACAAACAATGAGCAATTTACTTTGGCAAAGAAAGGAAATCCCCCTTCCTGCAGTCACAGCACTTCAGGTGTGCATGGAGAGAAGCTTTCAAGTGTTGCCCTACTCCTCAGAGGGATCCTGCCACAAGCGTTCCTCTTTCAGCACATCTGTGTGTCTGTCCTTGTCCATACCGCAGCTCCATGGGCAACACCTTGGGCTTCCCAGGCAGAACTGTGCATGCAGCTCTGAGGGCTGGTGCTGGCACTGTGGCTTAGACCAGATGGAGGAAGGTGAAAAGGGAACTTGTGATAATGTAAAAAATGAAACATGAGCTTGTGGGAGACTTCGCAAAGCACAAAGACAAGGTACTTTTATTTCTAAATTATTATTTCTAAGTAACCATATCAAGAGTACATCTCCTGATGAGCCTGTTTCTTAAGGGATCTCAGAATGAAGAGATCTTAGCATATTCTCTATTTTAGAATGTCCTTGCTGCATTTTCCTATCCCAGGATGCTGGAAAGTTAGTCAGAATGTGTCAGATTCTGAGGAATTATTTTTGTGTAAGCTTTTGTGAAATGGATTTTCTAGAAAAAATGGATTTTCTGTGTGTGTGAAGTTGAATATTGAGAGGAAGGTTTGTGTATATACTGAACTTGGGAGCTCTGGAGTTCTGGACTGTACTGTTGATAACTGATTGCTCTTCTTCCATGTACAAAACATAGCAGGTTGGCCTTATCAGAAAAAAAAAAACAACCCAAATCTTTTATCACATTGCAAAATGGAATTGACTTTTTCTTTTTGCCATTTTCTGGTGCCCTGCTGGTACTCATTGCTGTGCTGTGTCCCTGGAAGGGGTGGCTGGGACCTCCTCATGCCATGGGCTCTGGTGTCTGCATTCCCACCATGGCAGTTCCCTCTCCTGGCCCCTTGCAGGAGCTTCCTCCACGTGGAGGAGAGGTCTCTTTATGCTCCATCTGTCATGGACATGCAGGATAGGGTTGTTTCAGTAGGAGTGTGGACATGGGTGGAGGACAGACAAGAATAAATCCAGGCTGGCAAGGGAAGAAGTTCCAGACTTACTGCCACAAGGAGCCCAGTGGGGCATGAAATATAAATCTTCCATGCACAGCAGTGAGAAGGTGGCAGCACTAGTAAGGAAATCAATGACTGTGTTAGGCATTTTCATGGTCAGGCCTTGAGTATCTGGTGTGTTGCTACATTTCATGGAGCATCAGTTGCAAAGTATGTTTTGGTTGCTTCATCCTTTCTTTGTAATGTTCTTATTCTGGGGTCTTTTAGATTTGGCAAGTCAGCGAGAATTTGAACTGACCACATGTTCAGAAAATTTACTGTATGAGTCTCTTTCCTCTGGCACACTCCACTAGTTCAAAAGGTCAGCTGTGAGGTTGAGTTCTGCAGAGTTTGGGGTCCTGTGGTCAGAGCTGAGATCACCAAAGGTGGGTAAGCTCAGATGGCAGTGTTCCTACAGACCTGAGTGAGAGGCTGCACTGTTAAGAGGTGTGATTAAACAATGGAAATTTTCTTCCCCCCTATTTTCAAGTATATTACAGTAATCCTAAACTGCAGGGTCCAATTACCCTGGAAGGTGTGGTGCAACCTCTCTTTAGTGGATCTCCTGTAGCTGGCAGAGGGAAGACAGGAGCTATATACCTGCAAAAGGGCATAGAGAATTATTTTCACTTGTGTTGCTCATCCCCTTCCCAGAAGTGCCTCAATATCTGTCCTTGAGTGGCCTGTACTTTAACAAAATATCTACCTTAGACCCATTCTGTCTTCACTTTATCCTTAGCATACCCTAAAGCTGAGATGCTAAAATAGCAGAGGACTGGATCTGTGAAAAAAAGTGGGAAATACTTAAGGAACTGCAGTGGGTAGCATGTCAGTAAGGAGTTGTCAAGGGAAAGGCTTTCAAGATAAGGTGCAACTTAAATTTAGCTGTGCTTAATTCTAAGCTGTGCTTAGTTGGGCATTGTGGCTGGGAGCTGGGCAGGGAGTTTCTTCAGCTGGCACTGCAGGAACAAGAGGCTGAGAGCAAAGACAGAATTCCTCTGTTGCCCAAAGTGCGGATGCAGAGCCACGTCCCAGCTCTTGTGTGCTGGGTGGAGCCTGGTGGGCTCCTGAGTCCCTTGAGCTCAGAAGATCCAGGCTGTGGGGCAGGTCAGTACTGCAGGAACCCATCTTTGCTGTTTGTGAGGGCTTCATTTTTCCCTCTGGCCCTGCTCAGGCAGCTGCAGCTCAAGGGCCAGGTGGAAGCTGAGTGCTCTTACACAGGACAAGTTTTGCTGCCAGAATCCCATTTCCTTCCTTTCCCCACAGCTAGGCTAAAACTTTGGACTGGCTTTTTAAACTAATCAATGCTTTCTAATGGTTACAAATGAAAAGTTTAATTAGTACTAAACAAGCAAGCTGCTGAAGTTTGGTCTTCTTTCATTTTAATGAGTGTAGTAGATAAAATAATCTGAGGTTATAAACCTTTCCTTTAGTTAATGTCTGTTACAGAGGTATGGCAGTACTGTCTAAGCCCTACAAAGGTAGATCTTGCTCTTCTGGCACCTCAGTTGTTCATTCACCAAGCCAGAGCAAGCTCCTGTTACAGAGTTTTGGAGTGCAAGTACTAGAATCTTTTGCTGTGAAATGGGGGAGTGGGGTGGGGAGGTGCACATGGCTGGCCCAGGTGTGATGCCTACAGGCACCACAAAGCCCAGGGCTTCAGTGGAATGCCGTATTCTGCGTTCTATTTGTGTCTGCTCATGTTGGAGCACAACAGGAGAAAGTGTTTCCCAGTGACAAATTCCTGTTTACTATCTTTACTGATGCTCTGGATGAGGGAATGGAGTTTAACATCAGCAAATTTACAGATGGCACGAAGTTGGTGTGCTGGAGAGTAGGAGGGCTCTGGGAGGCACCTGGACAGGCTGGATTGGCAAGCTGGGGACAGAGTGGCTGGCCAGAGGCCAGGCAGAAAGGGACCTGGGGGTGCTGGTGACAGCAGCTGAACATGAGCCAGCAGTGAGCCCAGGTGGCCAAGAAAGCCAATGGCCCCTGGCCTGGGTCAGGAATGTAGGGCCAGCAGCAGCAGCAGCAGGACAGGGATTGTCCCCCTGTACTCGGCACTGGTGAGGCCACAGCTCGAGGGCTGTGCCCAGTCCTGTGTCCCCCGGTTTGGGAGGGATGGTGAGGGGCTGGAGCCAGTCCTGAGAAGGGCAGCAAGGCTGGTGAGGGGTCTGGAACACAAGAGGAGCAGCTGAGGGAGCTGGGAGTGTCAGCCTGGAGAGGAGGGGATCAGGGGAGAGGCTGTGCCAGGGGAGGTGGAGTTTGGACATTGGGAAGAAGTTCTTCACAGAAAGGGTGATTTTCTTCACAGAAAGGGTGATTTTCTCCACAGAAAGGGTGATTTTCTTCACAGAAAGGGTGGTTGGGCATTGGAATGGGCTGCCCAGGGAGCTGGTGGTGTCACCAGCCCTGCAGGGGATTGGAAAGGCTGGATGTGGCACTGAGGGCCATGGTGTGGTTGCCAAGGTGGTGTTTGGTCATAGATTGGACTTGATAATCTCAAAGGTCTTTTCCAAACCTAGGTGACTCTGTTAAACATGGAGGGCTCTGTTAAACCTAGTGAGGGCAGAAGCTGTGCATGACTTTAATTGGGCCTGGACTGCCTAATTTCAGCATGAGGAAGGTTGCAAGAACAGTATTACTTTGACTTCATGTATGTACCTGTACTTAAAGGTGCAAGCTCTGTATTGCTGTAACAAAAAAAATGGGGGGGAGGTATTTAAAGAATTTCAGCCAGCACTACCTGACTGGGGTAGAGCAAGCTGTCAGGCCCAGAGGGAGCAGGGACTGCAGGGCCAGGTCAAGGCACCAGAACTCAGTTTGTGTCTGATAAAGTGAAGGTACCTGATCAGGACTTGGCTGGGGAAACACAGCAGCTCAGAAGGGTCAGTAAAGTCCAGGGGAACCACAACACATCACTCAGCTCCACCTCCTTAAGTTAAATAACTTTATCATTTTTTTCTACTTAGAGCTGCCCTTCTCTCAGTCTCTTGGGTAGGCTGACTTGCTTCCTCCAAGCTCGAGGTCTATGGTCATGCTGTAGAAGTGGGGGAGCTCCTGTTGGCTTCCAGTGGAAGCTGCTTTTGATCTCCCTGCAGTATCTGCAGGGCAGGCAAGGGACACTATTGATGTGGACACAACAAATTGCAGAGGATGCATCTTACTGCTATTACCTTTAGGGGCTTTGTCCTCAGTTTTAACTCGCAGGATAAGCTTTTATTCAAGTGTAAACCTAAAAACCCACCCAGACCAAAAGAATGCCACTTGATTTGTTAAGTAGCAAAGACTAATGGGACTGACTCTGAAGCTGCAGGTTAGGGGATCTCTTCTGCTGGGTGTAAGCAAATAGTGACAGACTTGCAGGGATTTTGGATTCTGTTCTCAAGAGGCCTGCCTAGGGGAGAGACCCTGACTGGTCTCAGGTCACCCATTATCCCAGGAACTCATCATACTGTTCCTTCCAATATGCAAGTGCAGCCCTCTTGGGGAAAACTGTCTGAAGCTTCTTGTGCCATTTGGTTAATAAAAGTGTTTCCACCTTGACAAGAAAGTTCTTTCCAGCTTCATTGTTCAATATTCAGTTCAAGTGAAGGGGTATGTATGTTTTTTCCCTCTGCTAATGGGACACTGCTGTAAGACCATGCCCCCAGGTTGCACTTTAATAAATGGTACAGTTTTCAAAAACAATGTGTAGACTACTTCTGTGCTTCCCCTCTCCCCCTGTTTTAGTGCAGGCACCAGAAGAAAAGGTGGTTTTAGCTACAGGGTAACTTGCTTATGCAAGGCCCAAAGACAGGACTCGAGTGTCTCTACTGCTGCCAGCTGCATCATAAATGAATTAGAAGATTCTAATGCCGTGAGTACTTGCAGAAAAAAATTTCAGGTAGAAACAAAGTCTGCAGAGCTGGAGTAGCCATCAGAAATGAATTTTTTTATTTAAGTTAAAAAACCTCACAAAATATTTATATACTTGGAAAAGTCCTGAGGCAGCTGGATCACAGGTGACACATTTGCCACCTTGTGTGATTATTCATCAAACAACCTGAGTCTGAGTTTGTTCGACCTGAGATGTGACTACAAGATATGCTACTTTTTCTAATTCATATCCAGGCTGCATTCCCAAGAAGACTTGCCCTGTGCCTGCCCTGCCCTTTTCTTTTACAGTGTTCCAGTCAGTTTTATTCTTCAAGCAAACACAGGTGTATGGTGATCGATACTGAAGCATCCTTGTGTCAGCCTTGCCTGGCCACACCCTCCTCTATCACTCAGGGTTCTGTTCAGTCTTGCTGCCAGCTTCTCATCAAGACAGACCTGATTCCCACCCACCCCTGCAGATGATTCTGCTGATGAACCACTAATCCATAGCCCGAGGCCTTCCTGGGAACAGCAGCATGGCTCAGCTGCAGGAGCAGGGCTGGGAAGTGAAGAACTAAAGTAAAATGCTGCAGCTGCTTAGAAAAAACAATGAGAGGGCAGGCCCTGTGCCCACTGGGGCTCTGCACAAAAGCTGCAGCTGCTAAAATAAAAAATATTGTAAAAGGAGAGAGGCAAGCACTACTCCCTACAGGTACTGGGAGAGCTGGCAGGCAGCTCACGCTACTATTACTGCTGTGCTAGTCTACAAAAGCCTATCTACAATCTGCCACCCCTTTCACAGCTGTATCTCAGAAGTTAAGAGTAAATCAAGTGATCTTCATCCACCCAGGAAAATCTTCAGGAATGCACAGGCTGCACACAGGGCTGGAGAGCTCACTCACCCAGCTAGAGGGAGAGAAACAGAAGGGGCATTATTAACAGCAGCAGTGTTCTCCAGAAGCAGTCAAGGCTGCCACCTGCCGTGCTCCTGCCCATGCCAGCAGGACACGGCCCATGGGGACAGTGTGGGACAGCCCCAACAGTGCCACCTGCCTGTGCTCCTGCCCATGCCAGCAGCAGGGACACAGCCCTGGTGCCCAGCTCCAGCCCCCTCCCTGCCCTTGGTGCTCTGAGTCAGCAGGAGCAGCAGCACGGGTCAGCCTCACTGGCTGATTTCTGGCATAACTCAGCATCCTGGGGCCAAACTGAGTGAAGGGACACAGCCCAGTGACATCTTGCCCAGGGTGAGCCAGGCCCGCTGCAGGTTGCTGCCAGCACTGTCCCTGGCAAGGCTGCAGTGCAGGAGTGTCCCACAGGCCTGCAGCACAGCACAGCTGTGTCACCTCTGCTTCTCAGGGGGGCAGGATCACAGCCCTGCCCAAAATCTCATTCTCAAGGACCACTGAGCCTTCACAGCAGGGTGTGCATCCTCTCCCCAGACTCGTTTGTTATTGAAGCTGGGGCCTCCAGCCTGGCTTGCCTGTGAGCTGCACAGCCTCCCCACCTCTCTCGAGTGCCAGCAGAGAACAAGAACAGAATTGACCATTTCTCATTGTTCCACTGCTAGTGCTAATTCTCAGGAGCAATTCCTTTCCCCTTCCAGTTCTCCCAAGCTTTGGGGAGCTCAGGAGGACAAGAGCAGAGACCTCAGGGTCAAGACACTGGGGAAATGCAGCCAATAGAGCTGAGGTCAGGCTTTTCTTCCCTGAGGGAATGAAAGTGTCATTAACCAGAATCTTACTGGCACAGCTCCCTGAGGAGCTTGCAGGGAGGAGAGGAGCAGTCACAGCTCTCTGTGCCCAGCAGAACAAACACGCTCTGTTCACTGGCAGAAACTGTGACATGACCCCCTCGAGCACACTCCACAGCTCTGCTGGGCCTGATGTTCCCTTCTGGCCCAACCTCCAGAGCACTACAGGGAAACCAGCAGGCCACAGGCAGTTCAGAGCTAGGCCAGCCCTCAGGGAATAACCCAGGACAGCTAAAAAGCTGGCTGTGACTCTCACAGAATTCACAGTACTCACCATTTCAACAATGTAGTTGTGGAACTGCTGGTTCATGTAGTTCAGAGTGGTGTTAAAGACATGGCGTAGAAGGGAAGGCACTGTATTCACAATTTTCTTAGTCAAGAGCATTGCTAGCACCAACATGGCCTTCTCCTGTTCCATGTCTGAGGGGATGGAGCGTGTCAGCTCTCTCACTGCCCTGGACATGTGCAGGGTTATCTCCTGTATGGAAGGAAGAGAGGGATCTCAGTGCAACAGCTGAGGCAGAAAGGGGTCTCAGCACAGCCTGCCAGGACTGTGCTAAGAACTGATGTGCTTGTTGTAACGCTCCACAGGATGCTGCTCCCCTTCCTCCCAGCCTTGGCAGCCAGGCTGTTACATTAAAAAAAAAACAACAAAACCAAAAAAAACCCACCAAAAAAACTATGGCCCTTGATCCAGATGTAGATCTAATCCTTAGACAGCCTTCCTTTTTAACACAACAGACCTCAAACTCTACTTCTCTAGCACAGCAGCAAGGCATGTCAGATGCTGGGCCAACTGCATCTAGGAAGAGGCCACGCCAGCAGCTCACCCAGCCAGGCCTAAACCCACTGCTACTCCCAAAACTGTGCCTAAGAACACAGCACACACAGTGCCTTAGAGCACCAGACAAAGGGTCTCTCATGATTTGCTGTCTCTTCAGTGCTCAGTAACAAGCACAAGTTAAGGTTCTGTCATTAACCTGCTCAATTCTTACCCACGTGATGGTCAGCAGATATACAGGACTTGGCACAAAAGTCCAAAGATCCTAAGTACTAAATCTGAGCCTCAGCCAGACCGCTTGTTTTCCAAGATAAGCCATGGGGCCATCAAAAGGACAAAATGCCTCTCAAAGTCAGGCCTTTTCCACAACCACCATTTCACCATCTGCAGAAAGGACATGGGCCCAGGGGACCCAATTTACACATTAACTTCTGCCACAGAATCACCTCTAACAAATCTTCAAAGGGAAGTGTTTGGGATAAATTTTCAGATGCCTACAAAGTCACAGCAGGAAGGATGCAGAATATTTAAAAGGAGAACTGCTTTTCAGGTTGCTTTTCACTCACCTCTCTCGACAGATTCTCATTCAGAAAGTGCTGCACTAGGTCATTTACAACTCTTCCTTGGATGTCTTTATCCAGCTGGTCTCCGATCTCAGCGAGCTGAGCGGCAATGATCCGGATAACATCTTCATTTGTTGGAGCCAACCCTGTCAACACAAAGAGCAGAATTTACTTCACAGGCTGTAGCCAGACCAGGTTCAGTACAGGTCACAGCATTTTGCTCATCTCCATTAGCAACCTCCTTCCCATCCCTGAGTGTATTCATGACAGGTCTAAGCATGATTTCTTGAAGTGCACCCAGGTTGCTTACCAGACATAGTGGAAAACAGGGGTTTGTGCAGTTTAGGTAAAGTGCAGCCTCATCTTGCCCAAAAAACCAAAAATCACTGCAGGGCATGTTAGAACATCTCCAAAATGTGAACAGGACAGTTACAGACAACATCCTGCCCAGAAAGGGGAATTGAGAAGCTGGGCATGACCTTGAAGGTCTTTTTCAACCTAATGATTCTAGAAATGAAGTGACTTGTCAGGACTTGTCTCCTAAGCACCATCTGAAATACAGCACTTCATAAAACAGCTGGAATTGGAAGGGACCTTGAAAGCCATATCATCTAAACCCCCTGCAATAAGCAGGGACATCTTCTTCAACTAGGTTAGATTGCTCAAAGACCCGGCCTAACTGACCTTGAATGTTTCCAGGGGTGGTGCATCCATCACCTCTTCGGGTGACCTGTGCCAGTGTTTTACCACCCTCATTGTAAAAATCTTCCTTAGATCTAGTCTGAATCTGTCCTTTTTCAGCTGAGAACCTTCTACTTTGTCCTACCTGCTTTTGGCGTGAGATCTGTGCAGATTTGTGTGAGAGAGGGCAATTTAGTGTAGCAGCTCCTCCTCACCCTGCTTCAGTTGAGGTCAGTGTGGCAGCTGACACACCCTGGGCAAGGGGCAGTAGCCACCCTGCAGATGGCCAGCAAAGCAGGAACAGGACCAAAAGCTACTTGAGGAACAGTTTCCACCAGACTGGTAGATCAGAAAGGGGTTCATCCAGTACCAGAACTCGAGCTGTTCCAAGATCCTAGCCCAAGTATTGATACTGCCTGAGGAGCAGTGTGAGGCCTAACTTAACTGCCTTGTATCCACTCCTTGAGGGCAGCTAGCACCAATATCAGCTTTGTGCCCTTGTCTGATGTGCTGCTGAAAAAACCCAGTGACAGGTGTTCTAGAAATCCATGGAGAAAGAAAGTGCAAACACCAGTTGTCTTAACCTAAGTGTTAAATTCCCAACCAACACCACCAACAGCCACACAGTGAATTTTCTCGATAAAATAAACATTATTCCTCTGAAACAGACAACAGCAAAGATAGGAAATGGGGAAAGAAAAGCACCATGTTCAGAGAGACATGTGGGATGGAGAAAAGCCTGCTCACCTAGCTCACCATTCTGAAAGTGACCGCTCCGATTGCCATCGGTCTGAAGCTCATCGTCATCGTTTACTTGGCACAACATAATCTGCTGGCTTTGCAGGGAATGCAGCTGGTCTCTGAACTTACAGTCTGAGGATGCCTCCAGGAAGGTGAACAGCAGTGCATACTCCATCTGAAGAGATCCATTGATCTGAGACATAAGGAAATCACTGTTAAGCCCATGCCTAGAAAACGACCCACTCGAAGCATCTAGACTGTTTTCCAACCCTGACCACGTCTCTGTGGGTTCCTCTGAGCACTCATACAGCACCAGCCAGGGGGTCCATGAGGCCTCAGCAAATGCAGACTGGCTCCTGGATGTGGATCCACACAGGAGCATCCCATGGTGGAAGACAGAATGCTCTGCTCTTACAAACCTGTGTTAAAAACCCAGCTCACCTTCTCCTCACATTTCCAGCTGTGGCAGCAACCCTGATCTGAGCTCCTCTTTTGAAACAGGCGTGTATTCAGCAAAAATCATCCACTTCCCTTACTCAGACACCTGGGTTTGGAAGGGTTTTACCCCATATTTGGGAATTGGGCATTCTACTTGCTGTGCATAAAGAAGGCAGCAGCTCCCCATGTCAATGTAATCAGAGCAGAGCAGTAACAAGGTGGGAAATAGAGATAAGAGCATAAGCCTGCAAAAACCCCCAAGGTTCCCATTTCTTCTCCCTCTTCAAAGGAACCTCAACCAGCTCCATAATAAACCTGTCCAGCTCCTCACAGAGAGCCAAGCAGCTGCTCACAAGAGAAATGGCAGATCACTGCCACCTCCAGTGGCACACTCACCCCCAGAAAACGGGCACATGCTGTCTCCATGGCCATACAACCTGCAGCCTTCAAGCAAGGCAGTGCCCACATTAATTAGACTATTAAAAATTAAATTAATTAATTAGGAGGCAGGCAGATTGACAGGAGCAAGAGGCCCCACTGGAACACCAGGCCTCATAACCAACTAAGGCCTCCAGAAAACCAGGAGACTCTCCAATAATTTTACTTGAACAGGTAAAGAGAGCAGGATGTGGTATAAGCACAGGAATAAAGTAAGAAAGAAAATCCTTTATCTTGTATGCAGATGGTCTGCCTGTAAGAAAATACTCAGGCTTAATTTTATCTAGGGAGAAAAAAAAATAGTTAAAGAATGGTTTGCTATGCCAACACCAGGATGAGCTTGGTAACTGAAAGGGAGTTTTGGGGAGTGGAACCTTGCAAAGGCTCCACATAACCCTATCTGACTGGGTGGACAAAAGGAGGAACAAAGTCAACAAAAGGCAGGGTTCAGAAATGGAAACAAATGGAAAATAAAGTATATGATCAGTCAGAGATGAACAGAAGGCACATATGGGGCACAGTGGTAATCCCCTCCAGCAACCTGCTGGACTGCTCATTGGGTTTATCACTGATACTTTTTTTTATCATATTGTGTTCAAAAGGCTTGTGGCAGGGCAGAGTAGGGGATTAGAACTGCATCCTACCATGAGCTGGGCTGGGGGAGCATGACAGACATTTCAGTGACACCTCAATGTGTAAGACTGAAGTGTGCTAAGTAACAGCATCATAATTGTGTTCAACATTGCACAAACCATTGCAATGCAAATGACAGGGCTGTGCCCATTCCTTCATTAGTTTCAGCAGTTTGTAGCTTTATCAATAAACATTGTAGTCTCTTGCACAGCTACATCTCCAGCTTGTAGTCCTAAGGGGAAGTGCCACACCAAGAGCTGCAAGGAAGCAACTTGCAACCTAGCTGGTTCCATCCTCTTCCCTGTATTCAGAACAGTGCCAGGAACGCTGCAGAAATTCTGGGAAAATCAAGAAGGCCACAAACCAACACTGAGACTTATCCCCTCCAAAGTATCTCAGGACAAGTGCACCAGAGAACTGGGAACAGCTGACTTCAGACACGTTTGACTCTAACCTGTTCCATGATGGATTCAGGGACAGAGCAGCTCGGGTCACTCTGCTTCAGACTAGAAGTCTTTGTCCTGTGAAAGAATAAGAAAGAAAAGTGTGAAAGGAAAACAAATCCCCAGAAACCCACATCTTGCAGCTGTACTTATGTGTCTGGCCATGCCTCATAGTAAACATCCCTTTTAGTGATGCATATCCCTCTTCCTGGAGAGCTGCCCATCACACACCATCAGTCATGAAAAAGGGCTGAGGAAACCACAAACTGTCTCAGTGAGAGGGGCCCTGTGAATGAGGCACAAATCTCCTTTCTGCCACAGACATGTGCCAGACAGTGCAGTGACACAACCTACAAACAGGGCTTTAAAGCCAGCAGCTGCTGTTGGGGAAGGCAGGGACAACCCTCCATGGAGCCAGAGGCTGGAATGAAGAGCAGGGTGATCAGAGAGGATCCTGAGAGCAGGTGAGCTGATGGATCTGCATGCACAGCAGAATACTCTGAAATGAAACACCCAGCTGACATTGCTACACATCCACAGGGCCTCGAGGGTGCCTCTCCCCACCCTCCATGTGGAAACTCAGGCTCATTTCAATACTTCCCAGTAAATATCTGGGGAAAGTTAGATCAAGAGCCAACAGAGGCCTCCAGTCACCTGAGTGCAGCTGGGAAGAAGGGAGAAAGCAGGACAGAGCCCAAGGGAAGAGGCACCCAAAGGGGAGGGGTAGGAGCACAGTGCTCCCTCCTCATCCTGCCAGGAGCAGCTGATGGGTGGGGCAGGACCTTGCATTTGCTGCCTTACACACAACAGTCCCACAGCTGCACACAGAAGTCTCTGGTTCCATTCTTGATGAGCAGGGCCTGGCTGAAGGTGAGCACTCCCTTCCTAGCAAGGCTTCTTCACCCAGGGCAATAACCTGGCTGCTATGCAACATTTTCTAACCAAAAATGGGCTGGAAGCACTAAGGAACCCAAACAAAAGGCCTGCTAACCATCAAAGACCTGGGCTAGTGATAAATCACCCAATTTCACAGTAACAAGCCCTCATATCTGTGTTTTAAATAACTAAGTGTGCTGGTAGAAAAGAGGGAAGTGAAAGCAGAAAGAAATTCAAACTCTGAAGCAAACCACAGCTGTATTTCAAGAGACCATGAATGTCCCAACTTTTCAAAGGGTCTTACAAGTCCAAGACCAAAACACAATCTCAAACACATCTGAAACATACAACAGCCCACAGGAAGCCTCTTAACCATGAGCTCTTCTTTTCATGGAATTATGTCAGACTAACAGCTACAACACAGGCTTATCCCTTGCTGCTTTGCATTTTCCTCTGTTCCATTCAAATCCTCATTGCTGCTACTCACCTCTACCCTAAGGAGTGTTCTGGCTGGGGAGAGTCCTCTGTCCCGTTCTTTGGGACCTGAAGGGGCTCTGAAATAGGTCAGGGTGATCTTTCTTCTGGGCTTGGCTTTGCTGGAAGAGACACAGATGTTAATTCAGGTTTGAGAACTCAGAACACTGAGACTAAGAGAAAAGTGGGGATTTTGAATTAAGTCTGTGGCAGGACTTTGGCTTTGTGCAAACTCCTGGGGAGTTGTCCACACAAGCAACATTTCTGTAGGTTAGGTAAAGCCTCAGTTTGCACATACTCTGCTTTTAGAGATAACATTTCTTTTCAATGTAATTTTCCCACTTTCTGCTTTAAATGAAGTGGCACAGACTGTTCCAGCCCAGCCAGGTGCCTGCTGCACCTGCAGATGTCAGTGGCTGTGCAGGGAGAAGAGACCTACAACACACGTGGGTTCCTCCCTTCCCTCAGGGATGTGTAGATACAGACACACCTCAGGCCAAGTCCACAGAAGTAGAGACATTTTAAAAAGTCACTCACCATAGCTGAAAATAGCAATTTTATCTACTTCTGCATATGATCAGAGATAAAACAAACACAACAATGAAAAGTTCCACCATACTCCAAAGTACTAATGTGGCAAAAAATGCAGACAAGGGAGCCTGAACACGATAACATCACAAACTGAATTTCCTAAACCAGATTGACCACCCAGGCAGTGAATGCCCCTGAAGGCAATACCTGCCCTCAGCTAAGAAAGTTCTGCTTGGGTGGTCAAAAACACAGCAGAGAAGAGGAAAAAGGATTTCTCTCACACCCCAAAACAGTTTCCTACTTCTACAATACAGGGCAAATTATTTTTTATTTTAGTTAACTAGTAATTACAGGAACCTCAAGTTTTACATAACTA
The DNA here is from genome assembly GCF_030490865.1 of Poecile atricapillus. Taxonomy (NCBI): domain Eukaryota; kingdom Metazoa; phylum Chordata; class Aves; order Passeriformes; family Paridae; genus Poecile; species Poecile atricapillus. Next base: position 5,188,717 of record NC_081266.1, on the reverse strand, counting down.
CTTTGAATCAATGCAAAGAGCTTAGACTGTTACAAGGTTCCTCCTGAGAAATCAAATTTCTTAATGGAACCTCAAAAAAACCCCAAAAAGTCCCCTAAAGAACAAACCCCAAACAGTCAAATGCAATCATGCTGATACCACCCAAATTTTTTAATCATTAACACTTTGAAATCCTGGTAGTTTTAGATTCAGATTAAAACTGTTTCTGGTGAAGGGAAAAAAGTTGCCTTATATTGGGTACAAAGACTCTTTAGTTGGAGAAGGAGAAAAGATGGATAAAGGGCAGAAACACCATCTGCACTCAGATTCAGAGTCAAACTAGATAATTTGCTAAGGCTGCTTTAGGGCTGCTGAAATCTTGGAACAAATTTTTACAGAATATGATATTTTAATTGAAACACCAACTAATTTTAATACATTATTCATTTTTTACTTCAATTCACTCATTAGACAAATGAGCTTTGTGAGAAGCTCACATTTCTTTGTGAGAAATGAGCTGCTTCTCAGAAATCACTAAATGCCTTGAAGCATTCAACACTTAAGACTACAAACAGTTTTTTAGACCTGTTCTTTCTGTTTCTTACCAAAAAATGAAGGGGGGAATTTAAGCACAATTTTAAGACCCTTAAATCAGTTCTACAGAATCAGTGTAGGGCACGTTCATTCCACCTCAACATTGTATGTGATGCAGGAGGGGCATATGGCAAGAAAACATAATTAAGAGTTAGAGAAGCACATCCGCCAGAAGCCTGTCAGTGCAGTAGGAAAGACCTCATTCCACCCACACACAGCAGTTTTCACAAGTGAATTCTGTGATTTTTCACAAGTGAACTCTGTGGATGCTTCCTCCAAGGCAATCACAGCTCTTTAGATGGGGCTGAGTACACCCTGAGGGATGGTACTGTTAAAAATTACCCTATAGTATTGGCTTTACTGCTCTCCAACAGCACAGCTCCTTCAGGTCTGGTATCCCATCTTCTGTTTCTCCCTTTCATCCCAAGTTGCATTATCCTTTAAATCTCACAAGGAACTCACCAGAGGAGCTTTTCCCACCTGCAGCCCACCAGGGAGGGGTGGCACCACTAGGGGCCAGGACCCCCTGACTCCAGGCCTTAAGGAGGGATGGCACTGCAGGTTTGCAGGCTGGAAAAGAGGGAGAAGCAGGACTGCAAGACAATTGGCACTTCTTGGCCTCTCTGCCACACCTCAACTCCTCCCACATCAGGGTGTGAGGGGTAATCCCAAGGAAAAGCCTCACACACTGTATTATGCTGTGGTTACCTGCTGGGGGGAACTCCCCACAGCTCTCAGGGCTGCCTTAGCAGCACATCCCAGAATCCCTGCAGCAGTGCTAAGCCACCCTACAAATCAGTCTTCATCTCCACACTTGTGCTACATGCTCAAGACAGCTCAGAAAAGAAACCACCCCACAAACGGTGTCTCTGCTTACCATCACTTCCCCTCAGACTCTTCACCTCACAGCTCAGCCTGGGAGTTACTATTCCCAGCTCCAGTGCCAGTGTCTGGTCAGGAAAACAAACACTCTGTTCAGCAGGGAAGCCACAGCCTGTAGGACTGATTCCTTTAATATCATGTCTGGATTCTGAGACACCTTCCATATAAATGCCAGACAGCGATGCTATCAGTCAATGGATCTATTGTGTGAGCTCTCAAGATGTTTATGTCTCATGTTTGAGTTAGCAGAAATTAAAATCTCCAAAGCAGAAAGCACAATAAAGCATCAGTCACTGCAAAGTCAAAAACTTCCAACCTGAGCATTGCTTTTCCTGTGTGGCAGCTGAAAGATAAGAACTTTGGGTGTGGCAGTCAGGATGATTGGAAGAAATAAAACAATGTTTTATTTGTCCCTTCCCGGACCTGGTGGCACTTACTTGTCCTGTAGGCAGATGTTTCATTGCTGAGCTACAGAGCTTTTTACACAGCAAAGGCATCATTTTATAGGCAGGGAAACCAAGTATTTGATATGTCCTAACATTCTAAACCCATACATCTAACCATAACCACTCAATTTTACTGTCTTCATGAGAACTTGCCACAGGCACAGCTACTTTACATATCCAGTCACTACTGGAAAACAAAGGAAGAGAAACAGCAACACAGCCTTGGGAAGTTCCTTACTTGAGGATATTGTGAGCTGTGCTGCTGTTGTCTGCAGCATTTCAGGTCACGAGAGTGTAAGGAAATACCACGTCACAGCCCAAAACCACCAAAAGCCACAGCACTCTGCAATGCTCCACTTGTAGCCCATAAACCCATCAGGAACCAAACAGCCCAGGAAAGGTGTCTTGGTGTGCAAAACCAGCAGTGCTGAGATGAGTTAATAGGATGTTATTACCACAGGAAACCTCTCCCCATCACTCCTCAAAGGATTTGCCAGCCTGTAACAGCGTTTAGAACGCCCCAAGATTTTGCCTTATTTGAGACTCACTCCTAAAGTAGAATTTGCTTCTAGGCTTTGGATAGAGAAGCAGCGTGGTGGGAGAACAGACACTGCAGTGTAGAAGCAGGGTGAAGGAGGGGCTCACCAAGACCCTCTGGATGCACACACACACAGAGCTGTGAAGCTCAAGGATGGTTTGGTACATCTGCTTAACACCAAAACTATTGCCTTGGAGGGTGTCAGGATATTCTCCCCTCCCACAGGGAACACTCCTTCCAAACTAAGGGTATTTTCCACCCATTTGCCTCTGAGGGAGGATGCAAGAGCTCATTTTGGAAGGGGCAAAATGGACAAAGCACGAGGAGCACACTTGGAGACAGCAGCAGCTCACTGGCCCAGAGCAGGACACACCTCCTCCACCAGTCACTCGCAGTTTATTTGCTTGGCTCTTGGGAGAAATGCCATGTTAGTCAGGAATCACGAGACTACTTAAAATACAACCAGGAAAACCTCTCCCTGATACTCCTAGGCAGGACAGCCGACTGCTTGCTTTTTTTTTCTTCCTTTCAGCTTCAAATTGCTTCCCTTCTTTACGATGCAAATAATGCCACTACCAATCTCTCCAGCAAGGGAAAACAAAACCCAACACAAAGCCATTTATTTTTCATACCTCTGATGCAAAACATGCTAAATACTTACTACTGCCTTAGCTGGGGCATTTTTACATTTGCTTCTTTAGTATTTTAGTATTTAGAATTATCATCTCAGCCCAGACACCAAGCACTCTCAGCTGTGTATTTTGGCTTAGAAACACATTGCACTCTTTGTTTAAAGGGGCTTTATCTTCCTCTTTGGAAGAAAAACCTTTTTGTTAGAGACAATTCTACAAAGAAGCTGTCAGCAGGCCTTTCTGATATAAATTTATTTAAGTTCCTGAAGGTCTTTTGCCTTTTCACGATGACATGAATTGCAGCAATCTTCTGGTTATCAGGGCAGTACTTTGACTTCTAAGGAAAAAAACCATCCAAATCCCTCATCAACCACCCTTCTCATTTGGCTCAAAAAGCTCTGGTGTCCATCCCCCATGAACAAGAAGGAGCACTGCCATATTATTAATGCTCTTAAAAAACAGGCAGGCAGGAACTTTTCATCAGTGTTGTTTCTGTACTGGATCAGTGACAGAAGCAGCACAACAACACTTTATTCTTCAGCAGCCAGCCTACAGACACAGCTGAGCTTCAGCTGAGTCAGCAGGAAGCCTGCAGCTGGAATTTGAATTCAGCTAACTACTGCTGGACCCAAAGAGAATTTCCACATCTCCATGCTTTGGGCATAGCCACACCCAAGGGGCAAGGGCAGGACTTGGATCTTGGCTATCAGAGCACAGGCAGTTTCTTGGAAAACTGGGCCAGTTTTTCCCCTCAGGTGTTGAGCAAAGGAACTCCCGCCAGGTAAGCTCATCCTGCACTTCACCTCCTCGCTAAGGTTAGGAAAATACTTCTATCTTTCCTCAGGACCTGGCTGGAGGGAGCAGAGCAAACCCTGATGAAAAAGCACCATCACCACTATCACACAAGACTGCTGGTCTGTTTTCACAGGGCTAGCTTTCTGTTCAAAATCTAACTAATCTGTCTCTCTATTTCAGCTGCAACAGACCCCTGCTATAATGGCACAGTGCACATGTAAGCAGTTCTTATGTTTGCCTCTTAGAAATGATGCAAAAGCAGGAAGCATTGAGGAATCACAGTTCCAATGTTTTGACACTATCAAGGAAGACCAAGCAGACTGAGAGCAGGCAGCACTGGGACAAACATCACTGGTGATGTGACAAGTGACAGTGTCCAGACAGAGAAATGCAAGACTTGCTTCTGGATTCAGAGCCCCTGGCACTCTGGAAAAGCTGCTTTTACACTGGAGCAGAGACAAAGTGCTCAGTTCCCACAGCAGACACAGTCCCAGCACTTGGCAGCGCTGCTCTGAGAGCTGCAGGTGCCACTTGGACAGGCTCTGCCAGCCACAAGACCTCAGAAAGTGGGACTGGATACAAGAACTGCCATGCCACCTACAGGACAAGAGAATCCTGATTTCAGTTTTAATGCACACTGTTGTGTGCCAGCATGAGCACGGACCAGCCATCAGGCAGAACATCAGGAATGCCATGTCATTTTGCAACTTGGATGCATTTCACAGCTGATACCAACAGTAAAGAGGAATGTAAATCTGTCTTTCCTTTGCCTGACTGGCAATTGAGATAAGCAAAGCAAGAAACTGGTCAGAAGTCATTAAAAAAAGAATTCAAAAAGACAGCTTTATGGACACAGGTGGCCACTAACAGCAGCATTCCCTCTGCCTTTCAGGCCACATGAGCAGGCAAGAACTCCCTTTCTAGACTGGTAAGCACCAGGAATATCTGCACTGCTTCCTAGAATAAACAGAAACTGTAGAGATGCTTCAGTGTGAAATTTAAATACTGGATCAGAGTGGCCTATCAGAAATTACATGTCCAAAGAACAGCATTTCAGCACTTTGGGAGCTCCCTGCTTGGGTAGAACAAGGGGTTGCTGATGCAACAGCCAGGATGGCACTCAAGGAGCTGCTAAGCAACAATTCAGTGCACTGGACAATTTACTGTCAAGGGAATTGTCACAGCTGGTATTCCCCAGAATGACTTCAGTGGAGCCTGCTCACCCTCTCAGACTTTGAACATTCATCATAAAAAGACCCAAAGCATTTCTAGAGGAAGGGGTACAAAGACAAATCTTCACAGCTGCATGCCCATGTGCTCTGAGAGTATCCACAACCCTGTGTCAATATTTGACAGCTTTTCTGGAAGATGAAAGTGAATTTTCCCCCCTCCTAAACATCAAGTGTATCAGAGATGTAAACATCCCTTAGGCTCCTCAGTTTAATGAAACACCAGCACAGACAGCTGGAGATGATCCCCAGAAGGAAAGTCTGACACATGCTTTGATTCCCTTCTCCCACTGCAACCTCCATTCCCACCATGACAGTTAAACTGATGGAGCCAGTACAAATATATATATATATATATAAACAAGCTAATCTTGAAGGAATCTCTTATGACAGAAGCCCAGAAATCCTCAAGAACCTTAAAAAGAAAGATGTACATCAAACCAGGCAGCCAAAAATGATAGTAACTCAAAGCAGCATTCATCACCCTGATCAAAGCCATGCACTGTGAGCATAAAAAAAAAGCATCATCTCTTTTAAACACCTTTCACAATGATACACAGCTAAGAAAATACTCCCCCTCAAAGAAATGCTGCAGGAGCCACTTGGGAACTGTGACAGGAAAATGGTAAATAGGTGCCTGCAGGAGTACACATTTCCTAGTGCCAGGCAAACAGGAGATGCCTCAGAGCATGCTGCTTCTTCCACTCAACACCTACTCTTAGCTGTAGGTCTACAAGCACAGTGCAAAAGTGTCTGCTTTGCTAGGCAAAAACACATGACTGTGCATGAAACAAAGCAAAACCATTTTACTTTCAGTTCTACCTTAGGAGGAACAGGTTGATGTTGAAACACCGGAAGAGATAACAAACCCAAAATACAGCAACTGCTGATTTAAGTGAATTTGTTTCATGTGACTGTCAACTTAAGGTATTGCAACAATTACATTGAACAACCAGGAGCTACACACACCAAGGAACTGAGGAATGTATGTGTCCTTTAAAGATGAAGAAAATAGCCCAAAATATTTAAGGTATTATATCTGAGACACCTGGGTATTGCGCATTCTATAAATAGCATTACAAACTGGCCAAAGTTCACAGTCACAGCATTTTAGCAGGAAATAGAGCAGGTTTGCAGACATTTAAACAAAAATCCAACCATGCCATGACTGCACACACAGTCCAATTCCCCTGCTCATACTTCAGTGCAGCTGAATAAAAGCTCTGAGAGTTTAAAGGAAAGTGAGGAGCAAGCTACTGAGGTAGGAGGAGTTTAAAGCCAAATGACACTGTCCTCTCCTGGGAGAAAGAGCCAAATTCCCAAAATGCATGAAAGAATGCAGCTCTTTCCTCATGTCTGCCAGCCAGGCCAATCCACCCAAAGCCCACCAGGGCCAAGCAGCATCCCCAAGCCGTGCCATGGTGGTGCAAAGACACAGGGAAAGCAGCAGGCTGGATCAAGAGCAGAAGTCACCAAATGCCCAGAACAGTGCTAACAATGCTCCCAGCCATGGGGCTCAGCAAGGAGCGGGTGAAGGATTCTTGGAGCAGCTGTTGCCAAGGGTGTGAAAGTTACATCAACACAGCCCTATGCTCTACACTGAGCAACTGCTTCAGAAAACAGCCAGGAGGCAATCCCTGCCATCTCAGGTGCCTAATGCACACCACTGGCAGCTCCAGGGAGTCCTGTTCTCCTCCCATCAGAGATGTGGTAACAGCAGGATGTCAAGACATGGTTCACTACAGACATCTGATACAAACCAAGGCAACCACAGAAGATTAACAGATTGCTACCAAACCTAAAGAATGACACTGGGAGCTGTGTGACTTAACATTTCTTTCTACATTTTACCCCTCATTTCCCTATATCCCTCCTATGGTCTGGGTTAAAAACACCAGACTTGTAAAATCTCTGAGGAAGGGAACACCTATGCATATAGCATAATCATAACTGGTAAGCTTTAATTAAAGCTAAACTCAGCCCCCTGCAACCTCCTCCAACCCCAACCAAAGCCATCCAAAACTAAAAGGGGCTCAGACTTCCAAGTTTTGCACTTTTGGCTAAATCATGAGCTCCACTCACTAATTAGAAATACTTTCACGTACTTGGCTTTGCACAGCACAGAGATACACAGGTAACTCCAGCTCCCAAAACTCTGTAATCTGACACCGAGTATGCCAAGAAAAAAAAGAAGGCGGCTCCTTGAGGGAAAACAAAACCAAAAAACACCAGAAAAACCAACCCAAAATTGATAGTAAATTCTTCTCTTTCACTCATCTAGGAGCTGTTAAGCAGTGAAAATGAAACCTGCCCATCTGCACACAATTCCCCTCAGCAGAGAAACCACAGACCAGGCTGGTTCTTTCCTGCTGGTGAATTCATACCCAGAGGCCAAAGGAGCTGCTTTAAGCTGTTATCAAGGAACCAACACCTCGAGGCTGCTCCTCCACAGTCACACCAGCAGTCCTTGCACCAGGCACAGAAACCTGTTCAGCTATTAAAGACATTTCCGTCTCTCCCATCCGACGACTTCCGAGCACCAGGCTGCTCCAGGAAGGTCTCCAAAGGTGAGAGTCACTAGATTTATGTGTCTGCCTGCTTCTATTCTAAACACTTTCATTCTGTTAGAGAAAAAAACAAACCCTGTTTGATCTGACAGCTCCTCAGACTCCTGCCGAGTGTGGATGACTCCAGTCATCCTGTTACACAGGAAAAACACAATGTAGGGAAACATGGCATAAATGACCTCAAACGAGAGTGTTCAGTGAATACACTCCCCCCCCAGGATAACTCCCTAGTTATACATCACAGTTCTTACTGGTTTAGGATTAAGCAGAAATAAAAAGCCACACTGAGCACCTTTACAAGGCCCTCACATTATCCAGAGGTGTAGTGTCCTGGTTCTGGGTTCAGGCGTGCCCAAATTCCAGGAGCACAGACTCCAGGTTTGCACAGGCAGCCCTGGTGGAGTGTTCCACACTGTTCTGCTGCCTGTGCACAGTGACAAACTCAGCTGAACTCACCATCTCAGCCGGCCTAATCTGGTTTTAACAAATTGGGAGGGTAGGAACTCAACAAAACCACCTAACCAAAACTCAGTCAACATTTTTTCTTCCTAAATGCAGCAAAATGTCACCAGATGCAAACAAGAAGGCACTGACAAATCAGAAGGGGAGGTTTTTCACATCAGCCTTCCTTGACACAAGGTTTACCACAGCCTGTTACACTGATCATGTACAATGGAAGTGTTTTGCCTCAGCAGGTCCCTAAGCCCTGCCTGTTACCTCTAAAGAAAGACAAGAGACTTAGAAAGGAAGAGACAGGTTGCAGAAATCCAAACGAATAACAGGGTGCTAGAATGCTACTTTTTATACAATGAATTCCCCCAGTGCTTTTGTGTAACACCAGTGGCACAGAAGAGATCTCCAGGAACACCTGTTGCAAAGTTATCCTAAATAAGACACTGAACAGCACTAAACTCATGTAAAGAGGTTGCAAAGGAGAGGGGGGAAAAAAAACAAACCCACACAGAAAACCCCTTCTTTTTAAATAACACCTTTTAAGATGTTATGCTTCCACGGGCAGGTGAAAACAGTTTCAGTCTGATTAGTGACAGAAAGTTATAACAGAACAAAAACCACTGTTCCCCCCAGGTGGACTTTTGCAAAAAGTCCTTTACCAAAAAAAACCCACCAAAACAAAAACTTCAAAAATATTTTGCCATCGGGGATCCACTTTGCTCCTTCCTCCACCAAACACTTTAACAGTTTTGAACAGATAACAAGTAACCCACGACAAGATTATGTCCCAGATACTCCCAAGAGACATAAAGAAAAGTTCACCCTTTCTGAAATAAGCGCTGAATTTCTGAATGAAAACTTTAGTGATATAACTTTTTAAAAAAAAAAAATTAAAGCTACAAAATATTAACATTTAAAAGAAGAACATCTCGAAGGCACTATACTTTTTTTTTTTTTTTAAATTAAAGCTACAAAATATTATCGTTTAGAAGAAGATCCCCACCCCGCGCCAAACCCACCAGTTTCAGGGCCACTGTCACTGCAAGGAACTCCATAACCATACATCAGACTATGTAATTTATAGAAAAACCCTTCTTCTCCTGCTCCAGCCTTCACCCACCCTGAATTCCCGTGTGCCGTGGGGAATGTGAGCGCTGCTTCCCGGAAACAAAGGGAGAACCAAAGGCGTACACCCCCTCAAACAGCACACACACACCTACAGCTTTGGGGAACGGGAGAAAAGCTCACTCTGAATTGACTCATCTTTATTAATCACCTCCTCTTCCTAAAAAATGGTAGAGCTATTTTTAGAAATCTGCTCCTTGCCTCGTTCCACCACATCCTTCGGCCGGAGAGAAGAGCGCGTCCCTCCGGAGTCACCAATGCAGGATTAACTCCTTCCCCTCCCCTGCCAACACCGCTCTCGTCTGACAACTCCCACCAGAAACTCAGGGCGAGATGTTGCACTTGAGCAGTGCAAAAAGGCAGAGAGAACTTTCTGCGGTTTAATAAAACACCACCTGAGCGGGAGGGAGGCAGGGACGAGGGGGAGCAGCTGAGGGGCCCGAGCCGATGGCACAGCGAGGGAGCGACTCCCAGCACGGGCACGGAGGGACAGCGGCAGCGACCGAGCAGGAAACGGAGCGAAGGAAGAAACAAGGGCACCGCTGAAACGCAAGGCCGGGCTGAGAGCAACAGGGAGATCGGCCCGGAGGCAGAGGAGTTTCCAGCACCCAGAAAAGAAAGCAGAAGGCGCACAGGGGCCCCCGCGGGGTCACTTCACCCCGCAGACTCGGGGGGCTGCGAGCTGCAGCCGGCACCTGCGGCCCAGGAGCCAGCGGGCCCGACACCGCCACGGCCACCGGCGCTTCCCGGGAGCCCCGCGCAGCACCGAGTCTCACCCGTGAACACCCCGCGAGCTTCCTGCCCACCGAGGCGTCCCCGCCGAGCCGCGGAACCACAGGCGACACTGACCGGGACCGGGGCTGCAGCGCTCGGCGCTCCGACCGCGCTTTCCCCGGTATTCGAGCGCCGAGCCGGCCCCGCCCCGGGGCGGGCGGGAACGCGCGGCACGCGCCCGCTGTGGGCCCGGGCCAATGGCCGCGCGGGCTGGGGCCGTGAGGGAGCGGGAATGGCCCCGGGATCCGCCCGGGCCTCGGCATCCGCCCGGGACCCGGGATCCGCCCGGGACCCGGGATCCGCCCGGGACCCGGGATCCGCCCGGGACCCGGGATCCGCCCGATCCGGGCCCTGCCACAGCCCTACCGACAGCCACCCTCGTTCTGCAGTTCTGATGGGTATCCCCGACCTGGTGCCGTTTGGTCAAAGGCTCCTCATACCCCATCTACAGCCACTTCTTTCCCTGCCCAATAAATGCAGGTTTTCGTTTAAGATCGTTTTTTGGGCTTCAAATCACAGAATGCCAGAACAAATTAGGTTGGAAAAGACCTCTGAGACCGTCGCTTCCAACCTGTGACCAAACACCACCCTGGCACCCAGACCACGGCCCTCTGTCACATCCAGGGACGGTGACTCCACCGCTTCCCTGAGCATTCCAAAGCTTAATCACCTTTCTGTGAAGGAATTACTCCAATTTCTTCCAGTTTCTTCCAATTTCTTTTTTTTTTCTTTTTTCTTTTTTAATCACTCCAATTACTCTCCAGTCACCTTTCTGTGAAGAAATTACTCCCAAGTCGAACCTCCCCTGGTGCAGTTTAAGACTTTGTGCTCTCATTCTGTCACTTGTTTCCTGGGAGAAAAGGCCAGCCCCCACCTTGCTGGTCAAACAACCTCCTTTCCAGTCTAGTAATACAGTCCTACTTCAACTAGTTCCTATTTAATACACTTCAACATAGCTCTGTTTAGAGCCATGTTTAGCTGGTGCTCTTCCTGTCACATTTTTCTTCCACTGTATGCCTTGTCATAGTGCCAGTACCAGGCTCAGGCTTTTTCACACACAGAGTGTGAACTTAGAGTGCTTTTTAAAGTTCTTGGGATTCTCCAACACAGACTGAACCATTTCTGATTCAGCTCTGAGTCATGTTGGTCAACCTACCCTATGGCTTCCCACTGGGAATGGTGTTGGGGGGGGAAAAATGACATGCAAATATGTAAATTTCAAGGAACTGAAGAGAAGTTTCTGTTTCCTCAAACTGTTTAGCTTTGTCCTGCAAACTCATCACTGCCCCTAGCAGCACTCCCTCCCTTCTGCCCAGAGTGGTTTGTTTTTTGGTTGGTTTTTTTTTTTTTTTTTTTTGGGAAATTGCTATTTGGTTGTTTATCTTTTTGTTCCTGGCATCTGAGTAATATGAATTATATCTTTGTATAGAACATGTGAATAGTAAAGAGATGTTATCTTTTGCTTACAGAAAGCCACGTGATTTCTGCACCTGAGACATGCAGAAAAGCACCATACACTCATCAGGTTAGGAAATACTAGTTTATCTACTTTCCTGATATCCACAGGCATTCACACTGTTCCTAAGGTGCCAAGGCAAAATAAAGCCTTTTCCAAAGCTGGTTTCTGGAGCAGAGGGTTTGGGGTTTTTTTGTTCCTTATTTTGAGTGCTGTGTAAAAAGGTGCAGGCTAAAGAAGGAGGCAACTCATCATATCCCTCAAATAATATCTGTAAAATGAAGCATGAGGCCTCTTCTTCCCTGTGGCTCCAGGAGGAGATGCAGACACGTGCCAGCACTGTTGCTTTCACCCGTTCCCACCTACAGGATAATATTTATGGTAACTGGTTTTGTGGTAACCATTGCTGCTGATGTTTAGGATTAAGAGATGTGTAGCCAGGTAGAATCCTTACAGGATTAGCTTTGCATTCTCCAATATGTGGAACTTAAAAATGCAATTAATAATGTAAAGAGCAATTGCTAATTACTGTCACAGCACTGATACTGAGGACTTTTCAAAAAACCGTATAAAACATGAGGGGAAGCCAGAACGGCAGGGGGTTGTAGGGGTAACTTTCCCTTAGTTATTTTTCCTGACAAGTTACATTCATTGCCTTTAGCCAGGCTGAGTACAGCCAGGAGGGCTGTACGAGATAAAATATATCTGCTGCTGCCAGAAAGAGGCTCTGCACGCTTCTTAATGAACCCACTGCCAACCTTCCTCCTGTGCTCCCGAGAGCCGAGGGAACATTCACCCTTCCCACATCGGTAACTTCCGTGCTCTTCCTCACCTCCACACGGAAGGCAAAGAGCTGGGGAAGGGTTGTGGTTCTGTGCCAAGGGCAATGCCACCTGTGGGAAGGGTCAGAGGCTTCTGAAGGCTACTTTCATTATCAAGGGAAAAGGAAAGCAGCAGCTGCCACCAGGCTGGGCTCCTGGGGAGGGCTTCACTTGTCAGAGGGTCTCTTTCTGGTGCAATTTCTTAGACACACGTAGCTAATCTGTGCAGGAGCACTTCTCTTGGATGGCCAGTATAGGTTTTGCCCAAGCTAGCAACAGATAAAGTTCTTCCTAGACCCGTTGTTCCATCCACAGTTTATAAAACAGCAGAATGACTTTGTTCCTAATTGGGATTGAGGACTAACAAATTTGCAGTGTAACTTAAAAAGCCATGATGAAGTGTTACAAGACATTCCTAAGCTATGGATGCAAGCCAGCCTCCTGTGTCCCAGAGTCCAGCAGTCACTTTCCAGACATTTCTTCTGGCATCAAGTGAGAAATCCTCAGGGACTGGTCTTTTCACAGCAGAAAGATCCCATATCCCTGAGTAACCACAGCTTTCTCCCACTACTATTTTTATTCCCATTACTATTTTTATTCCCACTACTATTTTTTTTGTCCCCACTACTATTTGGGAGCGAGAGACCAAAAGAACAGGAAGAATTGTAAGGTCTGAAATGTACTTCAAGAGCTGCTGCCCTACTGAGCTGCACAAATGAGGCAGTGAGCATGCCACCTGCAGCACAGCCTGCTGGCCCAGCCTCCAGGCAAGGGGAAATCCGAGGCCTGTCATCCCTCCTGCTGCACTAATAGGTTTCCTTTCATCACACCACCATAGGAACACCAGGGTTAATCCTTTGTTTTTGAAAATGGTTCAGTAGGCAAGAAAATATAACATATTGTTTGGGATTTCCCCAGCTGGGATTCCCCCCACCATCCTGTGTGAAACTTCTGATTCTTAAGAAAAAAAATGTTAAAAAGACACAGGTATTAATGTAATTCTCCCATTATTTTTTACTGGATGCTGCTACACCAGCTTCAGATGTTCAGGCTGGTACTGCAGGCTGAGGAAGTGAGCTTCAGCTACAAAAATTAAATCCTAGTTTCTACAACCCAATTTATAGAACCTTCATCCCTTTTTAGCTATTTACTGTAACTTCTCTGCAGAGAATCTGAAGAAACAATGTAGAATATGTACATGTACTGGGGGTGTATCATTGATTTCTTTGCATCAGATGATTCAGAGTGGCTGAGAGTGAGCCAGCAAAAGAAAAACTGAAGCCAGGCCCTTTAACAGCCAGAGTTATCTCTAGATTACCTCCCCTCAGGTCCTTGTCAATCATCAACCAGAGAAGTGACAACAGAGGAAAGAAACCATAGCGCCACCAACAAAAAAGAAAAAATAATTAATGACTTTATTTTTTTCTTTTTTTTTTTAGTTCAGTTGGCCATCTGAGGTGCTAAAATTTCAACACCAATGAAGCAAGTGTGCATAAAAACAAACGGTAAAACACAACCAAACAGAAGAAAACAGGCTGGAACAGAGTTGGTTTTGTACAGGTAGGGTATTCGCTTTTCTGTTAACGCTCCACACATGCCAACCGTAAAAGCCTTGAACAATCTGAATATCAGAGTTCACGTTCATACTAAAGGGCAGATGCCAAAGCAACTCCCTTTGCCTGGATTAGACTTCACACACACACGCATGCACCCACAGAGTATTTAAATTACTGCAATGCCATCACAACATGGCATCCTCCCCTCCTCACCTGCTTTCAGTGACATCCTCATCTGCCTGCTACCCTGCCCAGTACCTGCCAAGCAGTCCTTGAACAATCCAAAAGCAGGAACTTCTGGAAAGCTTCTCATCTCTGTTACTTTGCAAAGGTCAACAGCCAGCGATCTCTCTCTCTGTGAACTATATACAGGCTGGTTTTTAGTATGCTTTAGAGCTCTCCCTCACAGACATTGAGAACTGAAATTCCCATCGCAGCTTTTCAGTTTGTACACGGGAGATTTTACAATGCAACACCTCTCTCAATCCACTGGTGTGTGGTGTAAACACTTAATGGAAAACTCATTTTAGAAGAATGTTAACCAAACAAGGTGTAGCTGCTCACAAAAGGGAACTGCCGGCTGCTCTAGATCATGCTGTCTAGACCACTTAGAATACTTCATAACGTTCAGGATTAGGATGTATAAAAAATATTAAAACCCACCAGAGTGCACACAAATGTGGTGACTAGCTCTACGCAAGCACCGTGTTCTAACAGAGGCCTAGGCATTGCACAAAACTCAGATTCTTGACCGTGGGGGTAGCCCAAGGATCCACTGGTGCCTTTACATACAAACAAATATTTACAGAAAATGCAGAGACGGAGAGAGAAGGACAGACTTTTAAAACTTGCGGTTTGCTCTAAAATATGTTCAGCAATGCAGTTTATAACATGCCCTAGTGAGACCAGGGGGTATTGGTCAACTGAAAGAAGGAACATGTCTGAAAGTTGGAGCTGAAATGTCTTGTCACCTCCCCACACATTAGTTCTCTGAAGCTCAGAATTTTACAGCCAGTTGTGACTTTTAATGAGAATACAGTTAAAAGGAACAGAACAGCTAAAAAAACAAAGAAAGAAATGGTACTGTGAAAACAGCAGGTTACTTGTTCTGGCAGTCCTCACTCCCCCATCTCCATTTGCCTCCTGGGCCTTTCCCTCCAGGAGTTGGTGTTCCCCTCCCTTCCCCGTAGGGGGCTGAAGCGCTTGCCCCATCATCAGTGTGCCCATTTCAAAACGAACACGGCTCAGGTTCCAAGCTCAGCTCTCTTCCAGCCCCGGGTCAGGACCATGGCACCTGGGGACAGCCACCCTTGGGTGCCCAGGTCTCGGGAGCTGAGGGGCTCTTGGCTCTCCCCTCGTGTGAAATGGACACAACACCATTGAATGCGCATGGCTGAGTCACTGCTGCTGCGGGCAGCGCAAAGAGCTAGAGCATCCTGCTCGGATTCGGATACAAATAAGGAATCTTGTGCTCACAAGAGCCCTCTTCAGCTTTAAAAATACAAAATTTGAATTAAAAATATTCAGAGAGTAAAAAAACCCACTATCTGATATGCAAGTCATATTCTTAAAGTGCAACTGAACAGCAAATAACAAGTTGTGCCTTTTACAACCATTTTGATATAAAAAGGCCTTTTAACATTCCCTTTTGTGTATTTTTAATCAATTTGTGTGTGCGATGTTAGCTCTTCGTTTTCATTCTCGCTGCTGGAAGCCTTCAGCACAACCCAAAGAGTTTAGGGTTAGAATGTGTGGGTTTTCTGTGCAATAAGGTATTATACCCTCAAGTGATCTCACTCTTCAGCATTGCAAAGATCTGGCCAATGTCCCCTAGCACGAAAGGGAAAAGAAACCATCTGGTGTTTCTTCTTCAGGACTTTTTTCTGTTCTACAGCTCACATTCAATGACCTTTCGTTACAAGTTAGATGTGGTCCATATACCCAGTGCACTATAAAATGGACTGAGGTCAATTCTCTGCACAAGACAATTTACAGTAAACTTTCTATCTTTCTTCCCTCTTCCTGCACTCCAGCTTCCAGTGGCCCCTCAAATGCAGACTGTGTAAACTACCATTGCCAGTTTGAGTCGGGCAGCAGGCCCTGCACCAGCAAACGGGAGGGAATTGTGTTTGTTGGACATCCTGTTGGTAAAGCCAACACTCCTGGATGCTGGTATGGCAAGTATCACTTGCTAAACACACACAGTTATCAAGTAGCACTGCAGCTGCCTGCCTGTCTGCTTGGTTTCACGAGTGTCTGGATTGAATTTGTAATGCCTTAGCATAAAACACTAGGTGGAATAAAGGGAGAACACTTTGGGTGGAAAACACATGTTTCCACAATTAGCAGCCAGCACTGCTCAGAGTCCCCATGGACACTCCTGCCCATTCTCCCTCCACCTGGAGCATTCTCCCAAGCCAGAGGTGGATTCAAATCATAGACCTTGGCTTGCAGGAAAGACCCCTCTGAAGGAGGCAGAGAGCCAACAGCAAGAAACCATGCAAACTTCTGTGCCGGGGCAAAAGACTGAAGGATGTTCAGCCCTGCTGGGGTGCCTCGCACCGGCAGTGTCAATGCAAGCTGGAAGAGTCAGTGCGCTGTACAAATGTGCTTGGGCATGGGACACGCTCTCAAAGACATCAGAAAGCAGCCTTGGTACTTCTTTAACAGGACAAGAACGCAGCACCCCAAGGAGGGAAACCTGGGAAGGTTTGAAGGATGTGAAGCATGGGACACATCCCCAGTGCACGGCGCTGTTTCAGCTCTGCAGGGTAGGTTAAGGACACGGTTTGCCCAGGGATTCTGTCCCACAGGGAATGGTGCTGAGCTGCTCAGTGCATATCCTGCTCATCAGCTATGGTGTGGTTATGGTCAGGACCCTCCTGGCTGAAAAGCAGCAGATTTGCTAACTGGGCCAAAAGGAGCTTCTTCCAATAGATGCAGCAGGAAATGTGCTATTTCTGTTTTCATGGAAACCCCTCAAACTGTATCAGGACTGTGAGGATCCCCTCTTTCAGTGAGAAAGAGACATATGGGATATTTCTACACCTCACAGTTTTGGCTTTCTTGTTATAAAAATGTAAAATTTAAATAAATATAGGTTTGTTAATCCAAAAGAGAGAATCTGGGATGTGGAAGAAAAGGATGCTGAGAACACAAATAGATTCTTGAACTCCATGAGTGTACAGGATTTTTTCATAGAGGAAAACTCCTAGGGCAGGATGCATCCATGGGTACATAAAGGCTGCCCTTGCTGTGAAGCAGGGACCAATCCGCAGTAGTGTCTTTCTCTAACAGAGTTAAAACACTCCCTCCACAATCAAATATGTGTAACAATCAAATTATTAATAAGAACACTAATAAATAGCCACAGGTAACAACGTCCAGTAATTTTGAAGTGGAAGTTGTAGGATGCAGCAGGCACACACACCCATCACTCGTCCATTTTTTTTTCCTAAAAGATACAAAAATGAATCTTCTTTCAAGTATTAAAAAAATAAGTTAATTGACATAAAAGGGTCAAAGTGACTGAGGGCCCAGGCAGGTCTTAAGCTTCGTTTCCAATGTGCAAAAACAAAATACAGAGGAAAAAAAAATAAAATAAAAACACTGAAAAGTCTTAATGGTGGTTCAGTCACTTAAGGGCTTCTCCCTTTTAGGGGCCTAATAACCAGGGAATGCTGCCTGGGAACATCCCTGCCCCAGCACTCACTTACCACTGTCCCACAGCAGTATTTTCCAGTGTCAAAACAGTCACAATAAAAACAGAACAAGGAAGCCCACCAGCCTCTGAGCTGTGGCCATGAAGACTAAGGCCAGCAGTAGCTGTCTCTCCAGTGTGTAGCAAAGCAGATGGGCATCTTCCCTCTCTCTTCTGCTCCTCTTGCTCCCCACAAGAAGATTTAGGAGGCTAAGGTAGGGAAAGACTCCACTGATGCCCACTTCTCTCTAAAAACCAAGAGGCAGAGTTCCATCACACATAGCAGTATCTTCTCTGTCTTGTATTTCTTCATACCCATGCGTAAGGATCAACTGCAGGTTTCTTTGGTGGGGAGGAAGACTAAAGCAAAGAAGGTGTTGCCCTGGGCTTCTGGAGCTCTCTTGGACAGCTGACTCCACTGCTACAGGCTGCTGTGGTTTTTCAGGAAGGGTTGCCACTTCCCTCCCTTTTATTAGAATTGGTGTAGTGAAAATGGGGAAGGAATGGACTGCCTTAAATCCAATGTAGTTAAGGGTACTTCTTCCCTTAACCTCCTTCCCCACACATGGATTATTCCCCCCTCCCTCCTACCACACACACAAAATATGTGTACAGGACCTCAAGGAGACTCCACAGACTCAACTCATTTCTTCAGCTTGGCTTGCAGACATGTAAAACTTAAGTTTCTGGAACCAACACACTTATCAAAAGGCTTCTGAGTGCTTCAAACCAAATCTCTGCATGCTGTTGGACCCTTCGGAGGTTTCCCCTTCAACATCTTCCTATCCATGTAATTCTGGCAAACTCAGAGTAGGCCAACTGGACAACACAGACCAGCAGAGGTAAATGTGTTAAGCTCAGGACCAGTTCAAGCTGAAACCTTTGGAAAGCATGACTGCCTCCAGGTCCTTGTCTTCTTCCTTTTCTCGAAGCCGCTGCTCCTCAAGGAGAGCCACAAGGGAATCTCTCTGCTCCACTACTTCAAGCATTTCATTCAGGATCCTCTTCTCCTCCGAGAGCTCCTCATCTGTCTTCAGGTGATCTACAGAGATATCAAAAACTATCAGCATACACAAGGCTAGAAATACACACATACAATCCATGCAATATTCCCTTCTGCTCTCACCTTCTACTGCCATCCTCTCACGGAGTTCCTGCTGCAGTCGACTCTGCCTGTCTTCCAGTTCTAGCTCCCGAGCACTGAAAGGAACAGAGCAGAAATCCAAGTTCCAGGTGTATTAAAATACTGCATACATCACTTCATACTCATTCTCAGTTTCTGCTCCCTCTCTAGATATCTGCTGTGCATTTTATCAATCTCCTTTGGAATAGCTCTTAACTTAAGATACATAACTGTGTTTTTGAAAGATTTAATTGTGCTTTTAGCATTTCAGGTTCTTTGCCTTCAGCTAGGAAGTGCAATGCCAAAAGTGGAGCAAACTAAATACAGAGCAGAGTCAAAGAGCAAATAGATCTGCAATGCCTCTACATATCATCCTCTGCTACTTCCTACTCTAAAATAAAAGTTATTTATTAACAAATGATTTATTACTTAAGGACATGTCAGGCCATTGCAAACACCACCTTGAGACTTTACTGCCACTAAGGCCATCAGCTCCCACATTGTTGAGGTGAGCTGACACACTCCAAAATGAATTTCAGTGAAGTTGCACAACAGGAACAGGAAAAGCAATCAATTTCATTAATAGGAAAACAGCTTTACTATCTGAGCCCACATGAGAGGCACTGGGGTCCCACTACAGGCAGAAAAGAGGGCCACATGGCAAAGGTGACAGAATTAAATGCTTTTGGCTATGCTTAGAAGACAACTTTACCAAAACTAGAAGGAGTCCCATGTTATTTCTGCAAAGCTCAAAAACACTTGCATAAACAGGATGTGTTTTATACAAGAGCACCATGAGAAGGGCTCACATACCTGTATTTCTGCATGTGCACAAATAATTGGAACTTTCATCCCTTACCACTACTATTCCTTTTTCAGCCACTCCTCTAAAATGTACTTGGATTCCTGTCTCAGCCTAAGAGGCTGCTGACCTCCTGGCCTTACAGGGAAGACAATACTGACAGATTTTCCACTACTATTTATGACAAAATCCCCATTTTTTCCACATTCACTCACAATATCATCAGTTCAGACTCGTAGCGAACCAAGGCATTCTTCTCCTGCACCAGCTTGAACCACTCCTGCATCAGCTTGGGGTCATCCTTCTTACCCATGCCTGCCAAGAAAGAAACACGGTAAATTTTCAGGTAATGCCCTGCAATCCTTACAAACCCAAACTGCAAATACAACAATGGGGCAAAATGTGCAAAGAAAGCCGAGCAAGATGCTGCCAGAGCACTCCCAAGCCGGGTCCATTCAGTTTGCCTACAACACTCAGTTGAGTGGAAGTCAACCTCCAAAAGGATTCTCTTCTCTTTGGAGCCTCCTTTTTTTTGCCTTTTTTTTTTTGTTTGTTTGTTTCTGATATTCTTGTGATTACTTGTTTCTTCCTCACTCTTACTGCAGAAAGCCCCAGTTTCTATGAGTATTCAACTTTTCCTTTCATTAGAAGAATTTTGTAGATGCTCATGCCAGCTACTTAAACATATGCTCATCAGAAAAGGATTCAATTGCCACTCCATGTTTTACCTTCGTTTTCTTCAATTGCATATCCTCACGTTTTTCTTTTACTAGCCAAAAGTAACATCTTGTCTCTTCTTTTTTCAACAATTAAGTAAATCTTTTCTGACTGCTCCACCTAGCCACACATATCTATTAGTCTTGAAGATCCCCCTGCACAGTGAACACAGAAACTAATTCTACTGTACTGCATGCCAGAAAGGAAAGGAACCCCCAGACACATTTGCTAATATGAAAGAAGAATAAAGAAACCTTGGGCCTTGACCACCTAGTACAGAACTCTTAGCTGGTCCTTTTATTTTAGAACGAGCTCCTAAACTTATTCAGCAGTCCACTGATGAGTCTTGTGTCTGGCAGGAGTCATGTGGAATAAATGCAGAATGCTGTTCCCAAAGCCTTCTGTTGACATTTAGCAAACACAAGAACTTACTGAGGAGGCTCCTCCTGGCAAGCTCTTGGTCTGGGCCACTTATTCCACACTGAACCACCTGCATCTGAATGCTGTGATTTACACCAGACCCCATCAAGGCCAGTGGCAAGGTTCCTGCCTATGTGGAAGTAGAAGCAGGAGCAAGGCCTCAAATCAAGCTCGACAGCACTTTTGGATTGCTGCATCCCCTCAGCTCGCACTGCACGTTACCCAAGCACCCCAAGACAACTACCATCCCTGTCTCTGCTTATTATTATAGGTGCATACTCCGTACATCAAGAACAAAAGCTCTCAAACAGTCCAGCTAATGCTAAAATAATCAAGCAGCAAGCTTACTACTCAAACTCTACGCCACAGACGCACCACAAATACCACATTAATGGCTACTTAATTCAGACCCATGCCCTGCCTCATCCTCAATATGTCAGAGAAGTTACTCAAGGGAGAACCTACAACTCCTAGTAAGCTGCAGCTTGGGCTGCCTTTCACCTACATACCAACCCCTCAGGGAATTCCAGACTCGGTTGTAGCACCCTAAGAAGCCCCTGGCTCCCTGGACTTTATAGCAGTGTGTTGCTCAGTTCCAAGCATTCCTTTCTGAGCGTCTCTGCACAATATGCCCACGTGGCGACAGGAGAGGGAGACTGTACATGCAGATGTCCAGTGCTGTGGCGCCATGAAAACACTGGGAAGTCTCCCCTTCCTCTCCGATGCCAGGATGTATAGAAAACAAATGCCTCTAAGGAAAAGCCAAAAACACAACGCCACTGACCTATGAAATACGTAAGTATTTTTAAACAGCCAATGAGTAGAGGAATAATGGGAGGATTGGAAAGGGAGCACTGACAACTGATGTGAGGGAGGACCATGGAAAGCAGATAAGTGGTTAGCAAAATTACACCATGAACACACATAAACAACCCCTTCCCCATGCCTTGGCAATGGAAACTCTACAGCAAATTCCGTTTGGGATAGTTAAAGAATGCACTCAGCAAGACAGATGAAGGGAAACTAGTCTAACTTAAGGTCTGTTGGTTTTTAAAGTTCAAGGATGTTTTTCAAATCAGTCCTTATAAAGACACAGTATTCCTTTAATCCCTATATGCTAATTAAAAGGCCATATTTAAGGAAACAGATTGTCATCCCTTACCCCACTTTCCAAACATCTTTCAGGAGGAATAGAGAAATTGAAGCCACCAAATGAAAATAGAAACTTTTGAGTGTGACACTTCTGTTCCCAGAGCTGCTGCCCATTGTCCCTCCCAGTCACTGCACCTTCTCTTGCACAGCTGGGACTAGCAAAAGGGATACTGTACCTTTAACAGCTTGCCACAGGCTCAGAGGAGCTGCTTACCAGGTAGCTACAGACAAGGTTGGTGTGGGGACACAGCAAGAAAAGGGCTGGGGGCCTTGTGGCCACTAGCTGACTAGTGCTGCTATGACAACCCAGCTGTGGGCAGGGAGGACACGGGGAGTGTGAGGTTACGTTACCTTCATGGGCACAGCAAGGGCAGAAGGAGAGAGGTCTACGACGTGGTGTCCCGGCATTGGGCTCAACTTCAATAGGACCAAACGAGGAAGAGGAAGAGGCAGGAGAGGAAGAGGAAGTTGGAAGTGGAACGGAAGAGGAGGAAAGGGGTGAAATAAAAGACAAGCAAAGGACAAAAAGCATAAGAGTGAGAAAGAAAGGAAACACAAGAAGAAAAGAAAAGAAAAAATACAAGAAATGGAGAAGCAGAAACAAGGGATACAGTCTACAGATGAATAATGTCCCTAATAAGCACAGATAACAGGTAAGAGGTAGACTGAGGTACTGGTGAACTCTTACTGAGCTGTATACAAACACCAGGCAGGAGGTTACTGTTACTGCACCTTTCCTGATGCACAGTTTTCAGGTGCAAGGTATTTAACTGAAAGGTTTGTGACCCAGATGTCAGGAAGAGTAGAGATATATATTTAACTTCTGCTGACAAATGTCAGATTTCAAGCAGGGTTACAGTAAGTCTCGCCTGCGTGCAGAAGACACCAGCTGTAAGCAGCCACCCTACCTTAAGCTCTATGAGGACCATGCTCTTATCACCGTGGCAGCATCCACTGATGGTAAAAGTGTCCTTTGTAATGGAATAGAATGTCTTCAGACAGGGAACATCACAGGGAAAATCTGATTACCATGGAACCAGCCTGCCAGGATCTGCTGTGTCAAGCGTGGTGAGTACCCATGTACCCCCACTGGATTGTTGTGGGAAAAGGCTTTTACATGGATAAAATGATTCACATCAGGGTCTGCAGGGGCAGTGACCAGCTGAGGACTTTGCAGAGTTAAACCAGTAAATTTAAAGCTCTCCCTTGGCATTCTCATTCCACAAAGCATTTTAAAGCTTACAAGTCCTGTTAGTATCGGTGTCTTACTGAATCTTTATCATCTTTTCCATCAGCCAGTGAAGGACAAAAATTTCTCATCCCTCAAAAGGTTCAGCTGTTTTAACACCAAGAATTTGCTTTTCAGCTGTAGTTAACATTACAGAGATAAACAGCAGGCAGTTACCAGTATCACTAATAGTTACAGGAGAACATGCACCAGGGAGGAGATGAACTCAGAAACTCAGAATGGAACACTTACTGGGCTCAGGGTACAACTGCATTTATAAAGAGGAGGCATTTCTGTGTTGGGAAAAGGCATCAACTCCACAACAACAGTATGGCAAGAACAACACTCGTTTTGGAGAAGTCAGCAGAGTTTGATGTTTGTGGTTCAGAGAAAGCTCTACAAAATTCGAGTACCAGTGAACTGGGAAGGCTTTAGAAGGGACCATCACAGAACTAGACCAGCACATGGAGGACACACTGGAGCAAGAGGGAGAGCACACCAGCTTCAAAGGCCATGACTGAGCAGCACAGCTTTCTCAGAAGAAGAAACCTCTGTACTGGAAGCAGGAAGGGGCAACATTAGGAGAGGTGCCACAGCTGGCCATAGGACAATTACAAATGAAGCATCGTACCAACAGTAGTTGAGAAAATACCAGAACATTAATTATAGCTGTTCTGAATGTTCCAACTTTTTCATTTAAAATAGAAAAACACTAAGTCTTTTTTTCCTACAACTGCCATTTCACAGATGAGGTTACAAAAGCAAAAACAAACAAGAAAAAACCCAAACCACAAAAGTACAGTGAAGAATATGCTTCCACACAAAGCAGAGCATTTAGTGCATGATACTTGTTAAACATTTTTTTTATTTCCCATCCTATCTTATTCAAAAATAATTATTTAAGCTAAAAGCTTTAATACTCTTAGTTTAACCACTATTTTGAGAGTGGCCAGGAAGATGGAGATTTAACTGTATGGAAAAATCCACCTCTTTCAGGGTTTGAGATTTCATTCAGAACTGGGGGATTTGATACATTTCAAGCCATGGGCACAGAGACATGGTGAGGAACTTCCAGTTTTCCATATCTGAGCTGAAAATAAATACCCAGTATGTAAAAGTGTCATTCATCTCATTGTAAAATAGCCACAAACTGCTAGCTTTTGTCATCAGTAAGGAAGTAGGGGAGGATCCCATCTTTGGTCTCCAGTAAAAATTCCCAGGGATCTCACAGCACCTGACAAATATGGAGCTCACTCCCCACAACTGTATTTTCCTCCCTTGCTCCTACTTATCTTCCTACTCTTGTCTAAAGAAAATTTGTCCTTGAATCAAGTGACAAAGTCCATGATATCTACACTAGTCCTGCTACTAGAAAAGTCAACATGTTTTTTCAGTAAGATAATAAACATAACCTTTGCAATTAAGATCCTTTCTAGCTATTCCAGATGGAAATTACAGTTAATTACATCGGTGAATACAGGTTATGATCATTGCAATTACTTTGAAAACCATTTCTATCCAAAGTAGGATGATTAGCAAGGCTTTAGAAAGCCTTACATATGTATTTCCTTATGTATTGGAGCTCTTTAACAGCAAGAACAAGCTGCAACTGAAAACTTACTTCCCATGGCTCTCTAAAGCTTATTTCATGGCTTATTGTTCCAAAAGCCATTACTAATCCTACAGTAAATATAATTATTATTATTACTGCATTGTTTAGAGAAGAGAAATCACCACCTTCTAGTCTCATTAAATAGGATCATCACTGCAAGACCATTTTTCTGGATGTGGAACCAGGGCCAGATAGGGAACAAATCCATTTGTTGTATAAATTAAAAAAACCTCAACAAACCTACCTCCCCCCTTTCTGTTTAAAAGTCTCCTTCACCACCAAAAATATACTGACACAGGTCTTCACACACATGGAAAGAGTGCTGCTGGCAGCAGCAACAGCAGCTGAAGCAGTTTGGAAGGAGCTGAAGGGCAAGAGAAGAACCATTTCTGTGGACATTCCCTTCTTAGGTTCCTCCTATGCTGCCAGCAAGAGTCTAAGGTGAGGCCATATCCTCTGGACAGAAAATTACAATTTTTTTTCACCAGAGTTGGATAAAGCTGTCAGCAGAGTGTGTTAGTCAGGAGTTGCTCCCTTTCAGTGCCACAAGTCAGCTCTTCTTTTGTGTAAAGCTTTGGCAGCAGAGCTCAGCAGTCCAAGCTGCTGGCAAGCCAGAGCATGGTTTGGAGGCACGAGCTGCAGCTCATTTAGGAAAGAAATGTGCCCCAGTTTCTGATCACAGTGAACATTCCTGAGAGGCAGAAGCTCTGCCTTGCACACCAGATATGTCCCATCAATAAAGTGACTGGAATTACCTTGCTTCTGTGTAAAAAAGCCACAACAATGACCTTGTTTGTCACAGCACTCTTGAGAGATTGCAAACTTTGCTACAGTGGTGGAAACCAAGAGCCAGGTCAAGAATAAATACCATTGCTTCAAAGTCTCTTCAAAACAAGGACCAGAAATTGTATAGAAACTATGAAAATACACCTTCATTTTCACTGTACACTGTTCTTTGTTACAGAAGCTACATTGGACTGTTGCATTCTTTTCTTATCTTTATTTAGCTGTTGATTAAAGAGCAATTCTTCAGACTGGTTTTGTCCTTTTCCTCTCTAGCTCCATAACTTCTTCACAACCAGAAGCACAGTGGTCAAAATGATCCATCAGGATGAAGAAAGCACAGCACAAAGTTTGGGGTGGCAGATCCCATTATCCCCAAGCTACAGCTCACACCAATCCCTTTCACTATTTGCCCCTGTTCTTTGATATGAGAGCTGTGATGATTTCTGAGATGAGGAGAGTCACTGCAAGTTAAATTTACTTGAACAGACCAAGGGGGAATCACATACTTGGCAAGCTTTGCATCCAAAGGCTTTGATTTCTAAATTGTTGACTAATCATGGTGGTTTGGGAAACAGCAACACTGGACGGGAAATTCAGCTCTGAGGCAAATCTCAGTTCTGTGGCACTTGCCCTCACAAGCTGAAAGCATGACACTTTGGAAATTTATTCTATTAATAAATTTCATCCCTTATTTATCAGGAATACTAAAAGCTCTGATTTCAAATCAGTGCTTAAAATATGGATCAGTTCAAAAGAGATCATTAAGTCGAACAGCAGTGGTCACAGTAAATATCCTCTTTTCCACCCTTAAAAAAAACAGCTTATGGTCAGAAACATAAGTACTGAAAAATAAAGCATTCCAACTTGACAATTTGGTGAAGTTGTTCAACAGCAGCATTGTTAAAAACCAAGGATACAGAAAGGCAACTCTTGGAGAACAGCATCCACAGAACTGCAGGTTGAGAGCAAGGATTTTGACATATGTCCCGCAAGCACATCACAGTTTATTACATCTGGGTCAAACTCAATATCCTCTACAGTACAATAACTAGAAAAAAACCTGGGGAAAACTCACAGAGCACTAGATTGTCATGCAAATCGAACCATTTTTATTTATCCAGCAGAACAGGGTGGGGGAAAGGCAGGGAAGGGAAGGAAAAAAAAATGGGGCAAGCAATGGTTGGAGCAGAACACACACACAAATGATTCCACAGAAGTCTTCTGCTTCTGCTAGACCTTGAGGCACTTCAGAATGCACTCAGAATGAATACAGCCCTGCACTGACCCCATTTCCCAAGACTTGTTTTTGTGTGCAGAAAGAAGCAGGTAAATGGCAATTGCCTAACAAGTACTGGTACTTAACAATTTCTGCTTATCAAGTGCTCTTTCCTACTCCAAACTTACAACAAAGAAAACAAGTTGCCAATTCACTTCAGCGTCAAAACCAGCTGCAGACTGTAAACAATGTTTATCTTACAACTCCACTCCTCTTTCAGAAGAGCTGTGCTTACCAATCACAAGAAATAGGACTGATCCCCACTTGAATATATCAGACTCCAGCCTTGCAGAATTAGACCTGCAAGACTTGAAAGGACACAGTAAGCTCAAATGTTTTAAATAAGTTTAAAAAAAGGTGAAGTTGTTGTAGAGTGTGCTTTAAACAGAGTACAAAGATTTCAAAAACCAAAACAATTGCACTTCCCTGTTTACCTGATGTTCGTAAGGCTCTTGTCAAGAAGGGAGAACACGTGTCTGAAATCAACACTATCAAACGTACCAGCTCCCTCCCCTACATCCTTCTTGCCTCTCTTGGCACACTCCAGCCAAACTCTGGCTGTTTATTTAATGATTCCCTGCTGGCTGCAAGGAAAAGGAAGCTGCTCACTTGAACACAGAGGAAACCATGGAGGTACTTCTCAGAAGCAGACAAGTGGGTTAGGAGGAATTGAGGTTGGGACTAAGGAGGCAAGGTGACTAATGGAGAATAGACAAAGGAGATGGAGAAAAAGGGTAAGGGATGAAAGGAGAAGGCAGATTTGAGATGAAGGCAGGACCTAAAATTTACAGACAAGTAATGCTGGGCAGAAGAGGAAGCAGAGCCCAAAAATTTCAGAAGAAGTCCAAAGGCTGGGATTTAGACTGTGGAGACTGTGTCAGTGGGAAGAGGAGACCAGGAATAGCTAGAGGAGAGAAATAGGAGGTCTGAAGGGTGGAATGCTAGGATCTCTTTGTCAAGAAGGCAGGACTAAAATTAAATGCCTGAGAACGAAAATGGAAGTGGGGTAAGGAGCTCTGGATGAAATAAGACAGGATCAGGACAAGGACTGTCTCAAAAGAGGGAACAAAAGGAAGGACAAAGAGTATATATCCACCAGAACAGTGCATCCTTCCACTGTCTGGCTCAGAATCCATATTTTCAAGTCTCACTATTCCACAGCTGCCGACAAACATCTATAAAATCCACTGATTGTGTCCTATTTCCTCTCCATAAGGATCTACCCAGAAGATGACAACCTAGTGTTGCTACCAATTATTCCATAAGGACATGAGACAGCTCTCTGTGGTGGATCTGAAGGTTATAAATCTGTTGATATATCAATATAATGTCAAGTCTTCATTTCAGTTGACTTTTCTAATGTTCTTTTAGCCACACCACGCATACAATATACACACAGGAATAATTACTCAGAATTGAAATGTGACCATCTGCAGCATGAAATGAAACATCTGCGTTACAGCAACGGTACAAAACATTTCAGAACAGGAAGAGAGGATTATGACATCTGAGCAGAGCAACGGAGCTAGTTAAGATAGCAATCTGTAATCCTACACATTGAAAGTTGACCAGGATGTCAGAAGTTACTACTCCCCTTGCAGAAGCTGTTGTGCAATCTCTAACAACTAAACATTACCAGTTTACAGATAACTTTGCAAAGTGCTTTGCAATTTTTGTTAATATTCTATGACAGCATATTACTAGAGTCATGCCCATGCCTCAGAGACATGGGCCGCTGATAGATGTTGCAATTAACTGTGCAGCATCCAAGCTGGCTGCAGTGCTCAGCAGGGCCTCCAGGGATTTTAATGGCACTCCACCCAGATGCAGCATCCTGCACAGACATGTTAGTCTTGAAGCTGAGCTCTGTATCTGCCACTTGAGCTGACAAGTATCACCAGAGTAATGTATCTCTTGTGGCAAAAGTGTTCTGGCAGCCCCAAAAGCAAATATAAAGCAAATTACAGAGGCAACAAAATAATACTACAAAGCTGCATACTCCAGGCTATACTGGCTCACTGCATTTAAAGGGATACTGCCCAATATAGTTTCTTTAAAGTTTGTTTTGAAAACAGTGGTTTTGAGATGAGAAGAAATTTGATAGAGTTTTAAGATGTATCAACAGTTTTTAAAATAACCATGACTATTGCCTCTGACTGTTGGAAGTCCAAGTGACTGAGTCACCATATAAATAAAAGCAGCCTGTTCAGAAATGATCACTCTGAGATGACTGAGCTCAGAGAAACGGAAAAGCGAACACACAAAGAGATAAACATTCCATTTTCAATTAAGATTTTCTGCAGCACAGCACATTTTTTTAAAGTGACAGTGTCCCTTTAAGTGAAGATGATTTTGCTTTTCTTCAAGCCACTATTAGTGATTTTGATGGGATCTCTGTCTCTAAAGAGGCATTAGGAGCAGAGGCAGGAGGAGGGAGAGGTGTAGTGGAGATAGCATTAAACAGGGATAAGGGTCTGTTAAGTGTAATTCAGCATCAACCCTTTTACAGCTCCTACTCTATGCACATGTGAGTATGGGCCAGCCCTGGTGGATAAAACCAGGAAGAGATTTTCAAAGTCTCTCTGCAGGAGACAGCCCAGGAAAGAATGCCAGAGGGACTGAACAGTGAATGAAGCACAGGGCTAGCAGAGGACTATCACCTCAAAATTAGCACAGGGCAGCAAATTAGATCTACTGAGGAGGAAAGTCTTCCATTGTGAAACTTGCACTTGGGTGGATATTCTGAACTCAGGTGGATGTTATTCAATAAAAGTCTATTTTGCTGTGAGTAATTCACAACAGACAGGTACAGGCAGACACTATGTGGGACAGCCTCCCTGGAGCAGGAGAAAAAAATGGATCTTTCAAGGAGCAAATTCAGAACACAATGAAATCAGGGAAGACTTCCAGGGATGTGTCTTGGATCAGGCCTAGAGCGTGTGGATCTTTCCCTCTGCAGAGCTGGTCTGCAATGCAGCCCCTCAAAAAAACATAGATCAATTAACTTTCTACTCTGAAAGATAAACTAAATGAGACCCTCAGATAATAAGGCAACTGAGCAGAGTTCGCTTTCTCTTGGATCTGCTGACAGACAGATGTGTTCACTTCATGAGAACAGATTTTGGGTTGTTAAACTAGCAAAGGAAATTTTAATTTTCAAGACTGGCAAACGCTAATCAAATGTCATTTGCAACCCAAAAGTTAATCACCTACTAAGGGGCTCAGGAAGTAACATTAATTAAAGCAAGGGCAGAACCATGGTGCAGACTGATGACCAGATTCTTCAGTGAAAATGAGAACCAAACACTCTAATATGTGTTTAGCACTAAATGGGGTACTAAAGCAATAGCATAGCAAGAAGCTTAATAGCTGTATAATGATGCAAACTGGATTCCAGCAAAAACAACTGGAACTCTTAACAGCAGATTCTTTTCTAACCTTATAGTAAGACAAAACAAGAAAGAAGACAAATCTGTCATCTGCAAGTGTTTTCAAAGTCCCTTGAGGGAGCATTTTTGTTTTGTTAGATCAACAACACACTCTGGCTTTTTTGGAAGAAAAAAACAAGCCTCAGAAGGGCAAGATGGAGGCAATAGCATGACTAATCCTTGACTGCGCTGTTTGCTCCAGCTGTCCCCCTTAAAATACTTTCCTTAAGAAAACTTCAGTGATGGAGCTGAACTTTTCAAAGGAGAAGCAAAAAACCAGAACAACTTTCCACTGCTAGCAGGGAAGGTGGCTGGAGTGAAAACAGAAAGCAAATTTAGAAAAAAAAATCAGCACTGTGAAAAATAGAAGAGGGAGCCTTACACATGGTTTGTGGAACATGCCAGGATCTCCTGTTCCTGAGCTGGAAAAGGGGTTCTGCTATCATCAGTCATGTGCAAGGGCTGTTTCTTCTTGTTTGTGAGCCAAGGATGGGAGAAGTAGGTGAAGGGAGGGTGGGGAGGAGTGTCAGCAGGGTTAGTGTCAGCAGGAGGTTCAGCCATACATACCACCCAGATGCAAGTCGATGAGGTCACTGTAATAAGACTCTCCCCAATAGTCTACAACAAGGAATTGGTGAAGACAGAGTTATTGAGTCAGATACCCACCCTAGCCCCACACAATCAAAGCAATATATGAGAAAGACACAGAAACAAAAAAAGGGCAAATAAGAGACAGGCAGCTATACACGTGGGCACACACACATCTATATATACAAACACTACACATCTCTCTTTCTCTGTATTTATACATACATAAATATATCACAAACATATATATTGGGAAGATGAAGAGAAAATTTCCAGCAGGCAGGCAAGGACTTCCAAGGGGAAAAAAATCAAGAAGTTTACAGAGACACTTCACCTATTTGTGTTTGCAGCAGTACCTGTCACTGATGTCTCTCCTGTTCTTGCTGAGAAAAGCAGAATTAATCCTGTTGCTTTGGAACTGAGCAATATGTCAGAAGGAAACAGTGTAATTTCTCAGGACAGCTGCAGGAAAGGTGTAAGGGTTGTTTTCTTGGAGGTGAGTGAGTGGAGGATGGTGAATGGCACACAGGTGGGAGGCACTGAGCGCTGACACAATGGCAAACACTCCGGCATAGGAAAGTGGGATTGTCTGATTGATTGATTTGATCAATTGATTCAATTGATTTGCATCCTGCTGATGCAGTCTCTGCACTTTTCAGGACAGAGATGTGCATTTCCACAGCTGCTAGAGACAGGTGCACCATGAGTGTAGCACTGTGGAACATTTCGTAGGGAGGAGACAGATGGAAGTACTGAGAGCAATATTTCTCACTGCATATGATTCATTTGATGTAAAGAGGTGGCTCTTAAACTTCTCAGTATTGATCTGACAGTAGATGTTTTCCAAGCTCTTAAAAATGTCTATCAAGGTTTATGCTAGAGGGAATAAAAGGAAGGTTCTGGAAATTTCTGATTTGACATATTTTTAAGTTAATAATTGAAAAAGAAGAAAAATTCACAGAGGAAATCCAAGTCATTAGCATGTCCAAACAGGCGAATGCACTATAAAACAAAGTACTGTTGCATTAGTAATATTGTATTACGTTAATTAACTCATTCAAGGTGTCTCTTGGGACACCAGAGAAAACTGAGGAAATTTTTCATTGAGATCCTGCCTTACCACTGTAATGAAATACTGTGATGCAGTAGGGAGGGGGCAGGGAGGGAAGGAAAACAAGGGATGACAGTAGCTCAGACCATCTGTGTATGACAGACTTGCCCCTGAAACAGTTTACACTGCCACTTGAAATAAAGCTTACCTTCCTAATCATTCATTCTTGTTATGAATGCAACTATCAAAGGCTGAGATTTTTCAAAGATAAATCACAGAGAACACAGAGAACATATTAAGGCAATTAAGTAATCACAGGTTGTGAGATTTTTCTGAATCAGAAACTAAATGTTAGATGGAGCATTCAGCTTTTGAAAGAATAAACGACCAACTGTGCCATGCCTGAGGCTGAGCTAATTTAAAAAAAGGAGATAGCCAAGAAAGTACTATTATTTTGTCAGAATTAAAGTTGATGGTGACCTCCAAAATGTTTCTGAGTTTGATTAGTTGAAGAGCAAGTATCACCCCATAAATATTCCACCTTGATAAATAGCAGATAATGGGTGAAATCTCTGGAAAGAATATTGAGCTGCCTGTATCTATTGCTAGGATCTAAAGCTGTAACCTCTCAGGAAAACAGCAGGTCATCACTGTGAAGAATTTATTACTGACAATCTTCTCAGCATAAGTTACTTGCCAATAACATATTAAGGATGATGCAAAATGGGTAGAAAGTAGAAACAAAATTATTCTAAGTAAATAAATTTTTATCTATAGAACTGGTTTTCATTCTTACCAATCATACTGAAAAATACTTTTTTCTAAAAATGGAAAGTGGCCCAGCTGTGAGAGATTTGAGGAATTTAAGTTAGTGGAAGACCTCTACAAAAGAAAAATTTGCAGTTCTTTACAGACAGGAAGATGACTAAGAAGCAATATGCTAGAAGATGATAAACTACCTAGAGAAATAGTTCAGATGGTCTTGTCTGTTTTTTTCTATAACAGAAAAAGAAAAGAATCAATGCAAGTTGCAGAATTCTGTTTCTTCTGTCTGAATTTTTAAGTAGTAAGGAACTACTGTTAACATTACCCAAAACTTGATATTTAAATGCTGATCAATAAGTGATTTTTTTTCCTTCCCTGCAGGGAAGGAACCTGAAAATCCCACTCATTACAGAGCCTAATACATTGTCCAAGAACAGTTAACACTGGCTGCTGCCTATGGAAGAGCCATTATTTCCATGCTGTACTGCAATCCTTCTCTATTCACGTGGACAAAGTAAGTGCACAGCAGACACCTCCCCAGCTCCCCCATTTTTTCTCCTTGCACAACCCTATAAAGAGATTTCTTTTTTTACACACTGCCTTTCCCTTTTGGAGCTTCTATTTTCATGGTTTTATTAGGGGAGTGACTGATCAGAAACAAGAGCATGACTCCACACCTTTACACAGCAGTCCTTGCTGAATGTAGTGGTTGCTGTTAGGTCACAATGCAGATGACAGAAAAATGATATTTCCCTCTTGAATAATTGGTGGATATTGCAGGCAGAAATTAACTTTATGGAATGTGAATTCTCAAAAAGAAGGAATTCAGTTATTTTTATTGCAAACATAGATAAAATATCTGGAAAAGAAGCTGAGGGGAAACCTCACTGCTCTCTACAACTTCATGAAAGGAGGCTGTAGCCAGGTGGGGGTTGGTCTCTTCTCCCAAGTAACAAACAATACAAGAGGAAATGGCCTCAAGTTGTGCCAGGGGAGGTTTAGTTTGGGTATTAGGGAACATTTCTTCATGGAAAGGTTTGTCAAGCCCTGGAGGCCCCATCCTGGAGGTATTTAAAAGGTATGTGGATGTGGTATTTTAGGGACATGGTTTAATGGTGGGCTTGGCAGTGCTGGGTTAATTGTTGGACTCATGATCTTAGAGGTCTTTTCTAACCTAAATGATTCTGTGGCCATGCAAGAGGACCTAGAGAGGTGAAGCATGGAATTGATTTATAATCTTGTGTTTCAGACAACACAGATCAGAACATGCTTTTTTTTCCCCACCCCAACAGAATGTGTTTCTGGTTAATCCCCTGAAATAAGGGAAAGAATTTAGGATGGTGAATTCTTTATGTCAGAATTAAGCTTCTGCAAACATAGCATTCAACCTGTTGATAGAAATATTTTGCAAGAGCAAAGCATACCCTAGAGACTTCCTGAAGCAAAGAGATCCCTTTTGCAAAGCAGAATCCACAATTTCACAGTTCTAGGAAATACACAAATGCACAAGCTCATCTATGACTGCTTCCATTTGGGAGAGCTGGGAGTGAGAAGCTGTTTATCTAAAGGTTTACTCTGCATATAAAATTGTAACTCTTACTCTTGGACATATTGTGTCCTCTCTGAACGTGTTTTAGGCATTCTATGATTCTTTTAGGCATTCTATGATGCTTCAGTGAGAAAACTCTGCCATGAATAATATGCCCTCAGCTGCTAAGATCTCCCATTTATGCTGGCATGTCTTACATGAAAAGTCATTCAGCAGCTCAATAATCAAGATTATTTGGACTTGCAGATGGAAAGAAGCAAAATGAAAAGAACCATTAGAAACAATGGGGGTGGGTTTAGTAAATGCACTAACTGGCAGGCCAGAGAACAGAGTGGGGCTACACAGGAACACACAGCATAAGGAAGGAGGCAGGTCCACAAAGACAGGCATTTGAACAAGCCTATTTTTTTGATCCCACAAATGAAAAAAGACAGCCTGATCATAAACATACTGAAGTCCTCAAGACTCTTCTTCACACTTGTAGTACCTATTTGCTTTGGTGAGCACTCAGCCTTGCTCCTTTGGCACACCAGACATATCTAATCCTGCCTGAATCCACAGGAAAAGCTGGCAGGAAGTCCACAACAGACTTTTTCTCTGGTGCACCCTCACTGCTTAATCAAGCTCCATCTTCAGAGGCATAGATGTGGCTCTTCAAGCAACAAGCAAACATTTTTCAAACATCTGTTTCACTGTTGCCATTTCTGAACTCTGACCCTTGTGATCAGGTACATAATCCTGGCCTTGACTGGTATACACACACTGCATTTGCCTGTTGGATATTTGACTCCTTGCAAATTGAGGATTTTGTTTTCCAAATCATTATAGTACTATCAGCATTATCTGAACCAGATACTCCTCCACTCATATGCTTGCCAGATCAGATGATACTCATTTAATTTTATTTCAAGTACACACAGCATTTGTTTTAACAGCTTGACATGGATACCTTTCAGTACACGTGTGCATTTCTGCTCTGCACAACTTTGTCAGAAGTAGCCGGTGTGCTGGGCTGTGCAGTGAGGAAGATGTTCTGTGATGGTCCCTTGTAAGGACACTACCTTGATAATCCAACACAATAGAGAGAAAGCACACACAGTTTCACAATTATTTCCTTAATATACAAACAGGGTTGTCTTACTGTGACAACTTGCTGTGAGTGGCAGCTGGGAAACCCCTGCATCCAGTAATACTCAGAAACAGTCAGCCATTAGTAGTAGCTGGAAAATTATCTCCTACACCTCAGGCAAAGGTAAATGGACTAAGTCTCTGCCAACAGGGAACTCCCAGAATTAGAAGAAACAAAGGAAAACAAGGCCTCAGAAAGATAGTGGAGAAGGGAGAACAGGTTCACACTGGGCTCAGTCTCTAGGCTCTAATGGTCAAATTGCCTCTAAAATCCAAACAGCTACGGATTACTGCACAAGCACTTGGTAAGAAAACATGGAAAACCAAACCAAATTGTGATGGATACCTGCTTCTCCTCGAAGGGCCTTCTCCACAGCAACTCCTCTCTCCTCGAGTTGCCTCTGCTTCTCTTCCACTTGTTCCAACTGCCTCTGGATAATCTGTTCAGAGAAGAATGGAGCTGAGCCTCACCAAAGCAATTCTCTTGCTCTGTCTGCAGCACACATCCAGCACTAAGAGACTTCTGTCAGATTTGCCTTTTCAAAAACAAGACTTTGTATTCAACAACACCCTGTTTCAACAGCAAGCATCACAGATTCCAGTGTGTGTATCTCACAGGGTTGAGATATAACCCTGTTGTATCTCAACCCTTAAATTTGCAAACATCTTGATATTCATTTATTTGCTAGAACTCCTATCACCTTTCTGAACACTGAACTGAAAGGTGATGCTACTCAGTCAGCTGAGCCCCTGCCTTGACAAATCCCATCACTCATAAATGATGTTAACAGTTTTCCAGCAGACTCACTGTCTGTAATTAAAGGTAATAAAAGGGTAATTTGATAACACATCACCCACCAGCATAACCTAGCAAAGCAATGACAGGAGCAGCTCCATCAGGCATTATCTGAGTATCACTGTTCCATTCAGTGCATGATGGTTCATCCATCTCCAGCTAGAAAGGAGTTATGGGCATGATTTTTCTCACTGTAAAACTCTCGCGATAGGTTTCAGCCATCCTTCGCTTCTCTGTGGCATGGCATGAAACTTGAAAGAGGGAGCACTCATGTAGAAAGAGAGGATTGTGTTCTGCTACAGTCACAGGAATGTCAGGATCAGGGTGCTTTCACACAGAGCTAGCTGTGTGCCATGACAAGAGGCTTGTGAGGTACCTGAGCTCTGTGTAACCTCTTTAGCTCCTCTTGCTTGGCTTGTCTGCGGGCAGCTTTCTGTACTCGCCGCGTCAGCTTGGCGTTCAGCTCCTCTTCTGTGTAGGCCCTCTGAAGGAAGGAAAAACAGCAACAGATCTTATTTACATGCTCAGAGATGATACAGGGGCAGGGATGACCATTTTCTCTTCCAAAAATCTCAGAAGGGAGGTGTTCTGTCTTTGCCATGGCTGTGTCAAAAGTCAAGCTTCTGTAGGCAAAGGTGTTCACAGTGCAGTGAGCAACAATTTCAGGATCAAATCAGGAGTGAAGAAGCATTTAAGCCAGCTGCAAAGCTGTGATTTTATATGATATCCCACCCCTGCCTTCCACTGCTATATGAAACCTCTTCCCAAAGATCAAACCAGTTTTTATTCTCAGTAATTTCCATTTCTTAATAAATTTAGCCAAATGGATTTAGATAAATCAGTGAGTGCCCACCATACAGAGGGTTCATCTTGATAGGGGTCCCCTTGATTTCATTTAAAGAGGATAAAGGCTTGTCTACATAACAGTTACAGCAGTGTAAACTAAGAAATTATTATAGACTACTGTAGAATATTGCACCACCAATAAGAAGCCATCCAAAAGGGGAAAAGCTATGCTTATAGAAATAGAAGGGTATTTCCTCTTCTTTTCTGTCAGTGGAACTAGTATTTTAAGACTGTCTTTTTAAAACTACTGAAATTTGGTTTAGGATCTTACCAAATACACCAATTGGATAGATTGTAGCCTAGAAAGGCTTTCTCTCAAAGAGTTTTAAGAGTGTCAAAAAACATTTGACAACTGCACTGAGTAAACTACAGTGAAGAAAAAGCCTCTTTTCTCATGTACATGTAATGTAAAGCCTTAAGGGACTGATGTAAACGTGTCTTCCACTTCTGGAAAGAGATCTCCTCCATGGACAGTCAACTTCAAGAACAGAATGTTATATCAGATCACCCTAAAATATGCTTGATCTAGTTATTGTACTGCCACATTGGTCAGCCTACCTCTTGATGGTTCTCAGTGAACAGAGTTTAAGGGAGGATCACAGCTTAATTAAAAATCCCTTGGGTAGGTCATTGGCAAGCACCACTGTTAAAGCTTCAAAAAGCTCACACTTTACTCTTTCTTTTTTGAAAACACAATGGTACTCAGATTAGAAGGTAAAGTGACAGAGCACATGACCTTTCTGTCTGGTGTAACACTGTTGTGACTGCAAAGACAAGACAATAAGAATTTCAGAAAGCAGCAGCTTCTGCCTTGATTTCAGCTTGATACAGAATTTCACTAACATTTGAGGCAACTCAGCAATTTTGACAGCTGCTGATTAAAGTGTGATGATTCATTTGAACTCCCATTGGAAATATTAAAAAAGAAGAATATGCAAACATATTTAAGTGCCTTGAAAACCAATTTGTTCTGAAGCATGTAGACCGTCCACATCACCGTACAGTGGCGCACTGATGAACGCATGCATTCCGACCAGACATTTCACAGCTTAATGCATTTTTGGGAGACATCCTCTACAAAGAATTTGCTGCCCATGTCTGCTAACATCTCAGGCATGCACAGTCAGTGTTGATGTTAGTGCACACGTGGTGCAGAGCTATGGGTTCAATGGGTTAATGTAGAGGGGGACATGCAATGCAACAATGGCCAACTAGTGGGAATGGAGACACTACCTTTGACGAGTATGATCTCTTGAATGCCAAGGCGTGTGGTACATAGATCGACTTTAAAAGGGGAATGGTAAAGGGAGGAAAATAAAAAAAAAAAACAAAAACGCACAAAATGAAGCAAAATCAGTTCAACATTGAAAACAGGTGCACAGTAATAAAACAAAGTGGTTTTTACATGAAATGAAATTGTGCAAATGCTGAACGTGACCCGGACTGATGAAGCACAATGGAACTTCTGGTCACAAAATCAAGTTTCTAGCACTTTCCTGAGGGCAATTAGTTTTGGCAGCCTCCTTGAAGATACAGTCACCTTGGAAATACCTTTTTCTAGAGGAATTACTTGGCCTTTGTCTACCTGTATGAGTATGAAATTCTGGCTTAGGATTTGGAATAATGGCTTATTTCTGGAACATATTTGGTTTGAACTGGCTCAGCCAAACATCTATTACCTTGTCACACAACTCTCCATTTATATTCTGATTTACAGTCTCTCTTAGGAGTTGTGCTTATTCTACAGTTTTAAATTATCTCTATTTCATAAAAATTATAATTGACATTTAACCAACATCATAAATCTTACTCACTGCTTCATGAAATAAGAAGCAGCAGATGGGCTCAGAGGGGGTTATGAGTCCTGCAGAAATGGAACCTCCTTGTCTAAAAAGAGAGCCTCCAAAGAGCTTGAGGAGCTAAAATTGGAGGGGGAAAGGAGCAGGAAAAGGAGGGGGAAATCACTACTTAGCCAAGGACATTCTATGCTACCCTGTACACAAAAATAACGCAAGTAAAGCACTTGGCTTTATTTGCTAAGAAGAGAGGTAAATTTCCCTTCGTGTCATGAAGTCCAGAAGAAGGCATTGTGCCACTCTGGGCAAACAGACAGCATTTTGCACTCTCACATTCAATTAACTAAGTCACAAATGAGAAGCCAGAGAACAACACCAGCATGTCTGCAGGCTCCAGGAAAAAGCAAGCTACCTGTGGTGGTGAACACCTGAGCACAACACCACAAGTGCACAGGAACAATGACAAACACACACATGGTGACAATACACCTACAAACACAACACCCACGTTAGGAATTCTTGACAAGATGCTTCTCTTGAAAGACACCACATTAAACAAGACTGAATTAACTCACTGCTGGTCACAAAGAACAGGCTGAACAGAGCAGGCTGTCTGGGAAGCAAGCTCACTACATTACCAAAAAAGCAGCATGAACAGGATTTCAGTTTGGAGAAGGGGTTCACATAAAAGTTAAGTAGCACACAGTAAGTCAGCTCTTACCCATATAAAGTAGCAGGCAGGTTATAACTTAAAAAATACAACTCCCACCCCAAACCAGTACAAACCCAACTTGGTCAGACTCAAAATTTGGTTACATTTCTTTTGACAGCAAGGCATTTCAGTGTTTGCATGTATATTCTACATCCTTGGATAGGATATAACAAAATGAGGTGAGTCAAGTTTTCAGATCCATATCCTCTAAAAAAATACATTCTCAAAACTATTCTTAAGAAAACAGGCAGATGCTGAGGAAATAAATTCTTAATGTAACTCCAGCAACAGCATATGAGTGAAAATGAGACACTTCCACCACACCCTTAGCAGAGCTTGTGAGATCTTTTCAGTAGGAGGATCCCAGGCACCTGCCAGTGTCATCCCCTCCTGTGCTTAGAGATGTGAGCTTTCTTTCTGCAAAAGCCATTTTAAATCTAAGTGGCCCAGTATAGAAAAAAAATGACCAAGGCAAACCAAAAACTCTGTAACTCTTATCTGAACCCCAGGTATTGGGTATCTGTCCTCTGCTGGCCCCAGGTACCTCATTCTTCTGCATCTCTTGGAAAATGCAGAATTTCTCATGAAACGCCTTGAGGGCATGCAAGGGGGAATGGAAGGGGGAGAGAAAAAAGGGAAGAAAATAAAAACAAAATAATCTTCCTCTCAGATGAGATCTAGACCAACTAGGGAAAGAGATTAAAAGAGAGATAAGTAAATACAGAAAATTCCTATTTAGTTCATCAATTTCTTCCACCAACCTTAAATTCATTCATTAGCTATTCTAGTTCATTCTAATATATATACTTTGAAAGCATTTCATATGACACTTCAATTTACAGTATTTCCATGCCTTTGCCATCTCAGCCAAGGATCAACTTGGCATCTGAGACTGATTTGTGCACATGGGATGACAGGTTTGAGAAAGGAGGCACAGGTCACTGTGCCTGTGACATTTCCCTCCCAGAGGCTCTTTTCTTCTTGGGCTTTTTTAACATGTGTACCAGGCACCACCAGAGAAGAACAGTGGGAACACAGTTTTCATTTTGGTATACAAGAAGAACCTTGGTGTTCTGTGGGGTCAATAACATCTCTACATATTCCTCCAAACCTTGTCAGTTCTGTCTAGCAAAGCTTAGAGGCTCTCAGGAATGAAAGCAGGATTCTTCATTACTAAGATCAAACAGTTCCTTAAATTATTCCCTTGTTTTGGCATTAACAGTGACATTCTAAAATTGAACCAAATAGTTTAAAAATAACTTTGAAACTTTGCTTTCACCATACATTTTCCACATATAAATGTGTGCAATTAAACTAAATCCTTATACTAAATCTCAAGGTCAGTAGGGAGGTGCACAGCAAGCTCCCTACCCTGGACTTCAGGAGAGCAGACTTTGGCTTCTTCATGGATCTGCTTAGTAGAGTGCCATGGGATAAAGCCCTGGAGAGAGGAGGGGACCAGGAAAGCTGGTTAAAACTCAAGGATTGCCTCCTCCAACCTCAGAAGCAATGCATCCTAACAAAGAGGAAGTCAGGCAAAAATGCTGTGTGGGTGAACAAGGGATAAACTCAAATAGCAAAGGAAGTCTACAGAGGGTAGAAGTAAGGGCAGGTAGCCTGGGAGGAATACAGAGAAATTCTCCAAGCAGTCAGGGATCAGGTTAGGAGAGATAAGGCCCTGACAGAATTAAATCTGCCCAGGGACATCAATGGCAACAAGGAAAACTTCTATAGGTATGTCAGTGATAAAGGAAAACTAGGGAAAACGTGGGCCCCCTCCAGAAGGAAACTGGAAACCTGGTTATCCAGGATATGGAAAAAGCTGAGGTACTCAAACTTTGCCCTGATTTTCACCAGCAAGTGGCTCCAGCCACACCATCCCAGTCACAGAAGGGGTTGGGAGAATGAAGAACTGCCCGTGTAGGAGAAAGTCACCTTTGAAAACATCGAAGGCACCTACAGGTGCACAAGCCCTGAGGGAATTGGCAGAGAAAGGGCCTGAGCCACTGCCCATCATATTAAAAAACCTGTGTCAGCAGGTGGAGTTCCCAGTGACTAGAAAAGGGGAAACAAAATCCCATTTTTAAACAGGGGAAAAAGGAATACCCAGGAGCCTACAGGCCAGTCTGTCTCCTCTTAGTGCCCAGTAAAGTAATGGGACAGTGAGACAATGGATTCTTCACATAAAAACAGTGGAGAGTAGCCTGTAATCATGAAAACAAGTGAAACCATCTTATTTTAGATAGGATAGTCAGCCAAGTCACAGGGAAACCTGCTCCATGGGAGAAGGAGTAAAAACAACAACATTAATCAGCTAAGTTTCTGATGTGAGTCCCTGAATCTGTGATCTGAATGGTGCTAGATCCATCTAAAATGCATTTCCCACCTACATACCTCTCGTTTGGATTTCTGGGAGGAGCGTTCCAGAATGTCATCGCTGGAGAGGTCGGAGTCCTCTGAGAAACTCAGGTGTTGACGGAGCTGTAAATCTGCAAAGTTGGGAACAGGAAGGGGAAGTTAGAGAAGTGGTAACAATTATTTCTGTACACTCTTCAGAGCTCAGCTGTAGGTTGTTTGTTTGAGCACCAAAATTATTCAGTCCTTTTATGTCAGTGTCAGTTGTGTTTCTTGGGAGGGATCAAAGAAGCCCTGCTACATGAAATGACCAGCATGAGTTTGAGCTGTTCTAAGAGAGCACCACTTTCTTCAAATGCTGTTAGAAATAATGCTCATGGCTCTCTTTTTGTGCTGTATCAATGCTCTTAGGATAGATACAGCATTTGGAATGACAGCAGCTGGCTCTGTATTGGCTGTTTGTACAATGCCAGAGAAATGTAACAGTTTTCAATTGTATTTATGGGCAACTTATTTACTGTATCCCAAGATGCCATTAAACATCTCTGCCTGCAACTGGTGGGCATGTGAATGATTTACAGGAGGCTGCCAAGTCCTTCCTTCAGAGATCAGCAGAGAGCCACCAGATTACTGAGAACAGGAATAACAGCATCTCTGCAGTCTTCAGCTTCCACGGAGCCAGGTGGAAAGAAAGAAAAGAGATCAGCCAAAGAAAAAAATGAAGATCAGATGTAAAGTAGGGATGAAATGTCACAAATTCCAACAAATAATGCTTATTTCTCAAATCTAAGACATAAAACAGATGTGCCTTGTACATATTGAGAGTTAAGCTTTTAGTTAGGGTTCCATTTTTTTTCTTTTCCCAGTGGATTCTGTCAGTATGCAGACACACAAATCTAGTCCCTAGCACTTACCCCGCTCTGCCCCTCTGCCACTGGGGAGCAGCAGCTGAATGACAAAGCAAACCAAAACTACTTTCAAGGATACCTTAGAAAAGTAGGAGAAGTGCACAGTGCAGAGGCAGTTATCTGTTATACCTGCAGCTGTAATCAGTGGAGAGGGTTTGTGCTTGCCAGAATCCACGGTGGCATTACTTGAGGGAGTACTTGGGCAGGATTTCTCATCAGCCTTTTTCTTCTTGTCTTTCTTATAGCCAGAGAAAACAGACTTCCATAACGACCTCGGCTTTGTTGCTTCCTCTGTCCCACCACTAGATTTGTCAGAAAGTCTGCTATCATTTTTGGATTTCTTCTCCTTTTTGTTCTTACGAGGGGAGAAGAGGGAACTTCTTTTCTTACTCTTCCCACTGGAGCCTTCTGAAGAGCTGACAGACCCTTCAGGCCCAGCCATATCAGCAGGAGGAGTGGAGTACTTCTCAGTAGCAGAATTATGTTTTCGTGCGGATCCCTCTGCTAATTTCAAGGCCAAATGCTTTGGAGAGTCATAAAACAACTCTTTGGTCTTCAAGGGCATAGAAGATGCCTTTCGTGCCCTCGTGGCCCCAGTAGCAGGAGCAGCAGCCATCTCCATATCTTTCATCTTACACAAGTGCTTGGCCATGGCATCACGTAGAGCCGGGCTCTTGACAGATTTCTCTCTGGCTCTCATTCTTTCTTCAGCAAGCTCCTTGGCCTCCACAGAAATGTCAGGGAACACTCTCTTCTTTTGGTGAAGCCCTCCTTCCATCGAGGGTGGACCACCATTTTCTCTGACCAAGGGCAAAAGGTGTGGTTTCTCTGGTCTTGGCCTGCTGGTGGGAGGTGTAAAGAACTTCTCGTGAAGGCTTGAATCCTCTGTCCTGTCATCGTACGTGTCTTCGACATCATCGGCAAACGGAATTTCATCCACGCTCTCCGCGAACGACTTCCGCACGTCGTCTCTCCTGGCCGGGGGGGACTCCTTGGCAGGAGGGGCCGGCTCCTGGTGTCGGGGGACAGGAGGTGTTGATGCTGGTGTTGGAGGTGATCTGGCTTCAACCTCGTTCTGCCAGAGCGCCTGGTACCTCTTCCTACGCAGCGTGGCCGGCTCCTCGTTCTGAGGAGGCGGTGGGGGCGGGCTCGATGGAGGAGTCAGCATGGTGGAGTCAGAGGTGTTGAAGCTCTGGCTAGCCATAGTTCTCATGTTAGATGAGCTCTCCTGAAGGCCAAGCCCAGAGCTGCTGGATACATCTCCCCGTGCTTCAGTGGAAATCTTTAGCTCTTTTTCTGATGGGGATTTCGGAGTGAGCAGAGAAATCTGCTCATTTTCTAATTTGGATAGTCCCTGTCTTCTTGGGGCAGGCTGGGGTTTCACAGGATGGATCCTTTCATCCCCTGAAATATTCCTGCTGTTGAAAGTCTTCTGAGGAGTTGTCTCCAGAGCAGACACAGTGAAGTTGCTCTCTGAGCGTTTGTTTCTGTCCACGGGGGTGAGCCCTAAGCTCCTCCGGATTTCAGCGCTCTTCATCCAGAACTCTTCCACGAGGCTGCTCCGTTTCAGGGCTTCCTCTGCAGTAGTAGGGCTCCCCAGTTTTTCCACCTCACCATCCTGGCCCCTAAGGGCCAGTTTGGCTAAAGGAGTCGATGTTAAGGCTGGGACAGGTTGGAAACACACTGGAGGCTCCACGGGGGATGGAATGGATGTTTCAGCAGAAGGCAAAGGCTGGGAACAAATAGGCATTTGGGCAGATGCTGGGGATGAGGGCAGTGCTGGTGCTCCTGGCTGAGACTCTGATAGTGATGAGGGTGCAATGGCTTCTGGTGATGCAACCGGCTGGGACAACACTGGAGATGGTGGCACCAAAGGGCTCTGAACTTTCCTGTCTTTGGGAATTTCATCCTTTGGTCTTTCCTCAAGAACGAAAGGCTCAGGAAAAAAGCGTGGCTCTGGGGATTTTATTGCACGGCGTACTTCAGCCAGGGGATCTTCTACATCCTACAGAAAAATGAAAAGGGGGAAAATTAATGATCACTGGGCACATGAGAATATGATTTTTTTTTTTTGCTTTTAACAAAGCTAGAGATAAGGAAACTATCCAAGTATCAAAACACTAATTTAATGTCCTAAAGTCTGCCTGCTAAACAATAACTATGTCTGATAGAATCATTAGATGGCCATCAAAAAGACAAACTTTATTTTAATAGAAAGAAAATGTTGTCAGAAACTGCTGTCAGCAAATGAGACTCAGCCCACTGTAAAAGTAAACTGCTCTGTTCCAAAACTCTCCAAGACAATATTTTAACAATTCCTTAAAAAAAAAAAAAAAAAAAGAAACAAAAAGCAACCAACTGAAACATTTGGAAGGGAAAATTTGAATTGAAT
Source organism: Poecile atricapillus (assembly GCF_030490865.1). Taxonomy (NCBI): domain Eukaryota; kingdom Metazoa; phylum Chordata; class Aves; order Passeriformes; family Paridae; genus Poecile; species Poecile atricapillus. The sequence continues at coordinate 5,143,740 of NC_081266.1, read as the reverse complement.
GTTTTAAGGGTCGTGCACTTCTGCTCTTACACACTGCATCCACCTGCAAGCTGCCTTCCAGGGCTGATAACACGACAGTACAACGCTGGCATGCCTCACTTCCTTAAGCTGAGCTGTGCTGAACTCTGGAACAAAGAGACCCTGCTTTGGTTACCACTGTAATTTTTAATTGCAACTGTACAGAATCTGCTTTTGGCACATAAAAGACAGCCAGACCAGGCTAAACAGGAAACATCTTACTTATGGCTCCCCACATTTATCACATATATCTGTAGCTAACTGCTCACTGAAATTAAAATACCCTGTGTAATTCAGCCTGGGGCTTTGTGATGGGAACTTGTGTGGCTGTGATAGGGCCACTAAACTCTGAAGACAGGAAAGAAAGAGAGCATACATTATATTTTAAGCCTAAATTAAGTCAAATTTCAAGATCAGCATAAATATTAGAGACAGGAAAGAAGGAGAGCCTACTGCTGTCAGTCTTCTTTAGTTTATCCAACAAATTGTTTTATTGAACTACAAGTGTTAAGTAGAAAATAAGAATCCCTTTCTTACCTCTGCTTGTTTTGCTTTGGGACTAGCAGCTGGAGACAGAGGGAGAACACTGTCACTAGAGGGCTGGATAGGGATGGATGGCTTGCATGGATCTAAGGAAAGGAAAAATGTTCCAAAAATACATAAACCATTAAAATTCTACCCTTTTTTAAAAGTTATACACAGCAAGTAGTGACCAATTTCAGCTTTTTACAAATTTTAGATTGAACATCTAGAACACAACAAAAATTTTTAAATGTCAATAATGGTACAGACTTTTTAATGTAATGACTTTTACAAGAACAAGCAGTTAGAAGGGTTCTCACATTTTACAAAGCTCTGTTTAATGGATTCAGAACATTCTTCTCAAAATGTTAGTGCAAGGGCAGACCTTGCCACTTGGTTCAAATCCAAGAGACTCTCTTCTCCTAAATCCCACAACTGTATAGACTATCTCAAATGCAATTAACATCAGCCAAGCACTGAAGAGAGAGTGATTACCTTCTGTCACACTGCTAGAAGCACCTTCTGCTTCTTCTTCTTCTTCATCCTCAGAGACTTTTAGTTCTGGCCTTTCTACACCACCCTGACGTAAGCGAAACTCCGCTTCTGCATCAGATGCGATGTCGTCTGATCATGGATGGAGAAAACCAAGAGAACTTGGATACAAGCCCATCAGGATGTACTACTTTCTATTCACATGGTGCTAACTACTTCCATAACCTGGACACTTAAATGTTCACTCCTTTTTTTGGTGTGATAATTAGTCATTTAAGCAGTAAATGTAAGCAGTAAATGATTGGACTGTTAGTACAAAGAGTTAAATCAGTAACTGAAGTCCTGCCTTATCAGATCTCTGGAAAATCGTCAACATTTTCTGCCATATGCAGTTAATTTTACAATTAAGGGAATTGCAGTTAATTTTACAATAGCAAGGGAAGGATTCTGACATAGTATTATGGAACTTTCACAAATTTAATTCTATTTCTGTTATGCTTCAGGATCAGTATTGAATACAGACACAAGACACGTGGTGAGAGGATGTGACAAATTCATTACATAATCCAGGACACTGAGGTTCTTCTCTTTCTTTTTGACCCTCACTCCTGGCTCCCTCTCGAAACAAACTCCCACACCTCTAAAAACAAGACCAGGTTTAAGTACCCTCATGCAAAGTGTTCATTGCCAACACATTCTGTTCACACAACAGGTTTAAAGGCTGCACAGTGGTACCCTACCATCATCCAGCTCTGCACCCGTGTCTCCCTCTTCACCTGCCTGCCCTTCTGTGTCTGCAGGCTCTGTGCCCAGCTCATCCTCCACATCCTCCTCCTCACAGGGAGCTAGAATATATTCAGATATTGAAGAAAAAAAGAAAAGAAAACAAACACTACACAGTGAAAAAGTTCTGTATTGAACTGTACCGACGGTTTATACTGGAGATGTTTATCAATTACTGTCAAAAGAGGAAATCCTGAAATGTGTCACCTGGAGAGACATCTATGGTGAAGTGACACTTCCAGACTCCAGCGAAACAAGGAATTGTTCCTTGGGGAGCCTCCAAGGCACTTGTAGTGAAAGCTGCCAGGGCTTTTCTGAGCAACAAGTGTGAAAAATTAATCGAGAAGGGGACTGGGAAGACATCAAACCAGAACAAAGGTTACTGTTCTTCCAGGAAGATTTTGGTTTCTTCTTTACCACAATGGAACAGTTACCACCACTTGATAGAATATGAGTATTAGGTCAAAACTGAAACTTCACAATTAACCAGGACTGTTCATCTTGAAATTGAAACCGGTTTTGAGGGTGTAAGTCAAAGAGAGAGTTTAGTTACGGGATTGACCATTGTGACACTTGGAAACTGTTTAACTCTGTGCAGCTACAGCAGTCTTTGGTAAGGTTTAAGAAAATGCATTTGACTAGTGCACAAATTGAGATACTTTAAAGTAATTAAAATGGCATATATAAAACTATTTTTCTATTACAGATCATTAATTGAGACACTTTTAAGTAATTCAAATTACATATTCAAACTTTTTCAAACTTTTTTTTTTTTCGTTTACAGACCACAATTTGATTTGCTGGGTCAAAATAACGAAAAGATTCTTGAATTTGTAACTCTGGAAACTATGATATCTGACACTACTTCTTTTGACAGGATTTAATTACAGGAGGAGAGACAAGACCAAAGTGTGGAGTATAAATCTCATTATTAAATGATATTTTAAAAAAAACCCAAACTGTACAGGGGATGATTTGCTACTTTTTTTTTCTGGGTTTTTTTTGGTTAAACATTTCCACTAAACATAATTTAAATATTAAAAAAAAAAAAAAAAGTGAGCACTTCCAGTTCCTGATCCTTTTTATTTACTAGTGACAACATGGCTTTTGGAACTATTTATATTGTTGCATTGCTAATTAAGACAATCTTGAAAACAAACTAACCCTCCCTAAAACTGAGGTCTTGCAGCCTCTCCTTTAATACAGGTTTTTGCTTATTTCAAAAGTCAGCCTTCAGCAGGGGGTTTCAACCTGAGAATTTCCTTTTTTCTGTGCTCTGTAGTATTATTCAGACAGACAAATGCATGGATTAGTTTATTTTCTGTCAGCTCCTGTGAAGAGGCAGTTCCACACATGTGTGATATTCCTATTCCTCTACATCAGAGGATTATCAAATCCACACCCTCACCAATGCTAAGCACAGGAAAACTGAATCATGTGGCAAAGGCTGGACTGCCCACAGGAGCATTTATAAATCTACTCAACAAAAACAAACCATGTCCCAGTCTGATTGTTGCTTAGGTATGCAATAGCTTATGTTATTTTGGAAATGATAATGTCATGGAATGGCTTTATGGTAACAGCAAATGTGAGTAATCTTAATTAAAACTTGCAAAAAACATGAGTGATGTTAAGAATATTCTGAATCCACCACGTATGTGTGAGTCTTCAGATCCAGAAACCATGAACGGACGTGACACACAGAGATTGTGTTGGAGAGAGAGGAGAAAATCGGGTTTTAAATGGGTTGGTACAAAAAACTCAAGGGAAGATTACAGATGCATCGATAAGTAACAACTTGGTGCAAGGGTGGATCCCATTCTGAGGGACACAGGAAGCTTGCAGGTGGCTGGTTATATGGCACATGTACTGTGCATGTACATATATGCAGTTAGGATAAGGAGCAAGAGGCCAAAAGCTGTCACACAATAACTCAGAAGTTACACACTAGGGCAGCCACAAACTGGGATCAGCACTTGGTTGGTATTAGCTGGCAGCTGTGAGCAGCCTGCATCGTGTGCAGACACCTTGTAAACACTCCTGACTTGCCAAAGCAGCAGCAGAAGCAAAGTTTTCAAGGCAAGCTGGCTATTCTGATGTGCCAAAGCAACTCAGCTGTAGGTCAACTAACTAGCATGGACTGCTCCACTGATTTAGACACCTTCACAGCTTTACACAATGTACACCCTCACTGGCATCCCAGAATCTTTAGGCTCATCAGCTCTACCATCCTTCAACTTTCCTGAGTAAAGTGAATGCCAGGTCAGAAGAGATACAACAACCAGCACTATTCCTAGAGATCCTAGCTTTGATTTATTCTGCTTTCCTGTTTTCTTCACCACATAACTACAGTTTGCAGTTGCTCCAGAGAAATGCAATTTATTTAAGTGCTCTCTGCCACTTAACCTTTCAACTGCAAGAAAGCCCCACGCTCTTTTAGTGTACAGGTTGGGGGAAGAAGAACTGGCCCCATCTTCAGTTTGCAAAGCAAATGGAAGCGCTCAGCTGGATCCCTCCTCTGTCCCTGCAGCCAGGATGAGCTGTCCTGGGCCTGCCTTTGGGGGTTACGATGAGTGTGGAGCTCATGCGAGAAGGAAGGGGCTGCCTGAGCAAGGCTGGCATGCACACTCCCCGACCCCCCCTCCAATCCACTCATGCAGCAGCGACAGGGCCGTAAGTTCCAGGGTTAAAGTAGCAGCTCAGCTGCTGAAGGGTTATTGTGCATTGGAATACATAGAACATCACCAAACTACCTCCAGGGACCGTCTCCAGCCACGCCTGTACCGCCTCATGGCGTACGGAGGGAAGGTCGGATGCTGAATTTAAAAAACAATAAATTGTAAGAAGGCAAAATTAGACCATCAGTCAGAGTCTAAAACAGAAGAGTGACAGAGGGAAACTTTTCAGCAGCAAATACAGGAATAAAACCTATGAGATTTCAAACAACCGATTCCAGGCTTGAGAATTAAATAGAGATAACACAGAAATGTCAGGGGCCTAATCTGCCTTTGGGATCTGTAATGTTAGAGGAAATATGTGTGGCACAGTGAGAAGAAGAGCACATCTGACCAGCAGGCTGCTGCTACCGTGCTCCCCTTGGAGCTCTGCAGAGGAGGGAAACAGAGAAGGAAGAGCTGAGCAATGGGAGAGGGGTCCCAGGGGTCCCAGAACCTGCACTGCCCAGCAGATGAAGAAGAGCTCCCAAAGCAGAATGAGAGGGACTTCTGGTAACTGTGACACTGCCCCAGGCTGTCACATCAAACCTCGTCACTGCTGCTGCCAGTGGGCTCTCCAAACACCTCAGATCACAGAATACAGCTCCTCAGCCAGGAACAATCTATTGAACTTACAGCCTGTCCACAAACAGCCTTTTGAATACCCAAACTGCTGATAATACCTGCACACGCCTCTACCGTATGACAAAGCAACAGAAGAAGGTAATCAGAAATCAGGATAGTCCTACCTTGGCCCAATTTCAGGGGACAGAAAGAAAATTTCAGAGGACAGAAAGGAAATACTGACTCTCTTCCCAAAGGAATTTGGAAAGATCACTAAATAAATTTTGGAAAGATCACTTACTGCTGGCAACTGTAATAGTACTCCATAAAAAGTACTCCAGAAAAGTAAGAATTATGAAATACAAATTAAAATAAAAATTTGGATACTAGAGTGATGCAAACCCCAAGCAGAAGCACAAGTAACCTTAATTGTTGTAAACTTAGGAAACTGTGTTAACATTTTTTTCTTAGTGCTTTTTAAACATTAAACACTAGCAATACTGAAAGTTACAGACAGTTGAACACAGCCTATTTCTGTGGCTGCAGTGGGATCAAAATACCCATCTCTTATTTGTTGGGAGCTGATTTCACACCAGAAAATCCCAGTGCATTCTACAAGCTGCAAATATAAGTACTGCCATACTGATCTGGAATTGTGTATCAAGCCAGACCAGGATTAAAAAAGCCCCTATACCAAACATCTAAAACTGTAAGGAGAAGATAATTATCTGGAATAGAAGGGAATCAAGAGCTCTAGATTTTTAACCTGAATTAATTTTTTCTGTGAAAGACACAGCTTCTCACAGCAGATATACTCCCTCTACAACCCTGTCACCATGGTTGCAGACTGAGAGAAGAGCACTGCTCACCCCCTGCAGGGTGAACTTTGATTTAAGCCCACAAATAAAGCGCTTCTGACATACTTACCTTCAGACACTGTGTAACATAGCCTAGAACAAGGGCATCAGGGACTCACACGAAATCTAAACTATCAGCATTTTCCCCCTCCAAAGTTTTGCTTTGTGTAATTGGTAACTTGTACATTAGAGGTAGATATACTCTCAAATCTTAAACACAGGGAGTCAAATCCTGCACTGATCAGATTTGCCCTTTGACTCCCATCATCCCCTGCTAATACCAGATGCAGTTGCACACTTGGAAAAGAAGCAGCACAGAAATACGCTTTATACAGAAGCTGAATCTGCTCAATCTGTGCTCTTGTAGCTACACAACACAGCCCCTGAGCTTTCCCTAAAAAGTGTAGAGCCACAAAAAGCACGAGACTACCACTATTAGCATCCCTAGCCAGTTACAGAGGGCTGAATGCCAGCACTACCAAATCATATGTGGTGAGGAAAAATGCTATGGAGTCAAAGCAGGCAGACAAAGAGGTCAGAAGTCACACTGTCACGGAGCTGAGAAAGCAGCAACTTTAAACAGACACTGACCTGAAAAGCAAAACATTTAACCAAGTGTAATTTCAGTGCAATTTGAGAGCAGTTCCTTTCAATCACTGCTGCCCCTGCTGAAGTCACTGCTCTTGAAGGGCGCAGAAGCAACAGAGTTAAACAGCTGCAACTGTGATCCAAGAACCGATGGTGTGGGGCTTGGGGGAGATTACCTCTGGAGGTGGAGGACTTTGAGGCTGAGACCATTTTTTCCTCCTCCTCTCTCTCACGGATGTGTGTCCAGTGCACATCAGCCAGGATCTCCAGAGGATCAACCGGATTTACAATCTGCTGCAGCCTAAGGTTTCCAGCTAGCAGGAGGAGGGCACGGCATAACAGGTTGTAGGCAGGGTGTATGAAGGGCAGGGAGGAAAAGATGGGAGAACAGTGGAAAGGAAAGGTAGCACATCATAGGAAAGGAAATAAGAAAAGAAAATATTATTGGCTAAGATCAGTTTGCAAGACAGACAGAAAAAGCTCAGCATCGTGTGCGCACGCGTACACCAACACAGCGCTCCTCACGCCTCCCATCCAAGCCGAGTAACGCCATTCCAAGGGCAGAGGGATGCTATTAAAAACATCATTAGACATCGTGGCTATTGCAAGAAGCTCCGCTGAAATGAAAGACGTTCTCTGGCTGTCCAACAGCATGTGGTATGTAAATACCAACTGAGCAGAGATTTCCAGCTCCTTCAGCCTATTCGTTGTGATTATTGCCAAACATGTCTTGCTGGTAAAGGTGAGGGACAATCTCCATCTGATTGATGCACCAAGACAAAAGGTTTTTCATTCTCTGCTATTGGGTTAGGCACTTCTTTCTACTCTATTCTTAATAATATGATGGATCTGAGAGTTTCACGTGTGTATGCACACACGGGCACATGCTAATTTAAGCACCTAAAACACCGCTTTGTTTACTCCTGGATCTTTTGTACTGACTTGTTCAAAGGGAGAATTTTTTTCTGAAAGGTAACAGAATTTTGGTTGTGACTTAACAGCTCTCCAGAAGGGAATTCCTGTCACACAAATTATTCTGTTTAAGAGGAATTGCATTACTCCTCAATTACCTGCCTACACAAAGCTCAGCTACTTATGGAATGTCAAAGAGAACAATGGGCACCTAAATCAATTGATGAGCTTGTTTAACTTCTGCACAACACCTGCCTTGGGAGCACTTCCTCTGAGGTATTAAATTTATAGACCCTGTCTCTATTGCTGTCAGCTCTGGTTCTGTAACCCAGGCTTCACTTATCCATAACAAAATAACTGGTTCTGCAAGGGACAGGTGTTTCCTGTGTCTGCAGGAGTGGTCTTCAAAAGCAAATGTCTCAGCCTGAAAGGAAAATGCCCACTTAGTTTATAAAGTAGGAAGTCAATTTTCACAACTGGATTACCACTGAGTAGGGCAAAGCATGGTTGCAGCAGTTTAGAACCTCAAAAGCAGTTAGATTTTCATATGGTGCTCTAGTGTTTGAAGGAAACAAGACACATTAGCAGCATTTAGAGCTTGCATTCATTATTTCCTGCTGTCTCATTTTAACAAGTTCCTCTCTCCCAGCCATGTTTTCCCCAGACATGACAAAGTGTTTGGGATTTCCGTCTCAGGAATGACTATGTGTGAGATTTGGCATTAAAACCGCAGAAGAAACAGGCAGAAGGAACTGCAGGAAGGACAGAATCAGCAGACGCTCATTAAAGGGAAACGGGCTCAGAGGCACAAACTCAAATGCAGAGCAGGATTCACAATGTAGCCAAGTATTCCACAGCTTTATGTCTCTGTGGCCTCAGCAGAGAGTTTTTGTATCACTTGGCACAACCACAAGGGCTACCAGAGGCAGTGGCCATCCTGGATCCTGTTCCCACTCCGAACCAAAGCACTCGCATGCAGGCCCCAGGATGAGTAGAGTTAGCGTTTGCATCGCCACACAGACTTTTGGGTTAAAAGGTTTAGGTTTGCCAGCAATGGCTGAGAAGAACAGAGTCACTCAGCAAGGCTCGGAAAGAGCAGGTCCCACATGATCTGCATGTTTGAAAGTGGATTGCTCTGGGATTTAGGCCACTCTAACATTTAGTTTCTCCACAAGCCTCTGGACTGAGGCCTGAGCCTGTCCTGTCCCTCTCACCTCTTGCAATAAATAATGAGCAGCACAGCCAGACATCAAAGGCTGCTGCTTGGCTTAGAGGCAAACCTAACACTTCTTTAATGTCTAAGTGCTTGAGAATTTCAAACAACACCTAGCATGGCCTTTCCTCAGGACTGCCTGCTAAGCTTTGCAGGAACATTAATTGCACTTAGATTTGGAATGGCAGCTTTCCTCCATTTCCACTGTAGCACCCACCAGAACTTTAAAAGCTGTGGGCAGGCTCAGTGTTTTCACTTTATTGGTTCAATGGTTGCACTTTACTGGAGTAAGGAGCCACCTGCAAACCAACTCCAGAGTCAGGTCTGAAGCACCCTGGAAACTGCAACAGGAGGAACTTCTTCATGTATGCCCTTCAGCCACCTTACTAATACTTCTCATTCTTATCACAGAAAAGTTAAATGGCAAAAAAAATTATGTTTCTTCCTTTTTTTTTCCTCTTGGGGAAAAAAAAAAAGTCAGAAGCCAAGCTACTGTTATTACAACCATAAACTGTAAAATATGCAGTTTGACAACTGCATATGCCTCCCCTTACATGCAGGAAGGTACTTGGATTTTCCTCTTATATATTCTGGTTCTAATGAACCACAATGAGGGAAAAAGAGATTAACAAGCTATTGGGACCAAGTGTTACCAAAAAACCAACAATCAAAAATAAACTGCAAGAGAATGCATCATGGAAAATTATGCAACCAGTTAGATTTGAATGTCTGATTAATTTTATTGCTGTTATGTAACTGTTTGAAGAATCTTGAGGGATTGCTGTAGCTTGATTAGTTTCCTTCCAGACTCTCCCCACAGACAGACACACACAGAGGACAACAAAAAAAGCAAATTTGCTGACATAAGCAGTCTAAAGGCAGTACTTCTCATGTGTCCCATGTGTCTGAGATAATGCACAGGTTCAACAAGTCTGCAAGTACAGAACAAATCTGATACTCCTTATAACCTGGAAGTCATTGTTCATGCAAATTACAGTAGCAAATTGTCCAGGTTTTCTAGAAATCCCGAGGTACTCAGCAGGTGATAAAGCTAAAACCTAAAACCAGTGGCAATGACAAATCTGATTAATGGCCCTCGAACCAATGAATCAGTTTTGAGGGAGCTGGTAACACAATTAAATAAAACACAGAAACTCTTCATGTGGGACCTGCTCTTTAACACCTTCCCAGCTCCTGTGGGGAAGTGGAAGTGGGGATAGTGTAGGGGTACCTTTAGGTGTACCCGAGTCCTCTTCGTCTGAGAGACGTTGGAGCCAGAGGCCTTGCTGCAGCTCTCTCTCCCAAGGGTTATACTCCCCCTCTACAGCAGAGGGAAGCACACATCCACATTTAACACCAGACACGCGTGTGCACACACAAGCCATGGAGAGAGGGAAAGAGAGAAAGAGAGAGGACAGGATCAGAAAGAGAGACTGCCTGGAAATGCTGCAACTCCCTGCGCTCCCGCTGTGTTCCAAGGGCCTGACAGGAAAACTGCTCGAATGAAACAACATCCGTCCAAGAACACCACTGCTCAGCAGACTGAACACACAACATGCATGCTACCATACTTAGAAAGAAGTCTTGATTTCCACAGACTCTGGACACTCAGCTCCTATATTGAGAAAGCAGCTAAGGAGCCTGCTGAGCTCATCAACGACACTGCCACTAAGACGCAAAAAACTGGACCTCTGCTCGCAGTAGGCAGCCAAAGACCTTTACGAAAAAGCTCTTTGGAGTCTACAAGTCTCCTCAAAAAGGAAATGTGAGTATAAAGACAAAGACAAGAGCAGTGAGAAATTTGGCATGGTGGTGAAACACTGGAAACATGTCTATTCTGAGCACAAACTTTGCATTTTGATGACTGAGACAAACACAGGGGAAGGAGTCTTTCCCTAAGGTTTTCCATAGAAATCTGTCAAAGCTTTCAAAGCTAAAACGGGAATCTGAACTCCCTTATTTCTCAAGGCCATCTTTTAACTTGGTAGAGCTACAAGCACCTTCTTGTGGAATGCCCTGCTGACAGTGCACTACCCCTTAGTGAGGCACTCTAAAACTGAAAACACTGCAGCAACAATTCTTCCAGCTCCTGCTGTCAGAGAGCAAAGGGCACATTCAAATCTAATTCCAAATAATAACAAAAAACAACCATAAGCCAATACAGCAGCACAAGGCTGTGAATTGACATGTTGGCATGGTGTATGGGAACCATACTGTGTTAGTACTTACTAGTACTCTAAACTATCCTGTGGGCAAAGTCCTTCAGTATCCAGAATGAACCACCTCGAGCTTTCCTCAAAAATAACTCCCTCAAAAATCAGAGCAACTAAGAAGTGAAAGAAGGAATAAAGTTTCCCAAGGCAAATCTTTCTTATTCTGCATGGCAAATACTTAACTCATTTTTCCCTGCTAGTTAGCAGAAAGAAAGGACAAACCAAGCTAACCTTCACTTGACTCTTCATCTTCTTCCTCTTCGTATTCCTCCTCTTCATCATCATATTTGTACTCAATCTCATGATTTTGCTCAGCCTCAATCTCTTCTTCACTCTTTCCCTTCAGGAGGGCATGGATACGAACGGCCTCTTTCCATGGAACACCACCCAAGTCTGAAGGGGGCTGCTGAGGCAGCAGTAGTTCATCATCCTCCTCCTCATCTTCCTCCTCCATCTCAGATTCTGAACTACTGTAAGGTTTTAGAAAAAAAAAATAAAGTAATTATTATTTTGCTAATAATAAATAATAATATTAAAGATTATGAAGTCAATGTTTTCTTGATCAGTCTTAGATCATTAACGAGTCATTTTAACACACATAAACCTGATAACACTGATTTTCAGCTTTCAACCTTTCATAGGCCTTTTAGTGACAGCATCACCTGTGGGCTGCAGTGTGGTCCGTGCCCTGCTGCTTTTAAAGAAGGTGAGGCAGCAGAAAAGTGCCTGTGAAGCCAAGTCCAAATATTTGTGCAGCATTTATTGTTACAGTTCAAGACAATTGAATACAACAGAAAGAAACAATTTTCTTCATATCACATTGCTCTTGATAAATGGGTTCAGGAGTTCTTTACAGGATCAGAATGTAGAAGGCCACGTCTTTTGATACAGAAGCTACTGCTAAGATACCCAAGATGATTTTGGCACTTGCTTCTGTGAACCAGAGAAGTCTTTGGGAGTAGAAAGAATACAAAATACATCAGGCAAAGGATACAGCATATGAACTAAGGAGAGATGGAGGAAAAAAAAATCCCAAAATGTCTCACTTTTCTGCATCACAGACAGAAATATGTATCCAGTTAAGCACACAGTGCACATGGTGGCAAGAAACCGTAGGAAGCAGTGCAAAGATAATTCCAATAATGAGATTATTATTCCCACAGCAAAGTCTAAACCATGCAAAGCCATAAATCATTAGTGCCATTCAGAAATCACCTCAGTTTAATCTAACAGTTCCTCAGCATATGCAGCAGGGGCAGGAAATGTAACCACTTATCCAGTGACATTTAATCTAGCTCACTTACTTGCCAGACTACCTAGAGAGACTGAGGACAGAGATGTTTGCATTTGTCACTGGAAAATGAGTGAGGACCACAACACAGATCCTCTCTGCAGGGTGAAAAGGTGTTCTAGCTTTGATTTACCTTAATAGAGCACTGTCATAACAGAACTGCATTAATTAGAGCAACTGTTGGATGATACCCCTATAAATCTTCAAAGGCCCAATTCAACTGACTGAAGGAGAAAACTGTTTGAGAATAATGAAAGTTTGGGTGAAAAATCTGAGAATAGTATTTCTGTTTCCTTATGCCCACAGTCACGGGCCTTTGGCAGAACCCATTCCATGCAGACAATGAAAGGGAAAATCAACAAGTTGAAAGTAATGAAGTTTACACTTCATGGTGGTCTATAAAATACAAATTGTACAGTTGTAGCATCATATTTACATAATTTTATTCATCTACTTGTCTGAGAGGCTGTTTTTGATAGCAAATCTAATAAGGAAAACACTTTGTTCATGCTCTGATTGTCACACATTGCTGTCCATAGGCTCTTAAATTCTCCTCACTGGTCTGCATACAAATAACATTATTTTGCTCAAATTACAAGCTGCTTTTTCACAGCATAAACTCAATAGTTATTTTTAACACACTGCCTGCTTTTCACACGTGAAATACTGAATACAAACACTGTTGGCAAGCCACGGGCTTGGTGCATGGAGGCCTGAGCATATTCCAAAGGCTTTATACAGATATTGTCACAGAGATAAAAAGTGATGTTCCCCTTCTCCCTGATTTATTGTCCCACCCTTTAGCATGGAAATAAACCTGACAGGTGCTGCATGCTGGGGGCTTGGTGTGCTGTCAATAAGGTTTTACTGCTGTTCAAATTGTTGCCATGGCTGCTGGATGGGATGAGCTGCTGCTCTTCCACCAGCCGGCTTATCGCATGGAGGAGTGACGACACAAATTCTTCACCACACAGCTCACTTTACCTTCTTTGGCTTTTATTTATCACTTGGCTTTTGTTTGACCTTTGAATACTGAGAAATGAGAAGCTGAAAGACAGCAGTGAGAGATGGTGTGGTATAGTGAGCATTCCTTTCAGCATGGAAACCCTGTGCCATAGGAATTGATTCAACAGCTGAAATTGTATTTTCCTATAAACCAGAAATCAAGGACCAAGGTAGGTTGCTCTATAGAATTTGCATAAGCAGTTGAGTATCTCATTAGAAAAATGTGTATGTACACAGATTTGGTGCTGAGGAAAGGAACTGAAACCCAAACTGGCAATGAATCTCTTCTCTTCCCTTGCCATACAGACCTATATAGCAAGCAGGACACGACACCAAAACTGGAGATGGCACACTGAGGGCTACAGCAACTTAAAAGCAATGAATAAGCCATGCAAGTGCTTTCCCACACCTCAGACTCCTGTGCAGTCTGGGTTTAGTTGCTAAATAAATATTTTTTCTTATTGAAACTTAAATAAGATTAACTCTCTTTTGAAAAAATATACTTTGAATACTGTTTCCTGTAAACTTTCTTTGCAGTGTGTGTGTGATGCAAAGCTGTGCACCAAAATGTGAGGTCTCTGCCTGATTTCCATCAGCCACCTCAGTGAACTCTGAAAGCCCAACCCATCCTTCATAAGACATGGAGGGAACAAAGAGTTCCCCATCTCCTCTGCCTCCTAGAACAGAAACTACACAATGAAATGTCTCTGTGTTTCAAAAACTTTAAAAAGGGCAATGCCAACAGTTAAAAAGAACGGAAAGGCAGGCAAAATCTGATGGAATGGGTGTAGCAAAAGCTGATGGGCAGTGTGTGCTGACCTGCTGGGCACATCCTCCTCTGTCCCTTTGTCCAGCACGCTGCTGAGGTTGTGCTCTGCCAGCGTCTCCTCGGGGACCTCCTCCAGCTCCTCCTCGCGCTGCAGGGACAGCCGGTAATTCTCCAGCTCGATGCGCTCGGGAGTGCCCCGCAGCCGCTTGGCCAGGCTGGGCTCCTCCAGCCCGTTCACACTGGAACCTGAGAACAAGCCAGGCAACAAACAACAAATGCAACAGTCAGAAATTCACGTTTTTAAGAAAATTGAGCAGTTGGGAGAAAAGGGGCACGAGGCAGAGGGAGGTAAATAAAGCGAGAGAATACCTTACGTCATTTTCCTGTTCGCCACTACTGGGAAGCCAGACTGCAAAAGGGAAGCTTAGTGGTTTTGGCTAATAGATGCTAAAAAGAATGTTAAATGTCCTAGCTGAGAGAGGAAACAGGGCCATTTTAGCTGCAAAAACTAGAGATGCAATGAAGTCTCTGCGGGAAGGCCTAGGCACAGGCTGGATGTATTATCTGAGACACAGTAGGAATGCTCTGGGATAACCCTGCTGTGAGTTAAAACTGGCACCAGCCAAGGGAAATCTACAGAGTTCAGGAGCAAAACAATACTGTTACTACTTAAAGATGAGGGAAGGAATGAAAAAGGCCAAGTTTTAAAACTTTTAATAGACTTGAATCAATTTGCTTTTCAATCAGAATTTGTAATGAATCACAGGGACAAATCTCAGAGAGACATCTGTAAGCAAAAATCCCAAAAATCCCCAAAAACTGCAGGGATATGTGAACCAGACAGTTGTAGAAAAGTAATGAGAAGCTTCATTCACTGTAACACCCAATGAATTTTATTCTACCCTGCTTTCATCCACTTATTTTTAAAAATTGTAATATTTTAGGTTGAAAGCTGTTTTAGCTGTTGACCCCTTACACAATTTACTATTCACAGAGCCCAATATTTCCATCCTTTTGTTTTGTTTTGCTAAACAAGCCAAGCCTTCTTCTCACTGAAGATAAGCTCTTCAGTGCACTGATCATCCCCATGGGCTCTGCACCTGTTCCAGTTTGGATTAATCTTTCCAGAACCTGAGTGATTAAAAGTGAACGTGGCTTTCCAGATGAGGCCTTTATCAATGTAACACACAAATCTCTCATCAGATACATGCTGAGAACACACCTACCTATTTATATACCACATAATACTGGTGGCTTTTATGAACTTTAAATCTTTTCCCTTCTTTGATTTCAACTGGTAAGCACTTTGTTGGTAGCAAAAATTCTCAGCATCTTCTTAGTGACCTGGTACTTTCCACTATTACGTTACTAAGTTTAATCTAACAGTTGGCAACATTTTGCAGCTCTTAGTGAATGCTGTGCCTGTCCTCCTCTGCATTGATGAGGGTTTGAAATGTTGCCTCAGCCCTGAATTTCATTAGCAGGGTTTTTTCCCTTTTTTTTAAATTCTTATTATTTTTTTGATTTTTTGGGGTTTTTTTGGTTTTGGGCTGGTAACCTTAGTGACAGTATTACAAAGATCAGTCCCCAGATCACTTTTTGGGACACTGCACAGTCTGTAGGTGACACCCAACCTCATTATTTCCTCCTTTAAGAAAACCTCTCATCTCTAATTTAGGCCAGCTTCTTAACTACTCACTCCATGTATGCACTTCATGTATTGTTGTTAATTAACAATAATAATTGTTATTACATGACAATAATTTCCATGTGTCAGCATTCCTGTGCTTTACTCAAGTCCAGACTGTTCAAATGCACAATAATTTCTCTCATGGAGGTATCAGGTGTCAATAAAAGCGAGTCCAGCACAGTCTCTGGTGAACCCATGCCACATTTTATAGCACTTACCTGCATGAGGTCAAAGGACTTCCCTTGCAGAACTAGCAGCTTTTAGTTATTCCTTAAAAGAAGGTGTTAAATCTACTGTTTAACTGATATGTACTTGTTCAGATCACTTTTTAAAGTTTTTTATTTATTTTATTTTTGGTTTTTTATCTGCAGGACATACTTGTGTTACCCAGTGGTCACACAGCATTTCCTGAATGAGACAAAGTACATCAGGACAGCTTGATTTAATCACAAATTGTTACCACCAAGCTCACAATTTCATTTTTACACTTCTCCCACTCTTCTGAGACACAGACTATTTGCTTCATTGTATTAGTCTGAATTTCCCAATCTTGCTACACAGTGATTTTTTTGCTCCCATGTCTGATTGACTATACATAAAATTGTATTTTATTTTGGCTCCATCTTCACTATGAACACACTTCTGCTTTCCCTTTACCATGCTTTTACTTAAATGCTTAAGAAATAGAGCTCTTTGCTTTGCTCTCCTTTGCAAAGTCTAACCCAGCACGAGCTTTGGCAACATTTACTATATCCTCACACATTTTAATGTCCAAAACAGCTTCTGTTTCCTTTCTTCATCCTTTGTAGTTTCTCACTTTATTCCTAGCAGGATTTTTTTCAGGACAGTTACTCACTCAGTACCACCTTCATATTTCACACAAAATTACACAGGTCTTTACATAATTACTGGCACCTATTTCCAATCCCCCCCTTCAAAGATAAACTGCCAGAAGTGTTATTCTCTCTTTCCTGATATGTTTTAACCTTTCCACGATGTGGGCAGGTGCCTGCCATGCCTTCAGCTGGAACTACAGAGCTTCTTCATGGTATAAACAAATAAACTTGCTCAGGTGGCAACACTGCCTTGCATTTCCAGGGATGCTGTGGTCTGCACCATTTCCTGCTGCTAAGCCTTCTGTTGTGCTTTGATTTGCAGAGTTTAGTGGAACTGATCTGCCTTTTTCACTGGGATTCACATTTCATTTCATTTCATTCTTTCTCTCGATGGTGATACCAACTCTGCCAAATCTATCTTTGCAATTTGTGCTGGATTACCCAACCCTGAGCTCACATTAACAGAGGAACTGACCTCGAATTTTGCTCTGCTACTTTGGCTGACAGTAAAAAAAACCATAGAGCTCTGGTTAGCACCAAGGTCAGGGGAAACAAACAAGGAATATACTAAAATAATGATTTAAAAAAAAGGTTTTGTACTACTCAGAACTCTTTATACACAGAGCCATCAGCAAGGCTCAGCTACTTTAACAGGAATGTATTTCCACAAGCTGTTTTTAACTTATTCTCTTCTGATGCAAACCCTGACATAGCTGCAAAGTTCCCAAGAAAAAGAATTCTGAAAACCAAAGAACAAGAACTTTTATCCATCTGATATTATTTCACTCCTTTTGTTTTGTAACTATCTTAGGGGCTTTTTGTCAGCCTTCTCAAAGAAAAAAAAAATCAAACAAAACAAACAAACAAAAAAGCCCCAAACAAACAATTTTCATATAATTAAATTAAATGGAGTAGAGTTCTTTAAAAGAAAGGCTGTTTCAATACTCCAATATCTAGTGTGGGGAGAAAGACTGGCAGCAATCACTGTAGCATAGAGAAGGACAGAAAATCAAGCTGACATCTGTTCATATGTATTTTATGAGCATATGTGATCCTTCAGGTGAGTTTTTCTAACCACAAATCATCACAAAGACCCAGTGTAACTGGGACACAGAGAATCAAACAAATCCTATCACAGCACAAACTGTAAGTGGGAGTGACTCAATGCAACTGTGTTAAAAATCTTTGAAGATGGAAAATCAGTCTGTATTTGTCCTGGTTTAGGGCAAATTTGGGAGTGAATGCAAAAAGATGGGGTCAAGCCAGGATGACCTGTGAGCTTGACAAGCACTCCATGCCTCGAAATCTCAAAGTAGGAAGGGCATTCCCAGTGTTTTCTCTTATTAATTTATATATCTGTACACTTGAGATGCAAAAGTGGTCACATCCCTCCACTCTGCCAAGAAAACATCTCTGCATCAGAGAATATGACACAGAAACTCCACTGACTACCAGTTAAACATGGGATTTCTAGGAATTTGCACTACACAGACTATTTAGTCTGCTACACGTGTCAGTTTTGTTTCTAAAAGGTGCCATGCATTTAGCCAATCTGGCTGCCTGCAAAGCCCAAATCCTTACCAAATATGAAACAAGGGAAATTAAACTGACAGCCAACTCTCTGCACCATGAAGCCATCCAGTGTCAGAAGGAAAAGCACTGCACTTCACTTGTACAAGGGATGAAAGGAAGAGTAAGATACATGTATCACTGAAGTGTTCAGATGATGGACAATTTCCCCATTTTATACTCTAAAATTCACACCAACTAATTTGAAATCAGAATTTAAAAAAAACCTCAAAACATAAAAATACAACAATAAAAATATAAATAAGACTGAGGAATTTTGAAGCTTGCCACCTACTAATTTCTCCCATATATATATATATATACATATATATATATGATGCTAAATGCATGGGCAAAGTCCATTCCAATGCAGTTCTTGTAAACCTACAGCTCTTCTGGAGGGGAAAGCTGCCTCTCTCCAACCAATAAACTGCATTTCCCAGGCTGTTTTGTAGCTTGCTGGCAGGAGACAGCTGCAGAGTGTACTCAGCCAGTACCTGACCTTCTACTTGGTCACTGCATCAGAGACAAAAGTCAGCAACAACTTCCAAGTGAGAAAAAGGGCTGATGTGGCTGCATTTGCCAGGAAGAAAAGTTGTGTTACTACCCAGAGAGGGGAGCTACCTCAAAGCCAAGTGTAGCTTCTTGAACAATCAACTGATCAGCTCAAAACCCACAAACAACATCCAAAATAGGACACATTTTAAAATCTGATTCTTTACTTTGGAAAAGTCAGTGGGCCATGAACATTATATAGATCATCTGAAGGGAGCTGTTTTTCTTAACAGGACAGGCTGCTGAGCTGGTGCATGAAAGCTGCCAGAGGCCTTTATTTATCTCAGCTTTGACAGAGCTTGCCTCCTGAAATGATAAGTGTCTGATCAGAGATAACATTCCCAACAGAACTGCTCCTTGCCTGCATGAGTGTGACCTATTCCAGCAATTCTGGCAATTCCTGGAAGGTTTGGGAAGCTCCTCTTGAGAGAGGATCCCATCTCAATTCACTTCCAGTATTACCTTGCTCTGTAAAATCTATGCATTACTCACATGGGCTCGATGAAATCCTGCCAAGGTTCCTCCTTGACACAACACTTCCAGTGCTGAAGATGCAGGAGGGAACTGGGAATCTGAGAACAATGAACTCTTCCCAAAGAGAAAAAAACACCTGTTTATTTTACTAGAAGCTATTTTTCAGTAATCATGCTACCTCTAGACTTGCTTTCCTTAGCTTGCTATCTCAATATCTGACTGAGGTACATGTCATCTCTTGTCCAGTATTTTGTATAGACTCAGCTGTGGCCTTGGGGAATTATGGAAATTCAAATTAAAGAGTTTACTTTGAAACACATGCAAAAGGGGGAAGGAATTAATACACTCTCAGGAAAACCTTCATTATGCATTTCCCAAAGCTTGTGGTTTTGTGGTAATGTGAAATGCTGTACCTGTTTGTTTTCACTTGTCTTTTCCAAACACTTCAATCACTTCTATCTCCACACAGTTGAGAACTGTGTCAAAAAAAACAAAGCCTACAGAAACAGCAGCACATTGCCTATGACCAAGTGCTGCAAAGGAAAATGGGAACTTTTCCAGGGGAGTTTAAAAGTCATGTGGTGAGCTCTGAGTTTGAACTGCTAGAAGTCTTCATATTCCCTTGCAATTAATTTCTAAGAAATACCTTTTGGGGTAAGTTTTCTGAAGTGTGCTATCAATTCAGCAAACATTATCACTGAGGTATAGAGAAGGCAGCAAACGAGATCCAGCAGTATTTTTAGCTTCTCATTTTTCATCTGTGTTCATGTCACATTGAGTTTCAGGATTTTTCCTAGAAGTTTCACCCTCACCCACTTCAGTTCCATTAACTGCCTGTTTGTATTCCAGCCCCACTTCTCATCCAAGGGCCTCAAAAAGCTTTACAAGTACTAGCACACTTAAACAAACCTATTTTGGAAGTAGGTAAGTACTGTAGAGGCACTGCACAAGTCCAGACACAGAGATTAAATACCAGCAAGGCAATCTCACAATAGTCTGGTGGCAGTGCCAAAAACAGAATCCAGAATGCACAGCACCAAGCACTTCACTCTCAACTTCACTTCAAGTCAACAAAAAAATCCACTTTGATGTAAGGAAGTGCCCAGCACTGTGTGCACAAGGAGAAAGGAAATCTTGGTATTGAGGCTCATTCTTAAATGCTGCACACATTCAAACATTAAGTCAATTAAGACATTTCATTTAAATAAGTGCAACTGATTTCTTCTGAAATCCTTTCCTTAATCCTCTCAAAAATTTTTATCGAGATACTGTTAACAATTTCTGTACTGCACAGCAACAGACACATAAACCATGTACATGGCAATTCTAAACTGCCTGCAGAAAGGTGTTAAACGAAATGGATTTTTTAAGGGTTGGTAAGAAGTTCAAAGTTTTAAATCTGGATTCATCTGCCCTTTTACACTTCTCTTTTAGGAAATTCCTCCAGGAAACCCCTGGCAAGAGCCCAACAGACTTGCTGCATTCTTGTTGGTGCTTGTTTGCCCAGTCTCACATCACAAACTGCAGAACTGCACATTTCCTGGTAGGAGGCCCTGAATTTGGATAAACGCATCCTCAAAGACAACAGGGGCAATGCAACACCTCAAACAGACACAAGAACAAATTTATTTGTATTTAAATACTTAATAGTATCCTGGTTTGGGCTGGTATAAAGTTGATTTTCTTCCTAGTAGCTGGTACCATGCTGTGTTTCAGGTTTGGTGTGATAACACACTGATGTTTTGGCTGTTGCTAAGCAGTGCTTACCCTGAGTCAAAGACTTTGCAGCATCTCATGCTCTGCCAGTGAGCAGGTGCACAAAAAAGCTGGGAGGGAGCATGGCCAGGGCAGCTGACCCCAAATTGCCAAAGGGATATTCCATCCACAGAATGTCATGGCCACAACATAAACTGGGGGGACTTAGCCAGGAGGGACTGATAGCTGCTCAGGGATTAGCTGGGAATCAGTCAGTGGGTGGGGAGAAAACTGTATTGTGCATTGTTCTTTGGGGTTATTCCTCTCATTTTCATTACAATTATTATTGTTGTTAGTAGTAGTATATTTCACTTTGTTTCAATTATCAAACTGTTCTTATCTCAACCCATGAGTTTTATTTTCTTTCTGGTTCTGCTCCTGGCAGCTGTGTGGTACTCAGCTGAGGTTAAACCACAACAAGCAGTCACTAAATGTCAGTGTTATTTTGATACAATGCCTCAACTTTCTCTCTTACTACCCATGGGTATTCCCAAACCCTCTGAAAGCCTGAATTACTCAGCTGTACTATGAAGCCATCACATCTTGAGTTTTCTGATGTTTCCCATTTGATCCATCACACATTCTGCTAAATATAAAAGGCCTGAATTCAAAGAGGAGAGAATGATAAGAAAAACAAAGTCTATTCACAAGTAAGATACTCAGTATCCATGCACAGCATTCAAAATGTGCTCAAACCTGAAGACAGCCCTCCCAAAATTCTTCTGTAATGCACACGTACCAATCCTAACAGTAAATAGCAACTAAGCTTTCCAAAAGATGTATTCTACTGAGTCAAAGCTTTTGGGAATTGTAAAGGCAAACTGGCTTATGCTGGACCTGATCAATAAAGCTGTCCTTAAAGCAACCAACATTCTCAAGACCTCTGCTACCATGTCAGGCTCCATCCTCACACCATCAGTCTAGAAATTCTCCCCAGCAAACTGGGGACCTAAACAGAGAAATGGGGAGATTAAGGTGTACAGACAGAAAGGTGTTTAATCAAAAAACCCTCTGATTTTTTTCTACTGGAAGAAGTAGCCAGTAGAGTTATCAAAGAACCACTTTTAGTGCTGGCCAAGTTGTTTTCCAGCATTAATTCAACAGCACATGAAACAAAAATCAGTGAGATGCTGATATCTACTGATTCCCTAAGCAATGAAGAGCAGAAAGCCTCCCTGCCCCAAACCACTATAAATATGTATAGGAACAGCTGACAGCTAAAATACTCAAGGGATTCTGAAACAGACACCCCAGAAACAAACATATAAAGGCATAAGTCCTCCTCCACACATTCCACAATGTCCAGCTAGAATTAAGTTCTCCATTCTCAGATATTGTCCATAAATATGGAAGTTCGTTCTCTTCATAATAGTGAAAATAAATAGGACTGACTGAAATTGAAAATTTCACACATTTGTCTTATGAGTGTTGCAAGGTTTTGCCCCACTCTCCCCATTATTTTGGTTAAAACAGACTTCTAGAACTCCCAAAACAGACACTGACAAAACAGTTGCTTACTGCATCACTAGGGCTGAGCTCAGAAACACCTGGCAATTGCATCGATCTGACCTTTCTCTGGTTTTAGTGCAAGCAACCAGAAGTGAATATAATTAGCCAGAATCACAGATCAAGGTCATCTGTAATTTATACTCATGTCTTGGAATCAAATAGAAATTCATCTAACTGACAGTATAAGTTATGTTTGAGGAACAGTGTTCCCCATATGCAGATGCATGAAGTAGCAGCATTATGTAATGAAGGTTAGGAGTTCAGTATGTGGTTTAACAATACAGAAAAGTTGCCTTTCTTTACAGCAGAGGTATAGAATAATCCAAAGTGTGGCTATTTTTGACTCCTGGAAAATGGCCAGTGTTGTCACTGGTGGGTGGAGAAGAGAATCAGGGGAAAGGAGCTATTAGGTCACCTAATCCAAGCCCCAGGGAACACTGCTAAGCTCAATATTTCTTATTGCATCTCTTCTGGCAGGAAAATCCTTTATATTTGTACAGAATTCGCTTTTGCTGCTGCCCAAAGTGGTTTCTAGTACTGGTTTCCAGTACTAGAGATACAATTATTTTGGGATTTTAAGCCTGTTTATCACTCAGGAGCATTGGCAAATCAGTAACCTATTACCAGTCATTCTTCATTTTGCTGATATCATCTAGGATGTCAGAGCTCTCTCCCTGGTATTTTGATCAGCTCTATCATCTGTTGCCTGGCCTCATTTCCATTCTCTGAAAGAACCTGAGTGTGGGAAGGCTCTGAGGAGGATAAAATAACATTACTTTGCAGGCATACATTTTGTTCTGGAAGCTATTCAAGGTATGGTACCCCAAAGAACCACCTGGGATGAGGCAGAGAAAAAAAGGGAAAAAAAAGAGAAGGCCACACTAGATTTTAAAATCACCATGACCTTGGTTAATGAGATTTCCCACTTTTTGAGTGAACTATTCTATTTTTGTTAAGTAACTTAGAAATTAATATTTAAGACTGATTGTCCAGTTATGATCCTAACAGTGACCCCTTTGATGTTGTTACAAAGAGAGCCTCAACTATTTTATCTACTACATAACACTTTGTATCATTTACTCATTGTGGCATTTATTTCTTGCCACCTGTACCTAGCAGGCCTCTCCCATTTCACTGTGAGGGATCAGACAGGTGATCCCCACTGTGCAAATCACACCAAGCCAAACCAAGGCTATTTCCACCCAAAAGTAGCAGTGGAATCTTCACTGGCAAATGCTCCAGGCTCAAATCACAGAAGGCAAAGGCAGGGACTAGGAGGATGAAGAAGTGCCTGATGCAGGAGAGGGTTTTGAGAAGGACTTGGGGTGTTGGTGGATCTGTCAATGTGCACTCACACCCCAAAAATCCAAACATGTCCTGGGCTGCATCCAAAGCACTGTGGGCAGCAGGGGAAGGAGGGGATTGTGTCCCTCTGAGACCCCACCTGAGTCCTGCATCCAGCCCTGGGGGCCCCAGTGTAAGAAGGATGTGGATCTGTCAGAACAAGCCCAGAGGATGCCACAAAGATGATTAGAGGGATGAAACATTTCTCCTGTGAGGAAAGGCTGAGAGAGTCTGTGGAGGCCTTCAAGCCAGCAGGAGCGCTGAGGAGGGACTTTGTACAAGGGCATGGAGTGGTAAGACACTGGAGAATGGCTTTACACTGAAAAAGGGTGGGTTTAGATTGGATATCAGGAAATAATTCTTTACTGTGAGGGTGATCAAACACCAGAACAGATTGCCCAAAGATGTGGATGTCCCAACCCTGGAGGTGTTCAAGGTCAGGCTGGACAGGACTTGGAGCCACTTGGTCTAGTGGAAAGAGCCCCTGTCGAGGGCAAGGGCTGGAAACTGAACCATCTATAAGGTCCCTTCCAACCCAAACCATTCTTTCAAATCTTTCAGTACAAATTTTGCTTATTTTTTATAGAAACTGGTACTTCTAGTTCCACATGGGATAATGGACAATATTTTGATCATTAAAGAACAACCCATCAGAAGGCTGAAATTTTATCATGTATAATAAAAATGTGGAATGTAATGATTTCAGGTTCCTGTTCAATTTGTGGTCAGATTCAAAACACTACCTGTGAGCAGCTGTCTTCTTTCAACTACTGAGCTAATAACCATTATATCTCTGAGAGAATGTCCAACAGATTTCCATAATCACTGGATCTCAGATAATATTTAGATACTAAGCATTTCTTTACCTGATTTCTACCATTTATATCAAGATTATCAGGTGCTGCAAATGGAACAGGCTGAAATCTTTGGCTGGAAAATATAGTGGGGAATACTTGCCACAAATAAAAGATCCACATACCCCAAAAATGTTCAACATCTGCTCCCTCTTTCTGTTGCATACTTTTCTATAATCTACACTTATACCACGTTCTCTTGTGTACATTTTACAGAGCAACCAAATATTCCAAGCAATCCAGAGGTTCACACCTTAGTGGATTTTTTCTTAAAACTAGGAAAATTTTTGTAATTATATATGTAGATAGTTATAGTAAAAATCTGTCACAGTTCCAGGAAGAAAGCTTCCAAAAGACTTACTGCTGATTAAAAATAGTTTACACATCAGTTCTGATGTGTTTTCACATCAGCCTAGAAGTATTCAAAACATCTCTTGGGTAAAAAATTCCTATTTTTAAACACTTCTACCCTCAAGCCATCAGATAAATGTCTGTAACAGCAGAAAGGAGGATTATGAAATTTTCCTAAAAAAGCAAACATGGCCTTCTGGGATGACAGCAAACATGAGAAATGTCAGACTAAACATACATTTTTAAGAGAAGATGTAAGCAACTAAACAGGGCACAGAAGTGCCATCTCATCCTTAAAGAGCATCTGCCCAGTTTTGCTTGGAAAGCCCAAGCTAAACTCTACATTGTCAGGATCAGCTCAGAAATTAATTCACCTTCCTTCATAAATACACATCAAAGAAGCAGGAGAATAGCTTTGATGCTGTCTCTGGATTATCTGCTCCTTCCCTTGAGATTATTTCTGTTTGTTTTGATTTTGTGGCTTTTTGTTTTGTTATTTTTGGGTTGGGTGCTGTTTTGGTTTGGGGTTTTTGTTTGTTTTTTAATTTGGTTTCCTCCCCTTATTTCTTGCATTTTAAGATATATCACCAACTACATATCTTAATAAATTATGCTGCTGATCACAAGCAGGTGGTAAAACTACAACTCCCTTGTTTTAGTTTGTATAAATTTTTATTCACTTGGTATTTTAGAAGTACTTTCTTACACTTTTTCATCCTTGTAACAGAAGTCATGACACTAGAGAAGAACCACAGGCATAGAAACACAAAGTGTGAGGTGTCTGTGTAAATTAAAAGGAAAATTGAGGTGAGGGTTGTCTCTCCTACCACTGCTACACTTGGTTACTCCAAGTTTTAGCTGAAAACATGGCTTCCTATATTGGTACAGCAAGGATGTCTGATTTCTACTCTGATGGGGAAAAATGCACCTCCCTTCATCCTTTATTCTTTTTTTTTTTTTCTTTTTAATTCATGAAGCAAACATTTGATTTCTGGAGAGAATATATGTAGCTGCAGAGTAAACAGCTTTCCTGATACAGAACAGTGGAGGCTGTTGGAGAGGTTCATCAAAATGACATTTCTAGTTCATGCAGCAGCATGTGAAGTTTTACACTGGTTTCTCATGGCTCCTCCTCAGAACTGAAGGCCCATCTTAACCTCAAAACTGGTACTGCTTAACACAGTAATGAAAAATTACAGGCAATTTTGAAGGCAGAAAGCAATTACCTTCCTCCAAAGAAGGAAATTACACATATAACAGAACTGGTTTGTGGTTGTAGCTCTGTGACGTACCATTTAAATGTAACTATTCTGGGCAAAAGCATTCACAACTGAACTTTCAAAAATCATCTGTTAAATCAAGCTTTTAGCTGCAGGTGGTGCAGTAGGAAGCAGGAGAAGCACGTGAGGAAAAAACACAGAGCAAGTCTCTAATGCAGAGTAATTAATTGTATTTTTGAGAGCAGGAAAATGCAGCTCAGAACTACGATCCAGGTCTGTTTGTCATGGTGAGAACATCACAGAAAAGGCTCTTGAGGAAGGCAGGTCACCTCCTTGTGTGCAGCTCTCCTCAGAAAGGACAACAGTCCAGATAGAACACAAGATGTAAGATTTGGCTACTGAGGATTTACTCATTTTCTGTCTTTTCATCACACCAAAACATCCCAGCTACACCAAGCAGAGGAAGCAAAGCCTGTCAGGACTCTTACCTGTCACACTACGTGTCCCTGCTCCCCCATGGCTGTGACTGCCTTGTCCACAGAACATGACAAAGACCTCTGGCCACACAAAACAACCTCCTAAAGACACCAAACTCTGTGAATCCACAATGCTGAGAGCACATCTATCCAAAATCAGCTTTGCCAAGGCAGTAGAGTATCTAGCAAGGAGGTCCTCAGCAGGTCATGCTGTCTGTGCAATGTGTGCCCTACACTCAGAGCAAACAACAACATAACAGCAACATTTTTAAAAAACCACCACAGTACAGAAAGAGCCTGAAAAGTAGTACTTTGAAGTGACCATGGAGCTCCCCAAATGGCTGTTGTATTAGAACTTGCTAGATCTATTCATTCCACTGTCCCCCAATTCTGTATCCCCTGCAGCATCCCTCACCTGGAACCAGTGGAGGGACAAGGGGGAGGACAAAGAAAAACTCAGAAACCTGAAGTTTGTTTGGAATTTATTCCCTTAAACATTTCACACAGTTGAACAAAAAAATATCTCCATTTCACAGCAACAGGGAAACCACGTGTTACATAATTCAGAGACACACACACCCAAAACAAAAACAGGTTAAAAACAACTGCATAAATCAAAGTCTTCAAAGGGACTATACAGTGGAGACATGAAGCCTTTCTGAGCACTAAATCATCTCACTTGAGCATTATCTGTCACTGAACTTATTTTATGCACAGTCCCTCCTTTTCTCTGAGGGAAACAATCTCAAAATAGTATTACTAAGATTCCACTTTTCAAAAAAACCACACATTTTATTTCTGCAATTAAAAAAAAAAAATCCAACTGTTTCACACCAACTTAATGCTATTTTTCTAAGACACAAAAACATTCCATGAAGCTCTAAAAGTGCCCAGAAAAATTCATATCACCCTTCAGAATATACACATACAAACAACAAATATTCCAGTGGCACAAGTCTACAGGTCTGAAAGCTAGAGAGAAAGAGGAGGAGTTGGGAGCCCAGTAACTCCCAAGAAAAAGTGTTCTTAGCAGGATCCAGCCAGGAGCACAAACTCAGCACATTGCTATTTTGTGTATATATCCTTCTCCATCCTCAAAACATTTTTCAGGATTTTTCAGTGAAACTCCATCAAGTCAGCTTCATCTCCTACTCTTAAGGACAAATAATCTTCCCACCATGCCTTTTCTATTCCAAATTTTCTGGGCTTCAAATCACCAATCCTTAGCCTTCTCCTTTCCTTTATGCCAAAAGCACCCAAATCCTGATAAGAACACTGAAAAGGAACATGATGGACTGGGAACAGTCAAGCACTTATCCTAACACATTCCTGGCTTGTAACTGAGGGATGATTCACTGGGCACTGAACCCTGCTTCTAATCAGGCAACCCCTACACTCTCCTCAGCTTATAAAAATACAGGGTCTGGTTCTTAAGTTTGTATTGTAAATGTTCCAGAGAGAAGTCAATCTTCCATCAGATCTCTCTGCAGCTCTCTGATACCCCAAAAAAGGGTTCAGTCTCATGTGCCATGTCCTGCCAAACCCACAGCCTTGGCTCCTCCAAACAGAACAGACAACATTCAAGGCACGCTAGGAGAGGAAATAGCTTTCATCCCAATTTGGTGGCCCATCCTGAAATGTGAATGTTTTCCTTTTTCTTCTTTATTTTTTTGGCAGGGAAAAGAGTGGGATGTATTTGTAAACGTTCAGTGGTCTAAAATGAAGGCACCTCAAACAGAATGTCATGCCACAGAATTTGTTGGCTGTTATCTTCCCTAATTTAATGTTCAAACTAGAGCAAATTAAAACCCAAAAGTGAATGAATAATAATGAAAAGAAGTGACCAAGTAAAGGATTTCATCAAGATGTTTGTTTGCACAGCAAACAGTATTGCTTTGAGCTAAATCATTTTCACAAGTAAGGCATGTTCAATGTATGCAGAACGGTGAAAAGGCAATGCTTCTGAACAATAGAGGCAATGTTTATGAAGGAGAATTCCTAAACAAATACATATCTGTATTTTTTCAGACAAAATTGAATTCTGTGCAAATGATATTGGATGCATTCAAAAATATTCCTTATACTTGTACAGACATTTAAGACCCTTTTGCAAATGTGGCTCAGATAATTTATTTTAAAGGACATGCCATTTAGAGGAAACAGCCACTCTTTCCTAGCTCTCCAGGTCAGCAAAAGAATTTTGTCACGTATATTGCTTGCTGTTATACACCTGTACTTGTTTAAGGGTCTGCTGTGAAGGGCTTTGCTCTGAATATTTCTCCCTGAAAACACTTAAGGCACATCCATAGGAGGATTTTAACTTTTTAGATTGCATACCTATATCATATACACTTTGTATTTATGTGGTATTAAAACAAAAACCCCCAGTATTTCTACTTTGTATTGCATTTTTCAGTTTTTCATACTATCACAGTTGATTTCTTAATCTTTCACAGGTCAAGTAACTACAGCAAAATATCTCATGACCTGCCTTTTATTGCTGTACAAGTATGAGTTTCCCTGGGCAGTCTTCCCTTTCTGAACTTCCTATTGCTGATAGGGACAGAAATGCATTGTTGTGAAAATATGAGCCTGAAATGGGAAACATTTTACAACAGAACATGGCTGGCTAACATCACCCCAAGGAGCATATCATAAAGCTGATAGGGGTAAAGACTGTTCCAAGTCCATCTGTCAAGGAAGAGCTGAAAATTCAGAAACAATCTTACAGACCTTTAGAACAAACAGAAGAACAGCATTTGCATTAAAAGCACATTAAAACCGTATAAAGTACTGTAAATAATATTAAAAAAAAATTCCAAGACACAGCAGTTACAGATTATCAAAGGGAGAGACAGTTGAAAAGCAAAAGTTCTTTGTTTGGCTTTTTTTTTTTCTTCTTGGCAATAGCAGCATTTTGGCACAAAGGCAAATGCAGGAGATAGAGGAAAAACAGGCAGACAAGGTACAGAAAGTTACAGAATCTACGACAAGCATGCCACAGTTCAGCGAGACCAAAAGCACAGCAAGAGCTGTCCCAGCTGTCCCCAACTTCCCTTTCCCAGAGAGAATGGCAGCCACTGCTCAAAAGCTTGTTGCCACTTCCCACACTGAAGGTTTCCAGAAGCTCCCCTTGCAGGGCAGGACCACGCAGCAAACCCTTCCCAAAAAGGCTGATCCCAGCTGAACAAACCTCAACTCACTGATCACAGACTGAGCCCTGCAACCATCACTAAATGCCACCCAGGCAGGGACTGACATCTTTAGCAAAGTTAATCCAAACAGGTTAGTGACAGCACAAGAAAAGGTTTATTGTGAGCAGTCTCACCTCATCTGACTAAACCTGCTGAAGGCTGTTTTGTGGTTGAATATATTTTAAGCATCAAGCTGGCTAAAATAGGTTTGGTGGTATAGCAAAGGGGGCAGTGAATGTATTGAGAAAACCCAGGCAATTTACATCCATTTGGGATTTCATGGCAACTACTAAAAAGCTGGTCTTGCATGAGCCACCATAAAGCTCCCTGAAACAAGCACTTTTGGTAAGTCAGGGCTGAATTTAACTCTCAGGTATGAAATATAAAAATGGCTGCCTTTTTATATATTGAAAAGTGGATGTTACTGTTGTACACCTTCCCTTTACCCTCTAAGCTGTCTTTACATTGCCACTAAATATCAAACCTGAGAATGTTACACACTTCTCTGCTTTTACTTAATCCTTTCAGAGGCAATTAACACCCTACACCACAACCTACCTCACTGCTGAGGATTAGCTCAGACCTCAGGGCCTGAAATTGTTATTGCCAAATTCCATTTGGTGGTCTTGCCTTAAAGGAAGTAAAACACTTTCAGATGTATGACCTGTACTAGGTGAGTGAGCAGATGGATCAAGTGGAGGCTGGGAATCAGAGCCCTGTCTCTGTCTCCATCTCAGACAGGTTCTTGCTCCAGGTATTTGTCTAGCCTACAGTGAAAGTTTGCAAGAAAGCATATACACAAATAATTTAAATTCAGGAGTTACATTGAGATGTAATCTTACAGACTCCTGATTATTCAGGAATAATATCCTGGTTTTCCACTGTATAGGTAAGCTTGGTAGTTCAAAAAGGTTTATTTTCTCAAGCCATAAATAACTGTAAAACCCATCACAGGTTTCCTGACCTAGCTACCCAGCAAGAACAGGAGCTGAGGGTAAGCACATAGAGAACATGACTTTAACAGAGAACTGACCTGCCTTTAATGCCACTGTGGCTTGTTTTTAAAGTACATTCCATTTAGCTTCCTCCTGCTTCTTAACCATTGCTAAGTCAGTAGTTCCACAGTTTACTTAAATCATACTGCACAAAGAAAAGAAAACTCAGCCACTAATGGTATTTCCTTAGCACAACAGAGGCACTGCTCACCTCTTCTACCACTGAAGATATTTCTGCCATGCACACCAGAAAATGCACAACACACTGCCTGAAAGGTGTCCTAATGCACTTTGGGCACTGCAAGGGGCAAAGATTTAAAAGGTCCAAAAGCTCTAAACATTATGCTACAGTTAAATGCTGCTTTAAAAAGCAGAAAGCAAATAGAAGGAGCTCTAGATTTCAAGTTTTGCCATTAGACAAGATGCTGTCTGTTCCATCTTGCTTCTCTTGAAGTACTACAGTGCTGCTATGGGATTGTGCCACCACTAGAGAAGGAGACAGCTGATTTATAGCTGATTTTTATCTGATTTATACAAGTTTGTCACAAACTATGCCCTACTGTTCACTCATTTAGGTGCTACTTGCTGACTGTTCCTTTGTAAAAGCAATTAAATTTGATTTAAATCAAAAGAGATTTTCTGCCAGCAGTTGCTGTGATAAACTAATTGATAAATGTGATTAAAATCTCCTTCCAATTACCATCACCTACAGCTTCACTCCACAAAACAAACACCTTATGTGAACATCAGTTGCCCTGTGCATCAATAAATATATTTTTCTATTCATCTTTAAGAATATGCTCCAAGCTACAAGAAAAATAAAGTTTTTTTCACTTTCAGAGAAAGCAGTTTTAAATCTATCCAGTTATGCAAAAAATGCTGTAGTTCACACAAAGTCCATAGCATTTTGCAAATATCATTCTTCCCTACCCTTTTCTCACTTTTGCCATATGGAAATTGCACACACACAAAAGGGGAAATCTTGAAAGTAACTACACTCCAAGAATCAACACACTAAGAATAAATTTCTGTCAGATTGCATTCAGTTACAATCTTAGAAACACTTGTATAACAATATAAAGTCAAAGAACACCATGATTTTTATCTCTCCTTTGTGTTTTTAAGGTCTTCTCAACTGGTACTATGTAAACATTCTTTTCTCAAAGTATTGCCCTAAGTATATTCCCTTTCTAAAAGCAGCTGATTTAGCTTATTCATAGTTCTCTGGAATAAGTACTAGAAATTAATATTTCTTCCTTTTTCTGACATCACAAAAGGAGCACTTGGGGGCTGGGCAAACGAGCATTTGTAGCACAGACACTTCTCTCGTGTTAGATGGAATTAGAATGTCAAGTTAAAAGGGAAAACTACAGTAAGACACACATTCACCACCCCATTTCCAAAGCCAGGGCCAGGAGCAGCACAGATGCTGGCAGAGGGAAGAGCACCATGACTTGCCAGCACCACGAAATTCGAGGGGTTTAAGGAATCCAATCCCATTAGCTGTCAGACACCCAGAATTCCAAAGGAGACACAATCCAAAGATAATGGGATCTTTCCCATTCAAGTACCAGATTAATAAAGAGAAGCTTGGGAGAACGAGAAACCACACCCAGAATTCAGGAAAACACAGAAATCACAGTTGGTGAGCTATTCCAGTGCTTCAGAAAAACTTTGAATTTCACTGACACCGAGCTGCATACATTGCAGGGCTCTTTATCTGGGCTGACTCACAGGAGACCCTCAACTGAGCATCTGTGTTTTCCTGGAATTCTTTCAAATAATGTCCTTGAAAGAACTGAGAACATCTAGGCCCCAAAGCCACAGTGCAAAATAATATATCGAGATTTCCACGTAACACACAAAATTCACACGGCACCGCAAAAACCAAATGAGTTACACAGCTCAAAGTGGGGTCACATGAATTCTTACTGGTCAGCAGGCTGCCCACAGAACTCCCCTAGGATCTGCCCGAGAACTTCTGACTGCACATAGAGAAAGGGAACCCCAAATGCCAGCAGCTGACACATGAAAAAGGAGTCCAGAGGGTTCTGGGCTATGTGGTGCCCAATGGAGGAGACTGTGCTGTGCAGGCGCTGGCTCACCACCCTAACTCTGCCCACGAGGCCGAGCGAGTACTGCACCACCCTGCTAAAGAAGGAAGCGGAGCTACCTGGGGCCCTCTCTGCTGAGGTGGGGATGCTGTTGGCCCGTCCGTTCCCTTCGCTGGCCATGGTGTCCTGCAGAGGTCCTTTGGTGTCCTGGAAGAACGTGGGGGAAGGTAAATTCACGTTAAAATTGAAATTGTTGTGTGTACTGAACATGCCGAGAGAGGAATTGAGATACCCTGCAATCATCACCATAAGGCAAAGGCTGAAAAACAAGCGTGCTCCTTCCCAGTTTAAGGTTTTATTAAAGCTCTCAAAAACTAACTGGATAGCCAAGAAAGTCCAAGCAGTAAGATCCCTGAGGTCTGCTCCTCTGGGAAATAAAACAGGTACCATTTTTAGTCTTTAGTTTTGGCAGGAAGTATGGCACATATTGGGATGGATCTATTATCCTTCCAAAAAGGAGTACAGCTTCAGCTTGTACTAATAAAACTGAGAATCAGGCAGAAGGACAGACACCACTGCTAGCACAAAGGAAAATATCATTTAAGGGAGAAGGGCAGTTTGCAGCACACAAGTTTAACAGAACTTAAGAAACCAGCATGTAGCTCGCTCAGTGTATGCAAAAATACTGAAAAGGGGCTTAAGGAGAAAAATTAGGTGCCTTGGATTATAATGACAAAAGCTGAGGGACTTTTCTGTATTACAGAGTGTCTCTTCATCCTATATTTACAGCACAAATACTTCTATTATGGTAGTATAGGAAAGGGGATACTCTGTCTTTCCATGCAGGTTCCTGTTAACACACAGCAGACCTTCAGAAATGAAAGCTTGTCATCTTTGCATCTTATGCAAGTGGGGTAGAACTTTATGTTTCAAAGGAAATGAAAACAATTTGTTTCATCTTAAGTAAAACCATAGAGAAACAAAGCAAAACCAGAACTGGTACCATTATTCATTTAGTCTCAACGTACGCTGAGAAATTATTTCAGCTGACAAGAAAAACAAATCAAAATTCTGTTTTGGATGGGAAAACACATCATTTCATAGTAAGTACCATGAAAAGAGCAGTATTAAGTAGAGGAACTGCTTTTAAATAAGATTTAGTTGGACTGCAAGCTTTCATGATACATAAAGCAACTAAATACACTCTGAATTTTTCTACTTTCTGAAAAAACCCCAAACCATCACACAGACTTTCCCAATGTTAAGAACCAAAATCTATTAAAGTGGCATGTTAGACAAAAAATAATGAGTTACCTTTCCTGACAGAGGACCCACTGCTGGCCTCTTCCTCTGAGCATAACCAGAGACTCGGTAACAGTAGTGAGGTTTACAGTAGAATTTACCTGCAGATAAAACACAAATGATGGTCAGCAACAGGAATACAGGAATTTAGCACAATATAAATGTCCATCTCACTGCAACTTATTTTCTGCTGCCACTCCTGTTGCTCTCTCTAATTTCTTCACTATATGCAGAGACAAACACTGGCTGAAGTTTTAGATCCAGCCCTGCTGTCTACCCTTGTAACTAGCCTCCTTTCCATTGGGTGCCTGAGAGCCATTTAGTTTAAAATCCTGTCAAACACCAAAGCAAAGCTGCAGGCTTGTGTGGTATCACATGCTAACAATGCGGCAGTGTGTGAGGAACAAAGAAATCATCACATGAAAAGCTGGCAGAAGCACTTTTGGAAAAAGCAAGAATTAATACAACCAGCAGAGGAAAGTGGGAGAGGACAGTGTTAACTCCCAAAGAACCATCTCTCAAAATGCACAGTGGCTACTTGTAGAAAGGACAATGATTCATTTTCACAAATAAGACCTTTTGTGATCCTGCTGGCTTTACTAACACCCCACAAGTCTAGAGAGGTTTTTCACTGGTATCTGAGCACTGTCAGGAAGACAAAGCAGCATTAGCAATGCCATCATGCAAATACTACTGGTACTAATAAAAGCAGCAAACTGATACCTCATAATTATCTTCCACTGTACCTTTATCAGTGTATCCTGCTTGGTACATGCAGCCCATAGCACTCCCCACTGCTGTCCCATTCCTAGAGCTTTGAAAATGCATTCCCAACATATATTCTGACCTCTGCCTTTTCCCTCTGCTGGTATTTGCAAAATGCTTTATGAAAAGTGACAAACATCTTTCTACAAATCTTTACTTCAAGGAGTATTTCTTAATATTCACTCTTACCAAAACCTGCTTTTTGAGATTGTCTGAAATGAGTAACAACTGAAAACCTCTTACATAAAAACTCTCAGACTTTGAAGCCTAAAACCAGACACTGACTGCAGAAGGCTGCAGAATGCTTGTCAGCCCAAACAGATGAACAGCAGCAATGTGTGTATAGCTTTGGTTTTTTTCCTCTCAAAGAAAGCTCAGAATGAAATGTGAGCTACATTTTCACAATTACATTAGATAGGACACCACAGATTTCTGTTTAGCCATATATGCTTCATATAGGCATACAACTGTTAGGCATGTAATATTTCAGAAGGAATGCTGTTAGCCTGCTGAAACTGCAAGCTTTGTGTTTGTTTCACTGAGAATTAGCTGGTCATAACACAAGCATGCTTGCACAGGGAATCACTAAATATCTGGTGGTAAAAACTGTTTCAGCCCCTACAGCTGACAGAGGAACTCAGTCTGTTACTGCTGAACAGTCAGTCAGAAAATCAACTATTTGTGAGTGCTCAAAATAACAGCAGGGC
Source organism: Poecile atricapillus (assembly GCF_030490865.1). Classification (NCBI taxonomy): domain Eukaryota; kingdom Metazoa; phylum Chordata; class Aves; order Passeriformes; family Paridae; genus Poecile; species Poecile atricapillus. The sequence continues at coordinate 5,108,149 of NC_081266.1, read as the reverse complement.
TCAAAAAATGCTTTTTCTCGACTTTGATTTCTGACAAAGATGTTACTTTTATATGTTGATTTCAAAATTACCACTGGCCCCTTTAAACTTGCCTGCCAAGTCTGCTGACCTTCCACACAAGCAATAAAGGGGTTTCTATTCCTTACTGGGAGTCTGGTTTGATGAGTGAGTTTCCTCAACTCTTCACAACCCAGCAAGTCCATTAGTTCAAAGTCATTATATAATGCATTATGAATACACAATTTTAGTTCTTTTTGCCCCTTAAACCAGATGGTGTTTCCACAGCCATTTTTCTACCTAGTATATACTAAAAGATTCTTCTTAGTTACACAGAGTGGACACCCATCAATTTCAATCTGCAGCAGAACATCTTGGAGTGTCAACCTGTGACATCTATTTTAAATTTTTACTCCCTCTTTGTCTCAATCAGTGGGGAAAACTACTGGTACTAACACTTTTTTCCTGTTTTCTACACCATGATGTCTGAAATAGAATCCTCTGCACCTGACTTATCACTAGTTTTACACTATTTTGCACTTTTTTCCCCACTGAGATTGGATTAAAGATAGGCAGCTGTGTAAGAAAATAAATGGATACCTGCAGATGTGAAACATTTACCTGAAGTATTTTCTAATATGTTTTCTTCAGAAAATGTGATGTTTTTGTCAATTACTGCTCAAACAAAGATTGTAATACACAGCTACCCTTGCAAGGAGATCACTTTTCACAGGTGATGGATGATCTCAAATTATTACCTTTAATATGCTCACTTTGCTGATAAACTGAGTTTCTGAATTGCTGACATATTGTCTGGTTTCTCAGACTTGTAGGGTATATCTGAAGCTTCTCTTAATTCTTAGCATGTTATATTCTTTAAATTGAGGCATCAGCAAGTTTTTGTAATCATATTTTTCTCTCTTTAGTCTGTCAGATACAGAAAATGAGTCATTACTGAATCTTCAGTAACTACTCTAACACTGGCTTACCTCTACTCAACTTTGATGTTCCATTTTTTCTATATAAACAGAATTCAGCTTGTAATGACTTATTATCACAGCCCTTGAGTATAAATTTCCTATTTTATTACATCTAAAATAAACATACAGAGTTGGACAGTTGTGGTATCTTCAAGAAGAACAAGCTGACCACATTTCTCTCCAACTTGTAATTTTCTCTTAAGTGGTATTAAACTCAGTTTTATTTAAATACTGTCAAATGAGGAGAGTAAAAGGTCTAGCCCTCAAATGCAGCCTGTAAAGCTTTTTAAAGCCTCCAGTTATTATTTGTTTCCCTGCATTCTAGCAGCTGTTAATGATGCTTTAAGTTTTAGCTTTCATGTTTTTAAGATTCTGCACTGCCTTTGTGTGAGACTCTGAACTTCACATAAAGTGTCAGCAAATTCTCCTCACAGTTCAGGCAGATAAAATAATCCTTTTCCAGCCCCAGAACCAAGGGTTTCAACGCTGCAGCTTCAGGCCCAAAAAGTATAAACAACACCAAACTGAAGAGAGCAAACTGAGAGGATGGGATTTCATCACCTGAAGCTGTAATTGGACAATTAACCCCAATATGGAAATGGACCAAAACTTATAAAAGTGTGAAAACTCCTGACCCAGGGTCCATCTTGGGTGGAGCCACAGCCAGGCTCTTGCACTGCCCAAGGTGCATCTTTTGAAGGCCTTTTAATAAATAAATATCCACTTTATTCCTTTATCTCTGTCCAGCCTCTGTTCCAGGGAGCCTCTCTAGGCACCATCACAATGTTGTATTAATTCCTATGAGCTTGGCTGCTCTTCTGCCACCGTTACCTGGCCATAAGGAACCCGTGAACCTCCAACAGCTTGAGAGATAGAGAATGGAAGTTACTCTCTTCCCTAACTCACCAAATAACTTTCAAGCAACAAAAGAGCTTCCAGGACAGAGTGGTGGGCAGGAGGCCATCCCCTTACCATCCTCGATGTCGTAGGCGTAGGAGGACAGGCGCAGGGTGGTGGTGCAGTACTCGCACTTGAAGCAGCTGCGGTGGAAGAACTTGCCCTCGGCACTGAGCCTCTCCATCACGTAGACGCGCTTGCGGCAGAAGTAGCACACGTCACTGCCTCCCAGGTTCTGGGGGAACTCCTTCTTCAGAGAGCCCTGGACACAAAACAAGGATGGCTGAATTTGTGTGTGTCCAGATGGCACACCAAGGTCATGTTTGCTCTTTGTTTATGTGGGTACAGGAGCACCTGGATGCTGCTGCGGTTCTCTCGCACGTGGATGCTGCAGTTCTTGGACACGAGTCACGGTTTTAACCAGGACACCAAAAACTAACCTTGTCATCCAGGAAAAAGGGTCCTAGGATGCCATGCCTACATCTACCAGGAGTAAAACAAGTTCTGGGTAGATGAGTGGACACCAGTACTATTAATGGTGACCCTGAAATCAGTGACTTAAGGAAGCTTATGAAGAAAGGCAAAACCATTAGAACACCCTCAAACAGCAATTCTTAGACCTACATTACCAGAAGCAGTGTTTCCTCCAGAGAGCAGCAGTGCAGAAGTATTATGAACAGCTTTCTCAATTCACTATGCACAGTCTTTGGACGCTGGCATTAGACTAAAATATTTGGCAAAGAAAACGAGGGCAGGAGTGAGGGTGGATGGAAGAAGGGAAACAAAAATCTCTCACAAAGCTACGACAGGTTCCACCAGTGGTGCAACAACTGGACACTCACAAAACTGGAGATCTACACAACATCTAATCACAAACACGCGTTATCTTTGACATCGTCTTACCAGTTCCTTCTTGTCTAGAAGGGTTTTGGGTTGCTCTTTCCTTTGAAGCTGATTGGCTATCTGCTCAGCCAATGAGCTCACTCCGCCTGTGTACATCTTTATGTACTTCTACCAGATGGGTTGAATAAAACAAGTGTGATGTGAGAAAAGGAAAAAAAAAAAATCAAATTAAAAATATAACTAGAATGATGAGAGGTTAGGTGGTGAAAAGGTGCAGAGAGGTCAAATCATGCCAAGACAGTGGACAATATAAAGTGACAAGTAGTAATAGCAAAGCCAGTGTCATCAGAAATCACAAGTACAGTCCAGGACCACCTGTAGGAGCTGACAGGAAGACTTGCATTTTGCATTTTTTAAGTTTAAGTTCCAGGAATACTATGATGACGAAGGGAGCAGATCTTGTTTTTACCTATGGGGTATTTTGCCCCTGGAAACTTGAGTATAGACTCTTCTAAAAGATGAGGCTGAATATAGGTTAAGAATTTAGGTTTCAGGAAAAATTGACATCAGAAACAAAGATCTTTCTAGAAGGAATGTTACCAAGTCTAATGCAACATGCTGATTTACAACAGTGTATTTGTATGCTTTGCACCTGGAAAGAATTAATTTACAGAGCATTCACGGAGCAGGGACAAGTCCCTAACTAAAGAACTCACAGAGACTCAAAAATATTACTTCTTCCAGTGCTAAAAATACGTGGAGGTTTATATGGAAAAAGATGGAAGAGCCTCATCCAATGCATTAAAGCCATACCTGCATACATCTGGAACATGTATTTATTCAACCCTGAACACAGCTTTATGACTTGGCTCTTCTCCCTCACGGGCACAGACTGACTCCATAACTCTGGATATCTAAAAACCCTCCAGTATTTTCAGCAGTCTAGGCAAGTCAGCTGTTACCTTAGATGGTACCAAATGAGTGTCTGCAAGCCAAGTTCAATCACTGAAGGAGTGGAGGAAGTGTTTTTCACAGGAAACACAACCGTTGGCAAGAATTAGGTGGTTAAGAAAATGAGGTGGTTCCATCCACGTTAGCTCAATCACACTGCAAACGCCACGGATTTGACTCAGAGCAGCTCAGAGCACACCAAGCAACTTCCCTTTTCCACACTAAGCAGCATTATGAATGTTTCTAGCTGGATTCTTAGCTAATACAGGATCAGAGAGCCACTCGGCTTCTAGCAAGTGGGAAATGCCAAGGATAACAAAATGAAAGTTGTATCTTAAAACCCCCCCTTGCTTGAAGCACAGTAGTTATTTCCCACAACTAATAACTAATTTAATAGGTGTGGTTGTTAGCCTTTTAGCAATGTGTAAAACCTTCACAAGTTCAGACACGAGAACAGCAGGAAGCATCCCAAAAACTGAAATTCATCACAGAATGGGTACTTCTTTGGGGAAAAAAGATGATGAAAATGGAGTGCTCAGCCAGAGATTACTGCTGCTGTCACTACAGTCCTAATTCCTTAAGCTCTTTGTCACTGCAGTAATGAGGGGGATTATTTCTACCCAGAAAGAATTTATACCTGTCTACTGATTCCATTCCAAGAGGCAGAGCACTTGCAGTATTTCTAAATGCAGGAAATAACAAATGATTTGTCTTTCAGAGTTTTCCAGGTTCTACATATATAAGTGCAGAGTTGCTTTTCAATGACACATATCTTGTCAAACATTACATTTAAAATGGTGCTCACTTCTACAATTTCCTTCAGCATTGATTTTTAACTGGCAATCATAATTTGGCCAAGAGTTTTCCCTTTCTTCTGAATGATCAGAGACCTTTAAGGCTTTTAAAGTTTTCTTAGAAGAGAGATCAAACATTTCCAGGGAAAAACTTCCTTTTAGCTGAACCAGATTTCCCCTGATCAAGTTTTGATCTGAAACCTTCAACTGCAGATCCTTCAGGATCTTTACATTTCTGCCAGCACATAAGAAGTTCTGTGCTCAAAAAATGAATATGTTAATATTAACTCACAGTACCTTGGACTATTTGGTGTGAGAAATTTACTTGCTGAATTTTTCATTTGGGGTTGTGTGTTTCTGATTTGTTTTGGTTTTTGCCTACATATCACATCTGGCCTAATTAGGGGTATTAAGTGAAGCATTTTATCTTTCTTCCTATGGTTTTCAAGAGATGGAATGTTCTGCAGCATTTTCAAAAGGAGGCAAAGAACCTGCTCCAGCTTAGGTCAAATCAAGTTCCTGCTGTTTACGTAGGACAACTGTAACTAGTTGAAATTGTCAGTGAATTATCAAAAAGCCAAAGCACATTTTATTTCACACTGTCCATTAACCATATACGCACAAACACATTCTGTTGTTTAGCCCAAAACTTCAACAAAAGCAGCAAGCAAAACCAGAAAGCTTCACTGCAAAGCCAGAAGGACTATCAGTGCTCAAACCCCCTGGTTTGAGCGTGAGATGCACCACAAACTTCTCACGGACACGGAATGTTAAAAACATTTCCTTTCAAACCGCTTTAAGGCTGACAACACCCGAGCTGTGCCAGGCACAGGCAGCCTCTGGCTTCTCCTTTGGGCATGAATAAGCACAGAGGTTCTGCAGGTGAAGCAGTGCCAGTGGGGTGTCCTTGGCAAGCAGAGGCAGCTGAGTGCACCTGGAGTGCTCAGGAGAGGGCTACCTGGCGGAGAGAGTCGGATGAGGGTGAGGAAGGGCGGTTGGAGGAGCGGAGGCTAAGGGAGAGCTCCCACTGGTCAACAAAGAATCGGCGAGACGGCTCGCTCTCAGGCTAAAACATAAAATAAACATCAACACAATCATACATGTTCTCTTCTAAGAGAGAAGGAAAAATGAAAAAAAAAAACCCATCCCAGGCCTTTCTGGCTACCTTCAAGAACAATTTTTTAAAGACTCTTACAGGAAAACTGTGAGAAAAATACCCAGTGTATCTTTACTTTCTCCCTAGGGATGCAGTGTAGTTATTCTTAATTTGCTCTTTATTAGGTTTTACATTATTTAGGAGCATTTGGAAGCAGTTACCTACTTCCACAGATGTCCAACCTCCTGTAACCCAACCAACTAAGCCACTGGCAAAGACCCCAAATCAATTTCCTCTGCTCCTTCTGTATCTCCCATTGTTCTCTATTACTGGCCCAAGGCACTACGATCATCTTTCAGGCCACGTGAGATCTCTTCTACATTTTAACTATATAAACCAAAAGTCTGCTCTCCTGGGGGACAGAAGAGAAAGAAGTTAGCTTGTATGTATTTCCAGTAATTAACAGCAAATTCCCAACCTAAAATTCACTGCAAGCAGATTAGAAACACCGAACCAAAATAGATTATATTGATTCAATATAAAATAATCTGCTGATCTCGACTCTCAAATGGCAAAGAATAAACCATAGACTGAAAACCCGCATCCTTCTGAAATTGGCTCCTCACAGGAGAACCCAAAATTTCATCTTCTAATATATCCTCATCATCATCTCTGTGGATAATTATGCCCATCTCCCAAGAAATAATTCATATAAATAGGAAAAAATTGAAAGTTGGAAGTATCAGACAAACAGTACTGGAAGAAACTGTGCATTCCTAAAAATTATAGTCTGGAAAGAAAAAAAATATGCACATTAAAAAAATAACTGGCTTTCTTTGCAAAATAAATTATGGTTTTAGTTATAAAAAGGAAAACTAAATGTCATGTAACTGCATGACCCATGAAAATAGCTACTTCTAACCACTTGGAATAGACCAACCTCAAGATTGAATTCACTGAGCAAAATGGAAAAGAGATTGGCTTTCACAATTTCCCCAATTTATAATTAATATTATTATTCATACAAAAATTTTCTGTACATCAACATTTAATCAAGTTTCTTCTCTGAAAATGTCTTACTTTGCTAAGCCTTCTCTTAGTATTTTTCTTGTTTTCTTCCTTTAAATCCCACATCATAATCCATCATTGCTCGCAGTGTTCCAACATCTGTTTCCTTTTTCCTCTCTGCCCTACCCACTTTATGCTTTCCTCTACTTTGTGTTCTCAGTCTCTCCTCCTTTTCAATTCTGCACAATACAGAAATTAGACAACTTCAAGAATAATTGCTGTCTTTGCATCACAATGCTGTAATCTTTTTACACCCTCTGAAAGGGGATTAAAAATTGCCAGAGAGTGCTATAAAAGGTGGGAGCAAAGTATTTTGGTCTAGATCTTCATGTCTGTATCATCATTTTAATTGAATAAGGAAATGCACATGAGCATTGTGAATCTTGCTTTAGATATTAAGTCATGGCACCCATTAACAAAGAGATGCCACTGTGTTTAAAGTAGGCTTATTATTGAGGCCTTCATAGCTTGTCCCCAAAATTTCAAATCTAATTTCAAAGATTTGCTGCTCCTTCTTGGAGATTCTGTGATTTTAATTATCAGAAAAAGATGGCATCCCAAAAAACCCCAGCAATGGGAAGTGACCTTGATGTCACAAAATTCTTTTTAGTAGGGCTTGCAAAAGTTATGCCCACCAACAAAAGTTCTGGGGCTGTTTATGCTCCACCTCAAAAAGACAGCTTGATTTGGGATGGTTAACTCAAAACAGTAAAGTTATGAAAAAAAATCACTTCTGTAGATGGTGCTTTCCAAAAAAGCACTCTGCAGTTTGCCAAACGCTGCTGAAGATAACTGAAAACAGAGAGCAACCAAAGAAACCACAGTTCAAACTGGCATGCTCCCATAGCCCAAAGACAACAGACTGGAGAGAAAATTAAGCTCAAAACCAAAAACAAAACAAAAGTGAACACTGAAATCAAAGACAATCTGCACAAACTGCCAGATCTACCATTGGAAACAACTGCACAGGAAGGATGGACACAAGAGTAGTACTAAAGAGCCAGGAATTAAGCTTGGAAAATGTGAATATTCTTGCTTCCAGAAGCAAATAAAATTTGTGAGCAGCTGACTATTAAATGACCACTGTGAGATGACTTGATCCAGAGCCCAGCTGGGCTTCAGCATTTACTCTGAAATTTAGAGGCTGCTTTTTACTTCACTGTTCATATTTTGTTTTGAGGAACAGAAAGGGTCACTCACCAAACAGCTAAGAAATGGCAAGACAAAAGAGTTGATGGTTGTTTTAACCACATGACTGTAGAGTAGTGGTCATCATATTTTTAGTGATTTTTTTTTTTCTCTCTCTTTCTGAGCCAAGATTTCACCTGTACCAGAATCCCACACTGCTACAGGTCAGCTGTAGATAGGCAGGGCTGTAGTCACCTGATGCCTCAGTGCACGGCGTGACTCCAGGAGGGCAGCCAGCTGAAATGCCCTTTGCTCAACATTCATGGCCACTTGGTCATGAGAAAAGAAACGAGGAGATCTCTGCGAGACGAGGAAGGAGGCGGGAAGTAAAAAAAAAACAGCACAAAAAGGAAGAGACACCAAAATGGCCAGCCAAAAGGTATTACATTCACATGCAGAACAGTAGCTAAAGCTCTCATGTAAAAACCCCCCAATATCTACTTTTCTAATGAAGTGCTACATTTTGACCCTCAGGGGCAATAAAAACCAGTGGAATTAATTGTTATTTACAACTCCTCCTAGGACTGCTGCAGCCAATATCAAACAAGCACATAGCCTCTCTCTCTGGCATTACCATCAAAAAATAAATTTAAAATGTGGCTTTATAATGCATAAAGAGCCTTATTTGTCAGTTTATTTTCCCGTAGTTCTCCATTCTCAAGGATTTCTTTTCAATATCTCAAGTTGTACTTATTTGTTTCTTAGATTTTGTGTACAGAAATACATTTTAGGGTAATGACCTTCAGTTCTCATAAAGAATGAATTAATTTCTTAAAGATGGTGGTACATGCAAAATAAATACTCTACAAGCCAAAGAGAGCATGTTTAATGAGCCTGTCTAAATAAAGCAAAGAACAGCAAAATCAGTCACAGAAGCTGCCAGTTTTACTTATGTAACTTCACTGTCCTACTTGTCCTACTTGTTCTTATTGCACTACCATGTCAATACACTCTAGGCACAATATTTGACACCTCTGCTATTCTGGTCTTTCATATCAATGTTCCTAAACTGTTTTGTGGTGCACTTGGTGACATGAAAAAAGAGCTGGCAGGTGGCCTGCTATAAAAGGCAGGACTATCACTGCAGTATCACACAGCCATCAGCTAATTTGTTTGTAGAATACAAAATTAAACGGACCAGGGACTACAAATATGTGCATCAAGAAATCCGAGGCTTGATCTGTCAATAATGCCAGGGTGCTGCTCTGTATTACTAATTATCCTCCAATGCAGAACAGAAAATTGGGTTGACACCCAGTTTACAAGAAACACATTTCCCATTCAGATGCATTAATAATACTCTCTCCTTTCAAGCTGCTTTCCGTTCCACCTACTCCTTCCTACTAGATCATTTTCACTCAAACTGGGGCCTATTATAAAGCTGTGGGCTTCTGTGTCTTTGCAGACACGCGTATTCATTTTCTACTGCCTGTCAGAAAACATTCGGCCCACAAGAGCCTTTTGTTACAACACATTCTGGAAGTTGCAACAGTTTTATTGCTGGCTCCCATTTATGACTTAATTCATTCAAAGCCTGTACTGGAATGTCAATTAAGTTGTCAATATGAATTCAAATCAACTGGTCTTTTTGAGCGCCCATCTTTTCTTTTCCCATGCTTCTGTATAATACTGAGCTGTTCAGACTGCCTAATATTTCATTGTTAAGAAGGCTTCAAAGTGTCTATACTAAATAATGCCTCATCATTTTTCCTTTTACTTTGGCCTGTAGGAGGCAAGATGGAATGCCAGTTGTTTAACCATCCAGAAAGCAAGCGGTGGACACAATGCAACCATGTTCGCATGAATTAGCACAAAACATAACTCTTCTTGTTCTGCTACAGCCACAGCATACTTCACTAAAGAGGTGTAAGAGGAAAAGAAGAATGAGAAGAGCTCAAGTGCTCGACCTAGGGCAAAATAAAAGCATATAGCAAATTGCTGATGAAGGCTTGTTATGCATTTTTGTGGGTATCACACAGGAAGGATCGCTCCTGACTGACTCTCAGCAGTTCCAGCGTGTTAACAGCAGCATTAGGGTGAGTGTGCTTCACCATCCCCTGTATTTCACCTCTGTATTGCACACATCCACCACAGCTTTGTGTCATCAGCACCCATGCCATTTGTTCATGCTCTTTACCCTTTCCTGTCTGGGGCTCTGCTCCCCGGGATAGCCGGCACCAGGTTCCCTGAATCTCTGCAGGCAACAAATGATGAGCTTAAAAACAATCACAGACCAGCTTCCTAATTAGAACACACTTTATCTGATTTTTCTTATGATGCAGGCAGATAAAAAAGCCATAACAAGAGCAGAACTTTATTAAGAATATTCTAAAGCTGGCAAGAACAAGTTGGCTCCTGTAGGGAATTTTTAAAAAAAGGATATATTCATATTAAGTCAATAAACAACAACATAGTACCACAATGTAATCAAATTAGTGCAATAAAGATGGCAAGACACTCAGTATAACCCATGTTGTGATGTTAGTTCAGAGGAAGGAGATGGAAAGCTTAAAAGATGTGGCAGAATAAATGCAGTAGAAGAGTAGAATTAAAGGTTTTAAAAGACATCAGTGTAACAAGATCCATCTGACTTGCTATGAGGCCTGGGCCAAGACAATCTCAGGGAAAAAAAAAAAATCATTTCTAAGGAAAAAGAATGCCTCCAAAAGGAGATTACTCAACTGAGTCTAACATCAGTTCTGTAGCACAGAGGGTAAAAATTCCTGAGTTAAAAGAAGGAGGACTTCCATAGGACACAACATAGAAAATTGTCAAAATACACTTGGCAGTAGCTGGCTTTCATGACTGAGCTAGGCAACCAAAAAGACACAGGACAAACAAACACTTGGAGAGGTGACAGAAGGAAAATAGAGAGCTACCAGATCCTTAGCGAGTGCAAACAAGTTTCTCTACGTGGAAAATGAATCCCACACTATAGATTAGAAAGTGAAACTCAGCATTTAACTGTCTTAGGTTCTCTATCTGTAACGTTGGGGAAAAACCTTCTTTTATAAAATGTATCAAACAAAACTTTCAAAGGATTTTGACAAAAGGAAGGCAGCTAGCTATATTACATCATCTGATAACATTACACTGCAGTTTAAATGCAGGTTTTGCTAATGAAAAGGGCTTTCCTCACCCATTCTACTTAGATATCCTTTCCTGTATCCTTTTTGAAAAGTCTGCTGTTCACAGTGTGGCAGAAAACCAACCCCCTTTTTTGTAAGTTTTTGACAGTTTCAAGTGGGATCAGTAGGCAGAGTTGATCTATCTTGTAGATGCAAACACCACAGAGGCAGCAAAGAATCTGTGTCCTGGAGGCTGACAATAATTACACCAGATAAACAGCAAGATGTAATTAAAATTTGAGAAATCACACCAATAAGGCAAGTCAAAACTTCTGCCAAAGAATAAAATTTGTCTGCTCTGCTAAAAGGTAATGCTCCTTTACAGCTTATAGGCATAAAAGAGCTCAGCAAAGAAACATGCTCCACCTCTGGGGAAATTAATTTCTACAATCCTTAGGAGATGTCACGACACCTCTAAGGAACTGCAACTGCCTTTTCAGGACCTCTAGTTCAGGATTGATCAAGAAATGGATTTGAAAGTAGGAAAACAAAGCAAATAATTTACAAGGATACAATTCAAAAAAGCACAATGACAATATACAAGAGGACAAATATTAGAAGGATTTCAGGTAATATTTAACTGGGACAACAAATACATGTGCACAAACATCTGGATGTACATTCACACACTGTGCTCAGAACAGCTCTCACTGCTCCAAGTTCAAAGTCAGACAGACTGAGATTAGAGCCTGGTGTGGGAGAAACAGAAGGACCACAGTGAACATGTGCAGGCCACTACAACACTGAAAAAGCACTTCAAATAAGAAATCCTAAAAAATTGGATACAAGGGCAAATTTTCAGGCACACCTATTTAAATGGAGAGTGAAGATGGAATAAAGTTTAATTTTCTTTCCCTGCATTAATCCAAACATTTAATTTCTACTTTGCTGCATCTCAAAACTGAGAAAGGCTACTGTAATAAAAAATATGCCTAGAGCAAAATCTCAGTCTACAGTAGAAACTCTTCATGCTTCCAGTGAGTTAAAGCTGCCCTACCTTCCTAACCCTTATCAGCATCTGAAAGAAAGAAAATTGGAAATGTATTTGTAAATAAGCTATTTGATAAGTGAGCTAGTCACCTGTACAAGCAGCAATGAAGAGAAAGGGACAGAGCATGCAGAGGGAATCACCTGCTGCCTGGGATACGGTGGAGAGGAAGATGGAGTGGAAGAAGAAAGCATGATCACTTTTTTGGGGCAGGTCCGAGAACGTTCCTTATGCCTCATCTTTTTTTAAAACAGAAAAAGAAAAAAAAAATCATAATAATGGTAGAAAAGAGGCAACATTACCAGTGGTTTGGTGAGACAGGCCAGAATGCATGAACTGAGACCATGATCCTAAGCTCACACCTCTCTCAAATGAGCTAAAGCCAGAGTGCACCTGAAGCTGAGAGACCCAAGTTTTCACCCAGAGCCACAAGATCACATTTGACAGTCCATGAACACAGATTTGTGTCAATCAGCAATTAAACCAACAGCTTTTGAGTCAAGGTCTTACAATCAGTTAAAGGCAAAACTTGGAACTCTCCATAACACAATTGGACTGCTCTCTTTGCTTTATGAAAAATTACTTATTGCTGTGCCTTAAAATGCTTAAAAACATCCATCCTGTTGACCTAATTACCCCTGCTTGCAGATCATTACTAACACAATTCAAGTGTCAGTGTTCTGCTCCCAGCTTCAAATCCTTCCTCTCTAACTTACAGACATTACACCATCTCAGGCAAGCTAAAATGTACTACATTCTATTAGAACAGAAATCCAGCTGTTTTATAGAGAAAATGGAGCTGTACCTAATAGTCTGCACATTACACAATGCACATCCATGTCCTCAATTTAACACACCAGAAAACATGCTCTTCTAGTGCTGTATTTATTGTTATGTACAGTCTTTTCCCCACCATTTCTTCTTTATTAATGTGCCTTCTGCCTGATTTTTGTTTTTCTTTTTGAGTTCTCACCAGAGCATATCTGGAAATGATTGCACTGGGAAAAAACAAAATGCTGTGTACCCAAAGCCATTGTTAGACAAGTCTCTAAAAAACTGCATGTGGTAGAGAGATATTACAGATGTTTGCTACTGCCCTTGCAGACAAGCTGCCACTAACATCTGTTTGGGTGCTCTCCTTTTCAACAAAACAGTTAAATAAATAATACACTCCTCTATCTCAAACAGATGCTACAAACAGCTTAAACTAAAGCATATGACTTTGCACTGCAGTGGATGAGGAACATTTTTATGCTGTTTCAAAAGGCTTAGCTGTGAAGTCACTAATTTCTAACTGAAAGTATGCTAACATTCTCAACCATAGAGCTGCTCCTGGATTTTCATCTGTCTGTGGCCAAGTTTGCATTTCAAATGTCAAAATTTTCACAAATTTGTTTATTTTTCCGAGGCAAATCTGAGAATACTGAATGTATGAAGTATGTGTTCAGTCAGTACTGCAGTAGAATCTATTTCTGAGTGTGCAAAGAAAAGGATGACTACCAGAAAGCAGAAAATAATCAACAGATTTAAATGAAAACATTGAGGTAAAAAAAGCAGAAGTCACTGGTGTTTTATGTTCTCTCCTGTCGAGGTTTCAGCTCTTGCTGTCTGTGGTCATCTCAGTCATCACTTATCTTCAAAAAATACAAAATGATTGCAGTTTGTACTACTGTCCTTTATCACACTTCAGGGAATGGTCTCAAAAGAATAAGCAGCAGATCTCCAGAGGCAGAAAAGATGTGCACCAAAAGATGTGGGATCTCCATCTTACAAGTATCTTTGTACACATCAGACATGATTTAAGTTTATGTATTACACTCAAACATTGCTGCTGCTAAGAGACCTACAGAACAATAGCAGAAGACTTTCGAAGGCTATAAGCTGAGGGTCTGGAAATCCAGGGCAAAATTCAGTTTAAAAGGTTTGTCTCTCACACCATGCCCAGTCAGCTCCTCTTCTGGATAGACCATATGGCTTTCAGTGGCTTCATGATCCTGGATGAGATTCTCTTTCCCAAAAGCAGCCAAAATGGCTCAGAGAGCAATAAAGCACATGATGGAAGATGTTCTTATACAGCAGGCATTCATTTGAGGAGATTAACCACCACACCATGAAACAATCCAGCCTTTTTAGGTGATACTACCATCATATAAAAAAACTACATTTCCACTGTGCATTTTCACTTCACAATATCTTTGTGCATCTTTAGATGCTGCTGTGGTGCTCATAAGAACACAAAACCAAATTTAACAACACAGGTCAACATCCTCAAAGTGTAACTTAATAAATCAATTTTTGTCATCCAATTCACAAGGGATGCAGGCCACACAGAATTTTGTGAGGAGCAGATTGGTGAGGTTTTTAACCGCTTTTTTCTTTGGGAGGTATTGCTTTTCCAAGAGAGACAGCATTAAAGTTCTTGTGATGAAAGTAAAAACTGCTTCAGAACAGATTCTGCCAGGATTTCACTCTTTCTAGGAATTCTCTCTTAGCAAGCCACCCCTACCCCACCTATACAACACACAGAGGTGATCCTGCCTCACAAGCTCATGCAAACTGCTCAGCTAGTATCTTAATTCAGGGGTAAAGCAAGATTCTAGATTTAAACTGGTAAACAAGTACAGCTAAGGAATTCCATCTGACAGACACCAGCAGGCAATACCCCAAGGCAGATGCAAATTTCTCATCAGAACTGTGGGTCCAATCCAGACCATTTCTTTTGCAATTCTCTTCCTTGCAACCACTCTCAGGATTTAGCAATATACTTTCCTTTTCCATGCAGTTTCCAAAAGACAGGAAGAACCAAACCTGTGCATCATATAACTGCCATTCTCTCAAAGAGAAGATCTCAACTTCATTTTGCCAGCCAGTAAGAACATTAGGCAACCTGTGGTTTCTCTCAATAACACACACCCCACCCTTTGTCCCCTTAGGAGCTGCTTTGCTCCTCTTCAAAGCACTCTCCACTAGCTGGAATTTGCTATGTCATATATTCAGTCAGCAGCAGAAGTTTCTGCTCATGAACTTCAACACCTGTGACAGAAGAGAAACTTTTCCAAAACCTTCATGAGCAGCTCTTTCTAGCAAGTATCATCCTCCCTAAAGAACTTGTCAGAAACAATACTAATCCTTTACAGCATGTGCAGTGATAAAACACTGGAATTATCTGCCCTGGGAGGTGGTGGAGTCATCACCCTTGGATGTGGTTAAAAAAAAAGACTGGATGTGGCACTCAGTGAGTTTAGTTGAGGTGTTAGGGCTGGGTTGGACTTGATGATCTTGGAGGTCTCTTCCAACCTGGTGATTCTGTGAGAGCTCCTGGTGCTCAGCAGCACTTCCCTGCTGTCTGTCAGCCAGGGATGAGCTATAAAGCCAGAGTGACCGATGTCACACAGAAGGCCAGTCCAGCACCATCAAAAGCTGCAGCCTCACAGCTATCAGGTTCTGCCTTCCCAAGCAACCAGAATCAGGAATCTCAGCAGCCAGCCAAGGTACTGCTTCAGCAAGAGCTTCCTCCAGGAGGGATTTCTGTCCAGGCTTGGAAAAGCTGGCTGCTTGGCTCAGTGTCTCAGCTGATCTCTGTTCAGTCAGCAATAAATGGCTCTGTGCATGTCCATGGCTTTTGAATGAAGGTAACTCATAGTTTTCCCTTGCCCAGACACACAGGAAAGAACCTTTGGAACAGGGACCCTATCAATGGGGTTTCAATCCTTTTGTATCCTGCAGATTTTGCATCCTTGAGACCCAGGTTTATACTTCTTCATTACAAAAGCACTGCAAATCCTGCAAGAAATCTGGACCCAGGAATCAATCATCTTCTGCTGACGCAGTAAAGCCAATCGAGGAAAGATCATCTCCATGTGTAACACTGAGAGGGAAATCATCCACACAAGGCAATCACTGCTAGTGTTGAAAAGAAGAATTTAAATCCTCTGAAAGGAAAACTGTTGCATAAAGATTTTTCAAAGACATGCCCTACACTGCTTCCTGTACAGAGATGCTACTGACGTCAAGGGAAAGTGCAAGGATTTTTTCTTCCTTTTTTAGAATTTCTTCTAAACTGTATAGTGCAGGTATAAACAAGAACAAACAAAAACAAAAACTGCTCCCTGGTGAGGAGAAAAATCTTCAATTAGAAGAGGAAATAAAGCTTTGTCCTTTTATTCTATCAATGACAAAAGGATGACAATAAGAACATTTGTGTTTCACTATAAAGACTCACTATAAAGTTGCACTAAACTTAATTATAAAGCCTTCATAAACTTTCAGTAACAGGTTCAAATAGAAATCTCAAGGGTGCAGGAATGCAGAGAGAGACATCCACTGCAATCCAGTTTTCCTTTTTCCAGGAGGTAATATAAGCAGTGCTCATCAACTCACTTAATATTGTAGAGCTTTTTTGTATCAGTTTTTTTCCCTTCCCTTGCTCTAAGTGTTCTTGAGAAATAAAATTTGCCTTAATCATGAATGATGTGAATCCATCTCAAAGTGCTCATTAGCCTATAAAGATGATTTTGATGAGACAAAAGGTACAAGAACAAACAATGAGTCAGGAAACCAAAGCATCCTGACAATCCTACTGACAATAACTCTCCTGGGCTTAGGTCTTCTTCCTTGAAATCTTCTAGATCATGGCACCAGTCATGACATGCAGCATTAATTGTGCTGAATGCCTCAGACACGAAGATCACTGTGAATTCATCGAGAACAGCGAATTTCCAAACCAGTGTCATCTTCTTCCTCTTGATTCTGGGCTATGCTCTGATTAAACTACAGACAGAAAGAAGTAGATGTTTCTCTAAATTCTGGCTGTCAGCAAAACTCCTCTGAGCACTCTCAGAAACATGAGGAGGCCATTTGAACAGGGAAACAGTGGAAGCAGATGGAGCCAGTGAGGTAAGTAACCTTAAATACCTGGAAAGATGATCTATCAGGAACCTTAGCTTTGGAAAGCACATGGCTGTAAGAAATTCAGCAGCGATGACAATGGCCCAAAATGTTGGAGGGAAAATAAAATTTGATACTTGCTAATTTTTCTGCTGTTGGTCCCTATTCTGAACCGCTTTGTGGAAGAAAACTTAAAATGTACTGAATTCACAGTATCACAGGAGTCTGCAAAGCAACAAGTGTGAGAAGCTGGCGAGGAAAGCTGCATTAAAGAAAGTGTCAATAAAGAAAGGGAAACCACAGGAAAGTCTCCTGCAACTACAGAACACCTAAGATTTCACACAGGAATAGCAAAACTGATAACCAATTTTACTGTTTATATCAAGGAAGAGCTTTAATATCATAGATGATATGACATCTTTGACCTCACCATTTTCCATAATTGCTTACAAGTTTCCTTTATTTCTAACAGAAGTATCTAGAAATTCTATAGCAAAAATTTCTGCTGCAACATCCGTGAAAGTCTTGGTAAGTTGAAACTAACATAAGAGGGCAAAGAAAATGGGATTCAATATTTTTGAAACATTAAATCATACATCATCACCAAAGGGAGATGTTGACTTTATTCAATGAAAGTTATTTAAAATAACAAATTCAGACAAGGTGCTAGAAAAGGACTGGCTTAAAAACACAACAGTGGTAGCTGGTGTTGGGTGCAGGCAATGCATTGTAGTCAGAATGAATTTCTTTACCTGTTTCCACTGGGGTATGGGAGCAAGCCGGCCCTGCTCTCGTCTGCTGGATGGCTGGCTGTGAACACGTTCTTGATAAGGCAGGACAGGTTGCTGCATGCAGGTTGTAGGGAAGGTGGGACCAAGGAGGAAAGATAAAATAGTGAAGGAAGCTCAAGGAAAGCCATAGGAATGGAATACAGAATAAGACAGACAAACATTTAAGAAAAAAAAAAATAGGGTAGGGGGGGAATTCATTTAGCAAGTAAAATATAAAAAGGAAAATAACATCCAAAAATGGGAAACTTCACATATTTTTGGACCTTTCCTTTCATTTAATTGTTTCTTCAAATCATTGGCTGAGTATGCCAGCCAATGTGCAGCAGCAGAAGAAACATTTTATTGCATGGATAGAATTCACCATTCTGATTATGTTACACTACTAATGCTGACATGTAGTGTGGCACAGACAAACTTGACCTGGCTTTCAAGCAGCCAGCTTGGGTCCCACTCACGATGTGGCACAAGCTGTGGAGATGGACTCATGCAGCAGAGCAAGGGCTCTGGCACTTAAACCACACTGAGCCTCATCCTGCTGACACTGCACTGCCAGCAGCAGCTTCAAGTGACTCAATCTAACTTCAAAGATAACCAGCCTGCAGTTGCAGCAGTTCAGATACCATCCTGGATAACAAACAGGACTCACTTGGAATGACACAAACATCCTGATTGCCAAGAAACTCCCAGGCATTTATCTGCTGCACATACATACACGTACAAAGCTTAATCACGGCTCACGAGAACAAACAGATGTAACCCGATATGAAAATGTTCAAATCAGAAATCAAATGGTTGTTCTTAAACAGTATAAGCAGAACATTCCTGGAAAGCTTTTAAAGAGCAATAGAGTTACAAAAGAAACTAAATTGCTGGTAATATGTTTGTGAAAGATTACACAATAAGGGCAATAACAGAGAAACAGGGTTTTTTAAAGAAGTTTGTCTCCACCCTGTACTTGTTAATTTTAAGCTTTGGGTCAACTTCACTCTTCTCTAGGAGAGCCTTTGAAGTAGAAAAGCAACACTAGCATCCAGTCTTGGGGAATGCATGCTATCATTGATGGTTTTCCTCTACAATTCCAAAATAAAGGGGTTTCTTATCTATCTCCTACCTGTCTTCGTAAGTTTGAGGACGGCACCGGAGCATTCTCTTCAAACTTGGCCAGTAGCTGGGTTGCCATGGACTTGACTTTGTTCTGATTCCCAATGGCAGCATCAATTCTCCTCTCTGTCAGGGCACTCACCAGTGTGGGCCTTTCTTCTCTGTAGCTTCGTGGGAGGTCCTCCTAACAATCAGTGACATCAAAATTTAACAAGACACAACCAGATCACCTTTTCCTTTCTACCCCTTTGCTGTGAAAAGTTTCTTACCCTGTAGATAACAGATCTCTTAGCCCCACTTGAAAGCTCATACTTTCATTTCCTTTGGCAAGTCAACAAGTGTTCTGTTAAATTTTACTGATCTTTTCAAGCTTATTTGATACACTTACCTACCTAAAACACCTCAGCTGAAACACCCTGACATAAACCAAAGGCCCATCTTCAAACAGCAAACCCAAAGCACTGAATTTTAATTCACCTTTACCCATTTGGCTATAAACATTGAATTTGAAAGACAGCCTTATGGGGCACACTGGAAATGTATGCTTTTTGCACAGAGCAAGGCCAAAGTTTAATTATACATCAAGCTTTTGACAGTACTGTATGATTTTACTAAGAAGTTCTGAGTGTTGATGTCTTCAAACCATTGTAATTTGTGATAAAAACAGAGTATGAGGGAATTGCAACATTTCATTTGTTATGTAGTATTCTTTCACAAACATTAATTAAATATTTGCACTGGAGATACCATGAAAGTGTAAGTTCTGAAGAATTAAATTGTATCTAAAAAATTAATTTGTTTCTAAAAAAATCCTATATAAATCCTATATTAAAAAATAAAAGAACTGAAGTGAGAAAAATGTACCTACCATTTCTTTTGCTCCCTGACACCTCTCACTGTAATACTTACATCCTCAGATTGGCTGGTTTTTCTCCTCTTTCCTGCACCATCCAGTTCCTTTTCTTTTTTGTCCTGAAAACAGAAGGAGCAGGGGAAAGAAAACAAAAATGAGCATCACACTTTTCTGGACTGAAATAAGTGTCATCAGTGCACTTAATCAGTTCAGTTGCAAAGCTTATTTAATTCTCTGTGCTCATTCTCCCTTTGTTTAAGAAAAAGTTTCTTTTTCCCCTAGATACTCCTTAGGGGATTCTTATCTTCAGTTGGACAATTCTTCAACACTTTCAAATCATTGAAAAGTGAGCAAGTAGCTATATTCCAAGAGAAAATATATGCCCAAACACTACAACAAGGCTAAGATTTTAAGACTGATATACACCATTGAGAGTACATGCTACAGATGCAATTTTGCAATCATATATATGTCCCATACCAAGAACACGTGGTCTCTCACAAACTAACTGCACTGATAAACACTAACAGCTGCTTTTTTAGTGCCACTGCTTGTCCAGCAGCCTGCCAGACCCAAGTGTCCCCAGGGCTGTGCCTGGTTACCTTGGGAGTGCGCTTCCGAGAGATGCTTTGTCCCAGTTTGCTGAGGAAGGAGATGGGAGATTTGGTACTGGCAATCAGGGCTGCCTTTTCTTCTGCATTCAGGTCCAGGCTATCTGTTAGTGAAAAGGCAGAACAAATAACAAGAACCGGTATTAAATACTCAACTGAAGGACTCACTGATTCTTTTTAACATACCAATCTTTTTCTTAAATTCTCTGTACAAAATGTCTAGAATGAATACCTTTCTCAGCTATTCTGCTTCTTCATTTTGCCCACAGCAGTTCTTTCAGGGTTTATAATCACCCATAACAGATACTATGTTTACTTCATTTACTTTATTTTACATTTATATTTAAAGTATAAAATAAAATAATAATCTTGATGTTCATGATTTAAAGAACATGAACATCAGTATTCTTAAAGAGTCCAGAGTTTTAGAAATAATACATGATACATACTAAATTTTTTAAAGGCTATTAAACCAAATTTTTCCCCCTTATCAGAAAGATAGATGTGAATTAAGATAATCAGTAATAAAGAGCTGTAACAACATTATCAATATTTAAAGGCTGGCTATGCTGGTTTGGGTTAGGTAGTTACATCTTTCAGTTCTGATCAAAGATGTTTTGTTCCTCACTGGCCTCAAGTTACTCTCACCATTCACAGATGGTGAATATGTATAAAACTCAGCTGGGGTTTTGAAATTACCTGTTCAACAGCTACTAGCAAGGCACCTAGCTAAAACAAACAAACAATAGTAAGAAAGCAGAAAACTTATCTAATAGTGCTGAAGTGAGTCTAGAACTTTTGAGGACATTATTGTGTATCAAGTCCTTCTTTTGCCCCTGCTGCTGACATCATGGTTTTTATCAGCATCAGTAACAAATCAAATTCTTCAAAATCAAACAAATCATTTTGTAATGTAAAGCTACAGTGAGTAACTACTCTATGTGCTCATGCAGAAGCAGCATGAAGGTAACTGAAGCACACACATTCACCCTGGAGCAGCCTTTAAATCTGACAGAAGTGCCCCAAAGCGCTTACCACTAGAGGGGATGGTGTCTTTGAACATCTCATAGAACTGTGTGAGGTACATCACCATTGACAGCTTATCTGGCTCTCCAACAGATGCCATTTCCTTTCCAGTCATAATGGGAGATATTCCAAACTCTTTCTCAGCAATGTCGAAGGCTAGTTGGTTATTCTTCTCCACATTGTTCTCATCCAAGGAATCAAAGTCTCTGCAAAGGGCAAAAGAGGCCATGCACTGATTCAAGTAGAAACCAGTCTTCTGAAAGAACTCAAACATCCTTTTTTTTTTTATAATTTTTTCACTTGAAACCCTAATTTTATTTGCCACCAACATGACAAAGTTGATGCTACTTAATTACAGCAAACTTTGGCTCAGATATATTCTTTAAAAATTTATTTGCTCTTGCTAAAAACCTAGACTTTTCTTCTTAAAACCATTATCCTCTGAAATACATCTCCACTTCCTCCTTTGTTGGAAGATTGTACATTCTCCCTTACATAAAATCTTCTCTGTGCTTGGTACTAAATTAAATCTTGACTTTTTGTCCCTTTTTTCCTTGACTGATCCATATTTTTGTTCTGCTAGCTTTTTCCAAAACTTGTCTAACTATATAAAAAGCTATAGCTTGTAGAGAGTTACAAGAACCATTTTAAAAGCTGTTTGAACTCTCCACAAGCTATAAAGCTATTAAACAGTGTATCTCATGTTAACAAGTACACCAATATAGAAGTAACTCGGTGCATATGGATTGGAATAACTCCACATTTTTTTCAGTATGTTTTACAGTGAATTATGTCTTCAAGTACAGCTCTAGAATTTTTCTGATGTCCCTTTGGGAAGTTGGAGGCATTTCAGATTAAAGTACCAGAGTCTTTGGTGCTGTCACCTTTCCAGCCAGTGTTTTCCCATTCTAGAATCTGGGCAGTGTTTTACCCAATTTAGCACTGAAGAGGACACCTCTGCCATTCACCCAACCAAAAAGTCAGTGTGCAGACTGTACTACTCTCTATTTAGGCTGTGGGTCAGTATTTCTAGAAAGAGAAGCCTGAAAGGCTTTAGAAAGAGTTGCTTTGATAACCAGGGAATTTATAAAGGACCGTGCAGAGACTTGCTCACAAGAGATTTAACTGAAGCTATGAAGTGTTTCTTACTCCATACACAAAATCTGTCAGTCAATAATGCTTTCTACTCAGTTCCAATTTGAAGCTTAATCCTGCCCAATCATCCAGAAGGGAAAATGACAACACATTTATTTTCAAATTCATCAAACTATCATGACCTTCCATTCTGCTACTGGACCACTGGACATTGGTTTCTATCAAGTTTAATTGAATTAATTTCAATCCGTTTCTTCATAAGTCACAAATGCACTGCCTCCAACTCCATATTATTAGTTTCAAATATCACTAATTTCCTGCTCTTCCCAGTTATTTGAAGCAGCCAGTTACTCACATTAAGTCTGGACGGTATCTGTGGATAATGGCACACAAAGCTAAGCCACTTTTCCATGACATTGTGAGATCTGTCACATTAACACCAGCATATCCATCAGTCTGCCTCTGGCACCAACTGAGCAATTTACTAGAGCGAGCTACAGACTCTGGAAAAAAAGATAGCACATTTCAAACCAGCCCAAATTCTAAATACAACACAAACTCCAGAAGTCAACAAGCAAAACCTTAATGTAAAAAACAAGCTCCTTCTACAGTGGGTAACAGAGGACAGGATTCTTATTTTCTTTTAAAAATACTATCATATCTATTTAAAATCCAAGAAAGTATTTTTCATTTGCTGAAAAGTAATTATCTAAGTTGTAACTTGCCAGACTTTTCACCCTGGCCATTGTAAAAGAGCCCCAGGAAATATAAAACTGTTGCAAAGGCTTGTTAAATATGATCAAAAGGACATACAGTAGCAATGCTCTCTAAATCCCAGATATACTACTTCTACAGGAAGAACTGCAAATGTACTTCTGTAACTTCTTCTCCCTTGAAAACTTTCCTTTAAAAGCAATGACCTATTCTGACCTTGTCTTACCAGAAGATCTGATGAGACTACAGCCTAAAGGGACATGGCTGCAGGGCAAAGAGCAGAGACTACACAGCTCTTCAGCAGTGGAAGGAAGGCTCAGCAGCAAAGAGCCACTCTGGGAATCCCAGAACACTATCTGGGCATCCAAGACAAGGCGTGCAAAAGGAAAAGTCTGACATACCCCTCAGGGTATGACAAGTAGACAGATACTGAAATGCTTATCACAAGGCATCTAGCTCTCAGAATAATGCAAGCAAAGTGAGGTTTCATTTAGTTGAGAGATGAGATGAAGAAAAGGAAAGCAGGAACATGCAAGACTGCACAAGCAATAACTTCTGTTACATTTGTAAGAGTTCTGAGTCTACTGTTAGAGCAAACTCAGTCCAGGCTTCTGCACTTTAAGCAAGGACATTGCTAGAGATAAAGGAGATGAAAAGAACTGCCTATACAAACAAATATGCTTAGAAAATTAACAGCATTATAAGGCAAGGGAAATTAGGCAAACAAAAATAAATTCCCATGCTAATGGCAACTTGAAAAACTGTAAGCTCAGACTGTTGACAAAACAATTAGTGGATACATTTTCTAAATGCAGAGGTTAAATAATGGTAAAATAATACTCTACAGCCCTGCTCTCTTGTTCCTGCACTGATCCAGCTTCCAGAATACCAAAAGGAGTAGGACAGCAGCCAGACCTACCATTTCGAGTCAGCTTTGGTGTCCTGGAGTTCACAAAGTTCTCTATCTCCAGGTGAATGTCTTTCAAGTCTCCTGTATTATACAAGTGGCGTACCTAAAATGACGCACAAAAACATTTATGATGATCAACATGCCATAGATACACACAGAAATAACCAGAAGACAATAAGGAAACATCCCAAAGTACAAAAAGGAAGGTAAGTACACGTAGGTAGCAAAAATCCTATCCCAAGAACTCACAACAGCAAGGATCAGTGCTGAACAGTCCAGCTGACTGCTGCTGCTGCTCAGTGGACACCAAATTGCAATGACAGACTGCTAAACTGGACTATTACAAAGAAAATGCACGTACACACATAGAAAACACACATTTATAGGTTTCCTGTATCATCATATCACAGCTAAAATTATCAGAATCAAGCATTCCTAAAAAGGAATTTGTTCAAGCACAAAAGTCTACTCTTGACTGATGCAACTACCTTTCAACCCTTCCATGTTATACACACATCACTGTCTGTTCCCAGAACACTGGCACAGCTTCACCTGAGGAAAGACACTGCAGATTACAAGCACTCAGAGGCACAATTTGTGATTTACCTGCTGTGGCCGCAAGAAGTTGACGTTGATATTGGGATATCGGGTGGCAGGGTCAATGCTGTAATGGCTGAAGTTTTTACTCACGTTCTCTGGGGTGGTCTGAGGCAGCAGCCTATAAATGCTTTCCCTTGGGAAAATAACACAAAAAAAATGTCTGGGGTTTTGTTTTGGTTCATTTGTTTTATTTAGGCTTTGTGGTGGTTTGGGGTTTTTGGTTTGTTTCGGCTGGTTTGAGGTTTTGTTCTGTTTTGGTTTTTTTTTTCTTAAGAGATGCATCACTACTACTATGGCTAAATAAACTCTGGAGAGATAAACATTCAAATCAGAAATCTAACCACTTCAGACACTGCATAGCTAAGAGTCAGCATTAGCATATAAAAATCTGCACTTTAATACAACATCAGAATTCCAAAGGAGGGAAGAGAACAATTCACTGGGCAAAACTGAAGTACAGTAAAGACACTGAGACACAGGAGGAGCTCAGGAAGAGGGGCCACCAAGGGGACTGCAGCATTTGCTCTGTGAGGAGAGGCCAAGACAGCTGAGTTTGTTCAGTACATTGAGGAGAAAGCCCAGGGAAGATCTTACTGCTATCTGAAGTGGCTAATGGAAAGGTGAAGTCTGGCCTCAACAGCAACATTATTTTCCTCACTGTTCTTTTAAATTCAAACAAATGGAATTTTAAGTATGAATTGTGCCATTGTGCAATTTTAGACATTATACTATGGTTCCTGACAGTCAGAAGCTGCAGTTGCTGAAGTTTAAAATAGGACCTACAGACTGTTGCTTTAACATACTCCATTCTTTAATTAAGCCAGTTCTGATCTCCAAGAGAGATCACCAAATTTGCTTTGAGTCACCAAAACAACACTCATCCAAAGCTGATTGAAACACATCAACAACTCAATACTTCAAAAGAGATGAGATGCTGCTTGGCTTACATGAAACAAAGTGACCAAGGACAACATGAAAAATAGCAGGTCACAGCTTCCTTAAAAGGAAATAATAAGGTATCCACAAAATAATAGGAGATGGCAAGAACTTTTGTATCTGGTACTTTAAAGGCACCTACATCTTCACCTGGTTTGCCACTGAAGGGCTGGTGACAGTCAGGCTCACTTTGTCCATGCAATGTCAATAAGCACTTTTAAAAAAAAAGTTCTTCATCTAATCCTTTAAAACTAGGACCAGGAACAGCAACATTTCTTACTCCTCCACATACCTCAGTTTATTGACTCCTCTGAAATTTTTTTTCTTCAACTGAATTATACCCTCAACCATTCTCTAAAAACAGTGAGAGTCTGTATCTCCCATTCTGTCTACACATTTGTACTAAAAGAAACTGGAATGAATGATGAGATGCTGGAGGATTGGATTAGAACTGTAAATGTATTCACTTTCCCCATTACCTCTCTGCAAGAACTTCCAAAGGACTAGCTCCAAGCGACCAACTTCGTACCATCCAAGCAGAGTCCATGGCAGCCAAAAATCCCCTGGCTATTCCAGTTCCCATTGGCCAAAATGGCTGATATTATAGGTTACAAAAAGAAAAAAAAAGAAAAAGAAAAGCAGAGAAAGGAAAAGCATCACTTAGGGAAAATTCTTAAAGAAGTATCAAGTACATATTCAGGCAGTAATCTTCTGGGAAATTATAACTCAGTAATTAGCTTCAAGCTCCACTCCCACTGGGTTAGAGGAAACCAGATGTATGGTGAACAGCTCATGAGCTCTTCCAAAATCAATGTCCCTCTATTTCTAACAGTAATTCATAGCCTGGAGTGCCTTAACAGCTTCTCTTCAAGACAGTACTTTTAAACCAACTACAAAATGCTAATTATTAGCAGGCCTACAGTAGGTTCTGTAGAGAATCAACTCATCCCAACAAGAAGCAGATGGAACAGGCAGAACTTCAGAAAAAGCTCTGCACACATTTTCCTAAGCGACATCATTACCATGCTAAAAATTCTCTTTTCCCAACACTCCCACCCTTCCTTCAAACCTCCCACTTTATCCTACAACAAACAGCAGCTTTCCCTATGTCAGGCAGCAAACATTTCAGTGATGGTGCAAAGGTTTGTGGCTCATTCAGAGCTCACAGCCTCCAGCTGAACACAAACCTCGAGGAGGCTGTCCCCGACCAGCGCCACGAGGAGCTGGTGGCCGTTCTGCTCGCGCACCAGGGCGGCGTTCTCGGACGCGTACATGCACGTGAAGTCAAACATGGCCACGTCAGGCTGCCCGTAGTGGTTGATGGCAAAGTCCAGAGATGGCAGCTGCTGGTTAGTGGAGAAATCTGCTGCTTCCCTGGCATAGTTCAGCAAAGCCTCCTGGTCCACGTTCTCCCGGGAGAGCAAGACCTCTGTGTCGGCGTGGTCCTGCCAAAACCAGCAAAGTAAAAGTGCCGTGGTCAAACCCACAAGTTGATTTTAAGATGGGTATATATGGTAGTTGGCATTAAAATTCTGACAAATTCACTCATACAAATTTGCCTGCTGATTTCTTTCATTCCTACTTGTGTTAATGCTTCCAGGAGAAAATCTATAAATCTTTTATTGCAAACAGTTAACAGTCCTGTTTGCATTTCTGACTGTGAAAGGGCTAAGAAACTTTTGGGCATTTTTCATTCCCATAAAATGAGGGAAGCTCAAATAAACTATCAAATGTTCTTTTAGCATATTTTATCTTAGCATGAACAAAACTCTCAAATCTACAAAGGGAGACAAATTTGAAAAGAACAGGTTTTCACCTCGTCTGATGGTTTAAAATACTTCAGAAGGGCATTAACTGCCTTTTAGAACACAACTACATTCATGTTCTAAAATAACAACTGTATAAAAAACATTATGTGATGGAGGAAAAGAACATTTTCCTACTTTCACCTTCCCAAAAGTAAATTGTCACCACAATTTTAGCTTACAGAGAATACAGAAGTTAATACTCACATGCCGTATCACCCCTTTATCCAGCAAGCTCTGCTTTTTGGCAGTCATGACAAAGTAGTGTGTATCATCTTTGTAGTAGACAATGTTCTCCAAGTCAATGCCTTGTGACAGAACAAAAGATGTGGTAGTGAAGGAACAAGTTAGGAGTTATGTGCAACAAAAGTCCTACCAGAAGAAAGTAAATTGAAACTGTACCATTAGAGAAAATCAGAGGGAATGACAACTTTCTCCCATGCTCTGGGTGACTTTAAAACTGAATTCTCAATAAAACCACAGACAGCACATTTCACCTGCATAAAGCTACCTCTTTTAAAAAAATCCATTTATCATCACTCCAAGGTTTACAATTCAGATGTGGAGTGAAAGAGAACTCTGGATTCATGACCTCTTCCCATTTAGAGCTCTGATTTCCTGAAAACCCTAAGTTCTCAGCTACTGAACCAAAATGACACACATCTGCTTTGTACAGCAGAGCAGCTGCAAAAATAGGGAAGCCAGAGACAGCAAGGACTGACTGCCTTGCACGAGATGCTTGCTTCTTGATTAAACACACAAATCTGAGCTGCAAAGCTGTAACAATAAATACAAATAGTTTTCACTGGAAATCTGTCAAGAGCCGGCAAACCTGTGGCATCTCGGAGATCCTGGAAGAACTTCTGGTTGAAGATGAAGGCCACACCGCTGATCTCTTCTACTTTGGCTTCAGCTGTGGTGTTGCGATTGATGAAGTTTGCTGTGATAGCAATTGCAAGTTTACCACGGAATTCTTTCCGGCGAAACCCTACGGGAAGGATAAAGTTGCAAGGCTGAAAACCAGACACACCTTCAGAGAAGGCTCAGTATGCCACAGACAAAGTAAAGAGGGAGAAGGGAATTGATAAGTTACAAACTCCTCCACTGAGGAAAGAACAATTGCTTCATCAGAAAATAAGTGTTGTTTAGGGAAAAAGCTCCTCACCACCCCCTCTCTCATCTCTCTTTCCAAAGCTGCAATTTCCATTAAAAAAATATTAACATGTGTTTCTCTGCTACACAGAACAACATTCAACACCTCAGATCCTACACCCAAAGGTAGGAGTGACAACACCACTCAACTAAAGAAAAAATGTAGGAAAAATTATCCAGATCAAAACCCCTCATGTCTTTGTTAGTTTAGAGGAAGAAAACAAAGACCACCCACGTCTTTGCTACAAATGGATTTTTAGTGGACTTTTAATCTCCCTATCACTTGTCAAGTGGTATTTCCAGATGCAGATTGTCCTATTAAAAGCCACTTTTGTTCTAACAAATTTAAGAATAAGTTCTGTTTGGAGGTGAATTATGGACACTCCATTACCTTCTAAGGTGTTTCTCCTGCCATCCCCTCCAATGATTACTTCAAACTCATACTCAGACACTGGATGGGTTTTGGGGTGGACCAATGCACGCCAACCTATTCCTGTAGATAGACTCCAAGTTAATGACAATATAAATGGCAATAATCACAGAAAAAAATAGATAAAACCAGTTCTTACTATCAATAAATCCTTCAATACATGATCAGTCAAGAAACCCTGCAGGACCAGCTACATTGATGACAGGGCTATTCCTGAACTGTGCAGCAATTCCATATGAATCAGAGGCATAAACGTTTAACAGCTCTGCTAAAATTCCTCTAATCCCTTTAGGAGCAACTACAAACTTCTCTACTATCTATACAATTAATAAAAGGCAAAAAAACAAGTAAGCTGCATCTCCTGTGGTGATCAGAGAACAGGTTTCAGTGATACTAAAAGCATAACAAGGATCATTCACCAATATGAATATCCTCAGTGAATGCAAAGAAAGGAGTTGTTTCAAAATGTTATCAGAATGTTATGTAATAGGCTTAAGTATTTTAGAAGCAATTACAATTTGCCATGTCTTGGTCTATTTCTGTGTAGTCCTTCTGGTGACTTTGCTTCATACAAACTCAAAAAAATTTCAACTAATTTGGATTTGTCACTAGAAAAACAAATCCTACTAAAAATCCAAGCAAAAATGGATTAATAACTTATTAATGAAGCACGAGGAAAGGACTTAATGTCATAAGCAGAGTCAAGGTTTAGGAGCCTGTGTATCCAACCACAACTTCCCCCTTCTCTACTGCCCATTTCAGTGCTACTTGCTTTCATTCTCCTGGTCCTCAGGAGGGTAAACGAGCCCCCGAAATTCCACATTGACGTGGATCTCTATTCCCAAGATCAAGGCAACCTTCAAAAGGATGAGCTGGAGCTGACGGATACCTGCAAAAAAAAGGCAGATGATAGAGAAATAAAAGAAAAAGAGAAGAGCACAAGTGCCCATGTGGACATTACTGATACCCTGACTCAAGGCCAGCTGCTACTTTCTTCTTCTTCAGGTAACTTTGGCAATGGGAATGAAAATTAATGTGCAAATTCAATTAATTTGAAGGAAAATACCATACTGCCATATTTCAGATACTGCAATGAAAAAAAATCCTTCACTTAAACACTAAATTTTAGCTGTGCTGATATGCAAAAAAAAGACAAAATGCATAAAAAGATGGAAGAATAAAAATGAAAAGAAATTAGAAGGAAAAAGCAACCTGCAAGAGTGAAATTATGAAGATATTCCAGTTTTATCATTTGTTGCCAAATTAAAAAAATAAAAAAGACAAGACACAGACTGGTGGGCAACACCTGGCTGTACCACGTACAGTCAATTTTGGGGACGAAAAAAGAAAAGAAAAATAACTCCTGCTCCACCAAAGTATTCAGCTTTCAAAGAAGACTGATTTAACAGAACTTAAAAATCATCAAGATTATTTCTCAATTTTAACACATAACCATCTATTTAATCAAAACGTATCTTCATCTCTCTTCTAAAAATTAACAAAGCCAAAACTGTTCCTCCTTTCTCCAGACTGAAATTCATACGAATGTTTAAAAGCATGCACTAATTTTTCTTTACAAGTTGCTCAAGAGCAACAGAATAATGTGGCAGCTGCAGGAATGTATCAGCAAAAAATAGGAAGAAAAGAAAAAGAAAAACTTTGAGCTTCAAGTGTATTTTTCAGTGTAGGAAGAAGCTGTGCCTAAGGAATGTCTAAGAGATGACAGATAAACACTGCATGTTTTAATCTCATGACGAGCCCAGAATGCACGATGCAAAGCTGTACCATTATAACTCGAGAGCAGGGTCTGGTGCAGGCTGAATTTTCATTACCCCACACCCTTCCCCTCGTTTCCCCCAGGAAGAAGCAGTGCTGCTGTGTCCAGCCCTGGCTGTACTCACTGATGTGGTCTATGGATCCTGCACAGAATTTGCCGTAGAACTTTTTGGCGCCGAGGCCCCTGAGGTCGTGGATGGTGAAGGGCCACAAATGCAGGACGTTATTGCGGGAGAAGGCATCCCTCTTCTCTATCACCACCACCTTGGCTCCCAGGAACGACAGGTCGATGGCTGTACGAAGGCCACAGGGTCCAGCCCCAATTATCAGACACTGCAAAACAACCAGCACAGAGTAACTGGACAGTCCTTGGAGGAAATAGATATTTCTGCAGCAGCTTTCGAGCATCCCATGGCTCTTAAAAGTGTTCTTTGTCTGAAACATTAGCTGCAATTTCAGATCAGTCTTTCTATTTCTACCTGCCCAGTTCTGCCATTCATATGGTTAAAGCAGTAACCACAGCCTGAAAATGAAGTATATTGCAGGGAAGTGAAAAGACTCAGAAAGCAGGCAAGCAAAACTGTGTGCTTGCAGCCATTGATCTAAGAAGAGCTGCCAAGTCATACTTTCCAAGCTATGTAACTACCTGGAGAACAGCAAAATTTCTGAAGGCTTCTCCCTCCCACATTCCATTCTTTTTTAATTAAACAAATAAACAAACAACAACAACAAAAAAAACCGAACAAAAAAACCAAAACAACCCCCCAAAAAACAAAAATAAAACCAATGATGAGCTTTCCTCTCATCTCCCAAACCCTGAGCTGGCCTTTCTGAAGAATATCTAAGTAGCATTGCAACAGCTACAGCAGATAAACACAAGACACTCATGTTTTTATAAACACCATAATTTAGAATAACAGAATAACAGTGTAGCCAAGTCAGAGCACTCTAATTTATGCCTTTGTTGGTGCTTTGGTGCTTCTACTACTGTAGCAAAGGAGGCTTTGGGGAAGTAAACATCATGTAAACATGAACTTTGTGTGACCAGAGAAATCTTTTCTCCAACTCAACCTTTGTCATATGGAAGGCCTTTCACCTTCTCTTATCTTTTTCCACTCTAGTCACAAACACCATCAGATGCTAATAAACAACTTGAGAATGTAAAATATGTGCGTGTCTAGTGGTGAAGTACCTTCTGAGAACAGAATGATGCAGCAAAATACTTTCAGATTAAAAAGCCAAGATAGTTAAGAGCCACTTCTTAACCACAGAAACTGAGGTCCACAGAGAAAGTGTTGGTATGTGCAGTCACATAAACACAGTACACAGTCCATTTTGTCATATCATCATTGTACTTTGATTTCTACTGAGTAAACCAGAGACAGGGAATAAAGACCTTGTTACTGAGGTGGCTGCTGCTGCCCTTGGTTCTCCTCCAGATCCTTATGGCTGCACAAGAAAAGCTCTTTGAGAAATTCTTTAATATGTCAAAATTTAACTATCAGCCAGTGTTGTGATAGACAACCAATCCCAAAAAACAAAACTTTCTGTTCAGTGGTCATCCCCATCGGACAATTTTTACAGTCTGCCACATTCTCACCACTTATTCTGGGGCATAAACTCTGCAAGCACCGTGGAGCTGCAAATGTAAAGCCTGAATGATGGAAAACCAGTCCAAGTTACAGCAGCGATGACACAGCTATTGACATGCAAATTCCACCTAAGACTACCGAATGAGGTAAGAAATGACACAAATCTGAGGTCAGAGATCCAAGTCTAGACAACAGGGAAGGGAATAATAACACCACTGCTTTTTTAGTGGCTTCAGGAACCTGAAAGCATCTGGGACAGAAGGCACACCCAACCTCTGAGTTAATAAATACCTAAATAAAACTGTATATAGAACAGGTGTCCATTTTGTAATCTGATATAAGGAATCATTGTTAGGATTATTATTTTATAATAATAACAACTTATAATAACATTATCATATATATTATAATATATAATATTGTAATGATTTATAATAATATTTATAATATAATATATTTTATTATATATACTATATCCTTATTAGGATACAGTATTAGGATCTACTATATTATACCAGTTTAATATTGCTTTCTTTGTAGCTAAGTGTAACTCCCAAACACCACCTCGCCTTTCTTTTTTTAAACTTTTCAGAAAATTAGCTCAGCATAACATACTTATCCAGGTAAGAATTTTGCTTGGCTGACAACTGCAATCTTCAAAGAGCCTGGGTTCCAATAAGAAACAAGAACACACTGAATTGGGTGACCTTCATACTTTGACAAACTTCCACATATAAAATATTTATGATGGAGTACACAACAGCCAAGGAATTGTACTAAAATCAGACTATTCAAACTCAGGTTTCAGGAAATTATAAACTAGTTGCCTGCAATTTTGTCACAGGAACTTAAAAGGTTTTTTCTCTCTCTCTCTATCCTTCCTCCCTCGTAGGGATGTGGTTAAAAGCATTTAGGTTATGTTTAAGATTCTAGATGTGCTGGATATAAAATACTCTGCTAAGTAATTTATGGTCAAAGCTGCCTTTTTTTTAATACCATCACAAAGCCATTAAATTATGTTGTTATAAAACATCAATTCTAAGCACAATTAAAAATAGAAAATATTCTTTTCCAGTTTCAGATATCTCATAAAAACCCACCTTCTGATACTCTCAGTCAACAGTGACCCCGTGACATGCCAAGTAGAGCCAAATAAAGGCAGCTACTGTTATTCCTTGTTCCCTTTCCCTTCAGTGACTCCAAGCAATTGCTGCAACTCCCTGCACTGAAGCTGTCTCACCCCTCAAAAACACTTCTTGCTCAAGATCTTTCAGACAGATTAAATTAAGTTTCCAGTAACAACGCCATGGTAATGGAACATCAAATGCAAACTGAAATGCTGTATTCTCTGTATAACCAATGAAGAGAGAGCACCATTTGTAACTATTTACATTTGAACAACCCATCGAGTCCAAGACACTTTTGTGAACTCTGTTTATCTGAATTCTGGTTAGCCTGGATGCTGGCCATGTGCACAAACTGCCCAACTCCAGGCACAGCACCTCATCCTTGAACAATTTTTAAATGGGCAATTAAGAGCTATCCTACAAAGTATGAAAACTTCAGAACTGGTTTATGTTCAAGTGTACAGAAGCCAGGCTTCCTAATGAAATGACTGACTTCTGTTCTGACATGGATAAAACCCTAATCTTTATTTTAACTTCTATCATCTCCACATGCCCACTTAAATTTCTGTACCTTTTAATAAGCAGTTTGCAGATTACATTAAACATTAGGAATATAAAGCTAAGTGAGTTAGGAAAAATCAGACATGACTCAGTTCTCAAAAGGCCTCTGCTTTGAACAGTTAGGATTATGTCTTAGGAACTCCATTTAAACATTTAATGGCAGATACTATTTGGATAGGAAACAAGAAATTAATAGAAACATAGACAAAAAGGTAAGAGGAATACATAGTGAAATTCAGTTTAAAAAATATGTCCACTGCAGTCATTGCTCACTCCCACCACTGTGGTCCTTCACCCCAACACCAGCAAGTTCTGAGGTTTCTCTCACCATTCAATTCCATCTCATCATCAATCATTTCCTCATCATTCAATGAGGGACAGTCCCACACGACCTCATGAGTCTCTCTGCTGATCTCACCACCACATGCTACTTCTACAATCACTCTCTTGATCCCAGTTCTCCAGTTCCATTCTCACTCTCTTTAACTTGGCTTTGGTGTATGAAATAGGTTAAGCTTTTGGATGATACAAAATCCCCAGCAACCTCTTCAGTCAAACATCACTCCCAGGATGCTTTACTCCTTTTATTCACTCTATAACTGTGCTTGAAGAGAGGTTTTAAAGACACTTGGCTATAAAGCACACCCTTTTCTGATGACTTCTGAGCTTCAGTACTCCTCTGGGTCTCATTCCTCTCACTGCCAACTTCCTGGAGGCTTTGCCCATGATCTCATGTGTGATCTTCCTCAATAAACTGTCTTTGCATCACCTCATTCAGTGACACTGCTTCAATCAGCTTTGGCAGAGCTGTCAACTCACAAAACTTGTCCAACTCAACACTTGGCTACTTTTTGGCCAAGATAAAAATCTCTACCTTTCTGACATTTCCTTGTGGCTGCCTAGTTGTTAATTCAAGCCCAACACAACCAAATGGAGCTCTAATGTCCTTCTGAACTCAGCTCACCACCTCCCTTTGAGATAAATGTCACACTTGATTTTCTGGATGCCTTTCATAGCTGGATGTCACTCTCCACTCACATCTGATTTTTTTGTATGCTCTCCCAATCAAGCACTATCCACTTATCTGCTCATTCAATCCCTTCTTTAATGTTTCATCTCTATTATTGAACCAACTTTTTCCACAGTGTTAACAAATACAGTCAGAGCCTAGATGCAAAAATCACTCTTATTGTCTATTATTCAAATAAGTTAAAAACCTCTACATCTTGCTCCCTCCATCTCTTTGTCATGAAAACATAAACCACTTATCTTCATTTCAAAGACTTAAACACCCTCATTCAGGTCAAGCCATTATGTTTCATTCAAATTAAGAACAATTCCTGAATCTAATGAATGCACAGGGCAATCAATTTTGCAGAAAATTTAGAATTTTTCTCCATGATGCTCATAGAGCTTGGAAGGCCTATTCCTAAGCATACACAAAACCCACAACATTATCTTCAGGTAAATCCTTCCTTTCTTATGTTGCCTGAAAAATGTAAATTTTTAACAGTGGTAGGATTCTTGGGGTGCTGAAGCTACTGCCCACTGTGACTACCAACAATGCCCAATTGTTTGATTTTCAGAGTTTACCAAGAGTTACTGTAGTAATTCATTATAAATGCCTTCATCCATATGAAAATAGGCACTGGAAAGTGAAACAAGATAAACAATTAAGAAATTAGCATAACTTTCTAATAACCAGTTGGGGGAAAATGTAAGGTCACGGATCTGAAATGACATTGTCTGAACAAAATATATTTCTCCCTCAATTCTATACTGAGGAATTACTCATTGACTCTTCCAATTAAAGTATTTCCCTCTCTCAAAAGGTGACTATTCAAGAGAAAGAGCAGCACCTATTGTCCTCAATGAAGGAGGACAGAAACCTGTTCTAATTTTATCCCCTTCTGCACTATTTGCTTTTTTTAAAAAACAAGAGTGCTTGGTTATTTACAAAACCAACTTATTCTATTCACATTTCAGTAAATGATATAAAGAATTGCTTTCAAATTGTACTGTCCAAGGGGTACAGCACATAAATGCCAGCTCACAATAATTCAGGTTAAAAAAAAAAGGTAAAATGCTCTGTGTGTGTGTGTAAAAGCAGGAATTCCTGCAGTAAATACCACACATACCAACCTTTTAAAAAGAATTGGTATGAGTTTCCACAGTATATTATTTTCCTTTGAACCTGGAATATAAATGATCACTTTCTAAATAATAGGAAACAGTCTGCTTTGCCAAATTGGCAGAAAAGTTCCGTTTTCTTGAGAGAGTCATGAGAATTTTCAAATTAAAACTGGAAATTTCCAAACGTGCATATTTTGTATCCTAGACTCCAACAGCACACATTCCTGTTACTGTCAAAATACAAAAAAGAAATTAACCAAGATTAAAGGTTTACCAATTAAAATTTTCCAAGCCATCTATCTATAGGACCAATGCCACAAAAACAGTGTAAGAACATGCTGGTTGTTTCTCCTGAATAAAATACAAACATTCAGGTGGGCAGTCACACTTGGTGGTGACAAAAGGAATTTCTCATTGCTGATCAAAGGTTAAAATTGTCAGAACATTCCTGAAACTTCCTTGGGCTTACAGTGACACCAGGTAATATCTTTCTACATCCATCCCTTTTTACTGTGTATCCCAGAGGGATTGGGTAATGGGTACTGAACCTCTTACCTTCGTGTTGGCGCATGCTTTCCCCTTCTTGTAGTCCTTGTGGCTGCCTCTTTTATCCAATTTGGCCCACAAGGCTTTGGCTTTCCAGTAATTGAGCTTGGACTTGAGTTTGTGATAGAAGGAACGATAGTCCTTGGGCTTTAGTTCTAGGTAGTCACAGAGCTCCTGGAAAGCCTTGAGAGTCCCCTTGCAGGTGGAAGCCTGGACAAATCTGTCGAAGAGAACATGAGCCTGGTTCACCTTGTCGTTTTTACTTTCCTCCATGCTTCACACGTGGCAGCTGCCCAGGGGGGCAGCTGTGCTCTTCCAGTCTGCCAGATTTCCCGATGGTGTTCTGCTGAGCCACTTTCACCTCTGGCTCACAAGCATTATTAACCTATAAAATAAAAAGAAGAAAGTGTCACTGAACTTGCTCTTTCTTTTTCAACATTTTGTCTAAGCCTGCTGAATTGAGCCCAGATTCCAAATCAGTCCCCAGCTGATTGATATCCCATGGAATTCTACACTGAGCCTCACTGCAGACAACAGCACATCTCTGCAGAATCACAAAATACTTTAACCTGAGCCAGTGCCTCAGAAGTTTTATCAAAACTCATTCTGCATGAAGAGCAGAGAAGTTACAAGTAAACAGGCAGATGTTCCATGATGTCTGGAAGAGGGCAAGAGGTTGTAAAAACAGAACAGGCAGACCTACTATGTCCCAGTTACTGTGTAACACCATAGCAATGGCTGTGGGCTGCTCTTAAAAATGCTACTGCCACAGAGCACTTCAAGAGTTGGTTCTCCATCAGTAGAATAAGCTTTGGTGCCTTCATTCTGAAAAGACATGTGTCTTTGGTCATGATAAATAGAGATGAGAGAGGATGGCATAGCACAAGCTGATACAGAGTCCTTGCCAAGACTGGCTTTTGCAAAGTGATGGTTACTGTAATCTCAAAAGTAAGTTAAACCTGCTAATAGCAATCCTTTTCTTAGGAAA
The DNA here is from genome assembly GCF_030490865.1 of Poecile atricapillus. Classification (NCBI taxonomy): domain Eukaryota; kingdom Metazoa; phylum Chordata; class Aves; order Passeriformes; family Paridae; genus Poecile; species Poecile atricapillus. The sequence goes on along the minus strand of NC_081266.1, from coordinate 5,070,585 downwards.
ATATGTCAACTGAAAGAAAGGAAGCCTGTCTGTGTTGCATCAAGCAGTATAGATATCTCCCTTAGCTAAAGCCTGTACACGTGTTTTTGTCAGTAAATGAGCAGCATAAGAGTGAGATGTGACTGCTCCATGAGCTTTCTAAGATTCCCATACTAATTCATCTATTCTGTGGTTTTCAACTGCTTTTGATATGCAGGTCCATACAAAATTTTAGGTGGTAGCTGGGGTCTACTTTAATCTGGGTCAGATCTGCTGTCATGAGCTGTGCTGCTCATTTCTGGGATCCCTCAGAAGCAGGCTGGCGACCTACAGAATCAATTCTTTGGATCACAATTAGAGATTTTGTTTGAAGAATAGATATCTTCTCTTCCTCTCCCTCTCTTTTATATATAATAAACCTTTTTTCTTCTTTTATACATAGTACTAGAGTACATACACCAGCTTACCCTGCTTGCTGAGAAAGAATAGTTCTGTTTGCCTTCAGATACGAAGGCAGCATGGGAACACATACACCAACTGTGGAAGTGAAAGCACTTCTGTGGTGCTTTTTGCCCTTTGTTTTTTGTGCAAAGGGTATTAAAGTAAAAAGGGAAATATGTGCACTTGGATAAAACTTTTTAGATTCTCACCAGCTCTTTTCCTGCTTCCAGTAGACAGGAAGCCAAGTCAAACATTACAGCTCATGTCTCTTCCCCTCCCCTATGACAGCTCTCCAGTAGTTTATTTGGGCACTCCTGCTTTTCAGCCAAACATGGTATTTATTGTTTATGTTTAGAAATGGCAAAGGAGACCTGGAAACTTTTACATAAGCCACAGATTGGTAGTCTCTAAAAATAAAAGTTCCTACAGAAGTCAAAGTATAACAATGGGTTATAGTGCAGAATGCAATTCTAACTTTATTAGGACAACTGCCTTAGAGGATTCAGTACCCATGAAGCTGTTTCTCTAACTGGCTGATAGTGATGCCCATGTCTATAGCAGTACTGCTCACTAAGCAAATTGGAACTGTTTTCCTTATTTTCCATCTTAACTGCACTGTTGTGAAGCTGGAAACATGCTCTAGGCTTGCACCTCAGGGAAATCACTGCACTAGAGGCCTAAGGCACAGAACCCTAAAATGGTTTGGTTTGGAAGGAACCTTAAAAGTCACATAGTTCCAACACCCCTGCCATGGGCAGCGACACTTCCCACTAGACCAGGATGCTCAAAGCCCCCTCTAATCTGGTCTTGAGCACTTCCAGGGATGGGGCTTCTCTGCTCAGCTTCTCTGAGTAACCTGTGCCAGTGTCTCAGCACCCTCTCAGTGAAGAGATTCTTCCCAGTATCCAACATAAACCTGCCCTATAACAGCTTGAAGCCATTCCCCCTTGTCCTATCATTCATGTCCTTGTAACAAGTCCCTCTCCACCGCTCTTCTGGCCCCACCAGGTACTGAAGGCCTGTCTCTCCTCTTTTGTTCTCAAGAATGTTATAATGCACTCCCACAAAACACCTCTAACGCTGAAGGAGTCATTTCAGTGTCTCTGTGTCATACAAACACAATAAAATACCTACAGTCTAAAGTCATATGCCTCATTAATCAGCACAACATTCCAAGCTGAATTATGTTCCCCCCACTTCTTGCACCCCCACTCTACCACCCAAACATTCACTTTATACCAGTGCTGATGACTGAGACTTCTGCAGAAAAAGCAACACGAGTTACATGACCTAAATTAAGACCTAAATTTGGGTCTGTTAGTCCACATTCCACTACTGATACAGCCAGATGTAAGGACAGCATAGGGATCATTTCTTATTCTTGCTTCAGCCATAGTTTTTCAGCAAGGAAGTGAAGCAGCATTGGTTTAGCACTGCTCAAAGACCCCAAAGTTTAAACCCAACCTCCTTTCACTCTAGGAACTTACTGCCGTGTGTCTGAGGTGTGCCAAGCCAGCAGCCAAACCTGCAGAAAGCAGGTCATTTGAGCCAGCACATCCCAAGGGGTACCTCAGCATGGCAGCTGTGCCCAAATCCCATTTCACACATGCTGAGAAATCAGTTATGCCCACAGGTGAAACACCGAGGCTTCAGTCACCACGTTAGGTCACTCCCTAGAACTCTGCATTCCTGATGTAAACACCCCTTGGAATCCACGAGCAACATGTCAGAGAACATGGAAATTACAGGAGGAAAGCAAGGGCAGGCAAGAATTATTTGCCAGGTTTCCAGGGTATTTGTGTGCCTTGCTGGCTGTTCTGCAGGGCTGCAGTATCCTGCATGTTTTGTCTCGAGGCAGCTGATTGCTGACTCAGATGCTCTGTGAATTCCTTGGCTCCTGCGTTGGGCGAGGAAGACAAAGCCCGTGGAAAAACTCATGCAAGAACAGCGTTCACGTTGCTATTTACAATAATAGCAGGAGGTTGTCACTGACTCATGGCTCCAAGTACCCTCAGGACCTCCAGTACTCACCCAGGACAAAAGAAACCAATGGAAAACACAGAGATGCAGGCAGTGAATAATTCCAGGTGGTGGTTCCTTCCCCCCAGTCACCAGAGACGCAGGAATATGAATATTTTATCAAATGCATACACGAGAAAGAAAGCCCAGTGCCCTACTTCTGCCAAAGCCAAGAGATAAGAGGAAATTTTGCAAATTCTACACATAATGAATTTGGTTGTACAAATTGAAGTTCTGCAGCAAATGTTGCAAATGCAGGGCTTGTATATTCCAGGCAAATAAACTCCATTATAAGAGTTACTGCCCCCCCTCTACATTTCCATCCTCATTTTGTTCAAAGTGTTCATTCAAGCAATAACTTGAGCCTGAGGGAAAAAAAAATTCTACGGGAATATATTTTTCAGCCATCTCTTTTTAGCCATCAGAAATTATTGGGTTAATTCCACCCACATTCACAACTTGTTCTCTCTAGCCTAAATCAGGAGTGAATAAAAGATTTGCCAAAGTAACTGCCCAGCTGCACTTCAGAATGCTGAGTTGCTCTGAGCACAATGTAAATGCTTTCTTACATTTATTTCACAGCCAGGCAAACACCACAGATGCACCCTTGACAGACAAGCCTCTGAGAAGTCAGGCATCGAGAAGAAGAGGTAATACCGCATGGAATTTGAAACCAAACTGGTCCATGATCATAAAACCAGTCTCCAACAACATTCTCTATGCCCTTGCCTTCCTTCCACGGCCCCTTCTGTAGCTTGTGCCTAGGCAAGACTCAGTAAAATGCTCTGGAAACTGAAATTACTGCAGTACCCAGGCAGCCAGGACACACTTGGAATTTGGCTAGCAAAAGCCTAAGCACAGATTATAGTTAAGCTTATGCTACAGACAGTGGGGACACCTATTTTTGTCCCTCTCCTCCACCTAGCCTCCAGTTTTCTTGTAGGAAACCAATTACCTTTGAGACTCTTATTCCTCGTTGAATCTGGATGAAATTGTTCAAAAGTTATTAAGGATGAACTGAAAAGCAGATGAACAAATGGCTCAATCCCATAAGCCTCCCTTCTTTAGGAAGCCACACACACAAAAAAAATCTTTATTCCAACAAATGAAAAAGCTCTGTTTTAATTTCCAAGATTTAATTTCTTTTACTTCTAGCTAAAACTGAAAAAATGGATTTTCTACAATATGTTCATGACTTTCTAAGTGATCACAGGTACCAAAAAGTACAGCTTTAGGGCAGTGGTAAGAGTAGGGAACAGATGGCAAAAAGAGGACAATTTTGACAAGAAAAGCTAAAGCCAAAACTGGCAACTATTTTAGCTCCATATTATGCAGAGCAAGAAGGGGAAAGCAGGAGGACAAAGGCGTGGTTGCCATTGTTTGCAGCTTCCCTTTTACACCAGATGGAAAAGGGGCACGTCAGCACTGTCCACAGCATGTTTTGAGATGGGATTCCAGACTCAAGCAAATAAGCTGTCAAAAAAACTGTGTTTTAATACACCTGTTAAACTTGGTCTGGTCACTTCTGTCCACCACATGGGACTCTTGGGTCTCCACCTCTTTCCTGTCTACCCTCCCTTCCAAGCAAGGCCAAAAGTGGGAGAAAGAGAAACCAAAGCCAAACTTGACTGCAAATACAAGAACGTGTTCTTAGCACTTACACAAACGATTCACAGAATTCTCATGTCAAGAAAAATTCAGCCCAGTACTGACTTGAGAAGCAATGCTGATTATACACAAGAACATGGAAAAATAAAAATACAGAAGCAGTTACAGAAAATATTTTGGTTCCCAAATTCACATCAAAGTACAGAAGGAAAAATGTGTATGCTGCTTATTACTAACCATTTCTTCAATGCCACAACACAACTACTGAAAGCATTTGACCTACAAAATTCAACCTTTTATCTATGAGAATTCAAAAAATATACTTTGCTGCTGCTGTCATACACGACTCTTTGATCACAGCACTCCCTACAATGAATGAACACTACCAAAGAAAGAAACCAAGGAACAGATTAATGTTTTTCCTTGGAAGGAAAAAAAAAAAGGAAATTATACCAAGGAAGAGGTTGCTGTCCCCTCAGAGGATGGTAAAGGAATAATAGTAGGACACCTGGACAGGTGGCATTCTCACACCACAACGTAACAGAGCAACACAGTTGAAATCCCTTATCTGAAGTGCTTTGAAGCTGTTCCTGATGTTACATTTCAACATAGAAATGCATCCTAAAGTTAGTTCCCACCCAGTTTTACAAGCTGGATTTCCCAAGAGTTCTGCAAACACTATTTAATAACCCTAGGAAATGCCTATTTAAAAAACAAAACAAAAGAAAGACTCCTAAAATTATCAGAATAATCCTTTCACAAAACTTTACTTCTATGACTTCAAATGGGAATAAAACAAATTGGTTGCCTTAGCACAGCAAGATATATCAGCTTTTGACACCATACAGGACATGGAGCCATTCATTTTTCCAAGCCAATGTGCTGTGTATGCCACAAGAAACACCAGTTTTTTGGGGAAAAGCTTTAGTGAACATTAGAGAACAAGAACACTGTTCTGCCCCAATTAGAAATTCTGGGCAGAACAAAGACTGGAGGATACAAACACACTTTAACAACCTCTGCAGCCCACTGAGCCACGTCCTCTGAGGTCTCCAGATTCTGTCAGTGCACTGATCACCCTAAACCATTCCATGACACAGGGAAAAAACAAAGAGCCTGTATTTGTATTCTGGGGGAAAAAAAAAAAAAAAGCTCATAAAAGAAATTCTCTAATGAAACTCACATGAACACATTTGCAAAAACTTATATAAGTGAAAGCTTCTATCTGCCAGAAGCTAGCGCCAAAACACAGCCTGCAATGATCACAGAAGTGATCACAAAGAAGATAATCAACAGGGACAAAGAGACAGGTAGAACCATAGGATCTGCAAGTGACAAGAGGATAAAAGTTCCCAATCTTTATTGAGGATGTAGAATGGTTCAGAGATCTGAAAATGAAAAGGTCTAGCACCCTCTGTAGTAGGTGCTTGCTTTCTCTTATGTGCACTTGCCTCCACTTAATGTGCTTCAGTTCTCCCTCATTAGCTAATTAGCCAGGGAAGGGAACAAAGCTGGTGAAGGGTCTGAAGCACAAGGCCTGTGAGGAACACTGGATGGAGCTGGGGTTGTTTAGCCCAGAGTAGAGAAGGGAAAGCTCAGGAGTAACTTTATCACTCTCTACAACCACCTGAAAGGAGAGTGTACCCATGTTGGGGTCAGCCTCTTCTCCCAGGGAACAAGTGACAGGACAAGACAGTCTGATGCAGTTCCAGGGGAGCTTCAGACCTGGAAATCAAGAGGAATTTCTTCAATGAAAGGGTCAGGCACTGGAACAGCATCCCCAGGGAGCTGGTGGAGTCACCGTCCCTGGAGGTGTTTAAGGAAAGACTGGAGGTGGCACTGAGTGCTGTGGTCTGACACGGTGGTGTTGGGTCATAGCTTGGACTTGGTGATCTCAAGAGGTCTTTTCCAACTTTTTACATTTGATTCTGTAATTTGATTGCAATTAATTCTGTAATTCCCCCTTATATAGGTCAAAGATTACTTATCACCTAGAGTCACAGGATCCAAATGAGGCTGAATTTACCAAAGCCCCCTTCATTTGCATCAGTCATTAAGAGAAATATTTAGCACTTCAGAAGAAAGCTCAAAGATTGGTCATTTGTGCAAGCATTTATTTTAATCACAGCAGATAGATGCCTAGACTTTCAACTCCAGGACTCACCCCTCCGTGGTTTGGTAAATCCAGACTCTCACAAAACAAATATTCCAGTTACAGACAGTAAAATATGAACATGGGAAAGCAAGTTTTATTTGTGCTGCTTCCAACTCTCAGCTGTAATGGGTGTGGAAAAGAGGCAGGCACTTCCTGAAAGGAAGCGGTGGATGACAAGGGAGTTAGAAAACAGGATTACAAGATTCCTAATGTCACCATTTTTACACAGTCAGCTGGGTATGGCATCACAAATCCCCTGCACAGAGAGTTCAAACAGATCACAGGTTATTTACTGGATATATAACCATTTTCTGTGGAAGAAGACTGATTACAGAAAGCAGAGGAAGTTCAACATTTTGGAATCTTCTTCATTATACACATCTTGCAAGAATCTTTTGGCAGCCAAGAAATCTAAGTAAATAGACATTTGAATAAAAGAGCTGTAAAGACTTCTCCAACCCACAAACCACCATTTAAAGACTGCTGAACTTTTAAAAAAAAAACAAAAAACAACAAATCCCAAGCTTTATTCTAGGACAAGTTCAGGGAGGGTTGGGGTCATGCTATAACCCACGGGTGCAACCTTAGCCTGTATAATTCCCCCAATATAAAAGATACATGCAGAATCAAAAAAACCACTAAAACCTAAAAAATCAACCCTTGAAGCCAGACCTCCAGAACTGCCACCTCCTTTCCCTTAAGAGAAGTCCAACCAGGAACAGCATCTCAAAGACTCACCTGCAGATGAGGTCAGTGGTAATTAGTCACTCTTCATCCCAGCTATTTAATGCTCAATCTGCCCCTGTCCCCAGCCCATGCATGGCCAGTAAGACCTAAATTCCCCCAGGTTCAAGTTTCCCTGCTGCCCAAGAAAACCCCACAGTGTGTTTATAACCACTCATGGGTGTACCCTGCTCCTGAAACTCAAACTACACCAGCCTTCCTTCCTTTCTCCTTCCAAGTTATGCATGACAATATGTGCTCTGCAGTCTGTCTGGACACCTAAAATCACAAATGGCAACGACAACAAAACTCCATCTAGGTTAGATCAGGCTGTTTCTGAACAGGCTTCACAGCCATGTACTGTGCTCCCACATCAGTCACTAGATCAGACCATAATATACAATTAAGCTATTTTATTTTGTTTTGCAGAGGCAGAGAATTACACATCTCAGCAAGAGCACTATTGACTGAGTAGAGTCTGAACAGGGCATCAGGCAGCATTTGAAAGGAACCAGAAGGAGACTCCTTTCCATCATGGTTTATCTTTCTGGCCAGATTCACTATGGAGCTGCACCTCATTTTTACAGTAAAACTTATTTATTAGACTCTAAAGGCACGGGGCTGGTAGATAAAAGGAGAGATAGTGAACACAAGCAATAGACACAATGTTAAATCCAAATTTGTCACAGGAAGGAAACACACCCACCCATTAGTCCTATAACTTTTATTTCATTAATTAGATCACTTGGTTGAGGTCTGTTCCACACATCCCACAAACCTCCTCTATAACCTCTCCCAGGCTGCACTCCTGTAGACATGACTTTATTTTCAGAGGGAAAGAAAGTCTTTATCCCATCCTTTCCTCAAAATACTCTTACCATGCATATATTTTGGAGTTCTTGACAGCATGTTAAACTTAGTTTAGTATTAACCCTCAATAAATTTACTCACATAAATCTTTGCTCTTTTCAAGATAATCCTTGGCACTCTAGCATGCTCCACAATCCTCAGTAAGGAAAATAATTTTAAAAAGCAAAGGAAAATCCAACCCTTAGTAACAAACTGTGACACCATCAAATGACAACTGATGAAATCTAGCAACTTAATGAAAGTTTGTCTCTGTTACACAATCTGCTGGGTCTAATGCTTCCCCATAATTCATTTTCCTCATAGATACAAGGAAAGCTTTTACCAGGAGACAGGAATGGATTGTAAGCAAATAACCAGTTGAAATAATTCAACATTTTGGCTCAATCTTGACAAACAGCCAGAAGAGAGTTTGCATTTTCTCATGCTACAAAACATACCAGAATCTTGAAAATAAACCAAACTGTAGGCAGCAAAACCAAAACTCTCAACATCAAACTTTGAGTTCAGCTCCACATATCAGATAATACCAATTGCACATATTGTTACATAGGTTATAAATAGTAACCAGGCAGCACCTTCCCCATTTGGCTGGACATTTGACTCTCAGTAAATACTGAGCAGTTTCAATTGCCCGGATAGCGCTCTCCCTGCAGCCCTGCAACCCGCAGGATGCCTCTCACAGCAAAGACCATGCCAAGCTCAGTGCCTGCAGCAAACTAAAATCTCTTAGGAAATCAGAGGAAAGAGGAGGAGGAGGTTCTGAGATTTACTCTCCTCTCCCTGAGGCTTTGGCAAGCAGCTCCTGGAGGAAGATGGCAGGCATCACTTCCAGAGGCAGACATTACCACCCTCCTCAAATACAGCTGCACTGCTGGGGACATGAAAAGACTTGGTAAGAATTAGTCAGAGATAAAATCCAACCTCAGTGTAAGGATGCCATCAGCAAAATTTATTCCTAGTAGCAAGGACACATCTCTCTTTGCCTTTCATCCTCAAGGACTGTTCTGTCTAGTCTTTTTAATTCCATCCTCCTTTGGATAAAGGCCATTCCTCTGCAAGGATATCTGAGGGTCTGAGGCAGATAGTTGGAAGGTAAAGTGCTTTTAATGCAGCAAGAAGGAGCACAAGAGACTGCAGGTCACTTGTGACTTTCTCAGTGACAATACCAACAGGCTACTGCTGCTGAATCTGGAAAAGAAAAAATACTGAAATTAAGAAGTATTCTCTTCATTCAACTTCTGCTTTCAGGTTCAGTCAGCCAAAATAGACTGATAGCAGAGCACAGCTCTCTCTGTAAACTGGGAATGACCAAGAGTGGTGGCAGCACCATAGCATGACAATAGCTGCTTTCCTGGAAAGCCATACAGTGCTCCTGGAGAGAACCTGGGGTCTTCAACACCTGAAAACTCTCTGGTTGTTCACTGGCAGTAAAGAATTTAATACCTATATATTTACTATTAGTTTATGCTTACAGAAACAAATGCTGCTGTTAAGAAAGCTTAGTTTTCTCCATTTTGAGGACTGAGAAATGTAAATTTGTTTCTAATTACACTGGGAGCTACCAGTAAAATCCATGTCTACTCTCCACTCCCCTGTCATTTCCCATACATACACCCCAGAAATTATCATGTGTTTTTCCCATGGACTTGAAAGACCTGGCTAACTGTAGAGAAAAATTTCTTATTTCCTGGAGCAAACCAGAAAACTCTTCAGTATTTGGTTCTTGAAATACTTGGGAGTGACCACAAGTAATAAACAACATTTGCTTTTAACCTTTCATTTCTGTAACACTCCTGTTTATTTTTTAGGATAGAACAGACTATTCCAGTTGGAAGAGCCCTACAGTGATCATCTGGCCCAACTGCTTGGCTGAACAAAAGTTAAAGTGTATTGTTAAGGGCATTGCCATAAGGAAAGTTCATTTCCCTTCCCTGGCTGACACCAGTGGCTGGGCACTCACCTTTTGCAGTAATTTCTGCATTATGTTCTGTTACTATAGAGAATAACAGGGAAATGCTCATTTGAAGAGAAAAATGCAGACAGAAGGATCTAATGCTAATAGAAATGGGCAGTTTCCTACCCTTATCACACTGTAGCCAGTGAGATTATTAATGCTTTATGTCTCATCCCTGTTATCAACTCAGATATTTCTTCCTGAGCCCGTTGTTTTTATGATCAATAGCTTTCTTTTAATTTCCAGGCCAAGTTTATACCTCTCTGCTCCTGTGATGATGCTGACCTATGCATTAGCTTTCCCACCCTTCCCACACCACACATATTTATAGACAATTCCATACCTCCCCTTGACCTTCATTATGCTAAGGTCAAATCAAGCTCACTTAGACTAAGAGAGGCTTTCTTTTTTGAGGTTTCCCAAGGAAAAAACTGCATAATGTTGGGTATGGGGTTTATGAGTTTGAAAGGTGGGAAGATTGTGTAATCTTAAGAAGAATTATAGCTGTACAGTGTATTTGACCAGATGAGTTCTCAGAAGAGGATGGCACAATAGGGTGTACAGTACATCCCTCTCCTGCCCATTCTGGGATTGCTTTTGTCTCTTCCACCTCTACAATCCACAACCAGCATACATTTTAATGCACTCATTGATCACAGGAATCACTCTTTCTCCTTTCATGGTTATTTCCAAGCAAAAGGCCATAAGATTGTCTTACACTATTGAATTGAATTTCATGTGTATCCTATAAGTTCTAGTTCTTTTTACACAATACCAATGTAAAGGTAGAGTTGGTCTCATAGACAGAGAAATTCAGCCCTGATCCTTTAAGAGCAGGTACAGGAACCCTTCCCCCCCAAACTAGCTTCATCCCCTTCTAAACACAATTTGGTCTTTTTTATGAAAGAAATATGGTATTTGGACGCAGAAGAGATGCAATATCAATGCCATGGGCCAGGAGACTGCTGGAGCTTCATGTGGAAGATTTCCACAGGCTGTGGTCAACACTTGTGATCAGCCCTTCCAGTCTTCCTCTACTTCCTAACCTACTTGTATCAGTATAAAAAATTGGTTAGAACTCCTCCAGGTATGGCAGAAAAACATGTTGGCTTTTGTCCTGCAACTCACTATTTGAAACCAGGGAAATGGAGTTCTAGAGCACTCTCCAACAAGAAAAGCCCAAGGCAATTACTCAGTTTATCAAGAGAATACAGTTTTCTGAGACTGAAAAGAAACATGTGCTTACATGCTAGGATTTGCCTCCAAACTAGTCCAGTGCTTTGATATTCCTGTATAGATGCAGACACAACAATATGTGCACCGTTGATGCGCCAAGCCAGAATCACACGCTCCTAACCATGACTGCAAACATGTATGCAAAGAAAAACAGCTTTATTGAAGGTTCACTGAAGGCTGTGCAAAATTATCGGGTTCAAGGCCTTTAGCTGCATGAAGCTGAATTTCTGTGAAAGCAGCTGATACTGTAGCCACTTCTATAACCCTCTGTCCTCTCACAAGTGTTGTGTGGGGTGGGAAGAAATGTGAAGGATGTGACCCTGTCATTTGAAAGTCCGTTTCCTTGACAGGATGGATGAAATTTTGCTTCTTCCTCTGTTTCAAAGAATTACAGCCTTGAAAACTGAAGGTGGCACGAGACTTGTATGATTTTGCCTGTGTGCACAGAGCTGCCAGAAACAGTGTTGGTAACAGCATCTTTTGGAAAAGCTGTTCACATAATTTCAAGAAAATTCTGCTTTTGGAAGAACAGCTAAATAAAAGCTGCTGGTAAGCTCCTGTGTGTTGTTTACTTTGGAAAATGAAATTTGAATGTTGTTTTCCCTCAAAAGCAAAGCTATGCTATGCAAAGAAATACTTCAGGCAATTTATGCATCATCTGTATCCCCACAGCTAATAAAGGAATGTAAGATGACTACAAGCTATGCGGGTATAATCACTTCAACAAATTACATAAGAGAATTTAAGAGATAAGTACTGTTCCAAGTGCTCCAAGCATATATTATATGTTGCCCAGGAGTCCATTATCCCAAAAGAAAAAAATATTTTGTGTCTTTGAATTGCTTTTAGAAATATCTAAAATACCCTGACAGTGTGGTTGATGCAGCATTGCTCTAATCTGATCTTGAACGAGCTTGGTTTTCCCTTTTCCACATATGCTATGGAACAGTGACTTCACTTTCATTAGTCCCCTGGCTAACTCCTTAGATCTGCCAGTAATACAGCCATTAAGCAGATCAGCAGGGTCTCACATTTAACACAAAGATCAGTATTTAGACATGTCTGTGACTTCAGTCCAAGGTTGCTGGCACATTTATAAGCAGCCTTAGCTTGAGATGCAGTGGTATCTTAGAGAAACAGAACAAAGCAGCAAGTTTACAGTATCCAGCTGTAATGAAATGTGAAACTCTGTCCTTGACAAGCACAATACAGCATTGTTCACTGGACACAAGAGGTGCTCCTTTCTGGAGCTTGGACTGCTACCTGGGCCAGTGCTTCCATGTCCCCCTACACCCATCCCACTTGCTGGTTTTGGAGAAAACAGCCTGCCAGGGTACTTCATGGAGGGTCTAGAGCTCATCTCACTGTAGGCTGTGGGGAGTAACCCTGAGGTTACTCAACATTGTGGTACCTCAGTAACTCACAGGACACGCTGGAGAGAACATCTGTGGTACCCACACACCCTCTCCGTGGACTCACCCAGCATTTACTGACTCTGTGTGTCCAGATCTAGCATTAGACTCCCACATTCCTGCACTCCAGAGGACAAGGCAGTTCACTTCCAGCACAGAGCTATTTATTACTTATACCACATGCCACATTAACATGAGCTTATGTAAGTGAATTCAGAGCAAGGTAACATCTAATGAAAATGGCCAACAAAACAGGTACCTTGCTATTAAAGGCTGCTTTCCCTGGAAGAATTTGAAGCCACATAGGGAATGTGTGGGAGAAGCTGACAACACTGCAAAGCAACCTGCAGCAAGGCAGGTGTGGATGCAAAACACCTGCAAACAAACACAATCCATTACTAAAGGTGAGTTTGACTTTCACTTAGATCTGAACATCACACACAGTCTGTGCCCACATCTATTTCAATCCTACCTTGGGTCAGCCTGGCAAGTGTTGGGTGTGATGTCCACAAATGACCACCTGAAGTGAACAAGAGCAGCTTTCACTCTCTCTGACTGGAATGACCAGGCTGGGAGGCTCATTCTCTCAGCAGCCTTTTTCTACAGACAGAATGGAGCACAGAGAAGCTTCCAGCACACTCCTCTCCTGGCTTTCTCCACTGAACACAAATAGTTACAACCCATTCATGGAAAAACAGCCCATGTGCCTGCAGAGAAAAACTAATCTGTCCCAACTAGGCTACACTCAACAACTGCAGTCAGTACTAAGGTGACCCAGACAGGATTAAGCTGGAGGCCTGCCACACCATTAGCTTTCATCAGATCAGTATTTGGCTGCAGAAAAAGACAGAACATTTCTGGGGGAAAGGCATCCATGTTTCCTTTTCTCTTAGCTATGAAATTTGATTTGGCTGTTGATTAAGAAAGTACACCAATCCATATTGTTTAAAACTCTCGCTTGAGGAGTAGGTCAAACTAAGAAATTGCGAGTCACAGAACCACAGAATAATTAAGGTTAGAAAAGACCTCTGGAGACTGCCTAGGCTGATGCCACTGCTCAAAGCAGAGTCAGCTAAAACAGGTTATTCAGGACTGTGCACAGTAGGGTTTTGAGTATCTCCAAGGATGGAGTCACAAGGGATGCTTTAAGCCTAACATAATATCTCTTGCAACAGACAGACCTGCATATTTAACCTCCAGGCAGATTAATTTTTATGTAACCAAGCAATACAAGAGAGGATAGATACTCAAGTCCCAGCACACATCACCCTAAAAGGTAAAGTCAAGGGTGCCAAAAGCAGCAAGTCACTTTTTCCCCTATATTCATGAAACTCATATGGTCCTCAGATTTCCTCCTAACTCTGAAACAAACTCAATTGTTTATTCCCAGGCCTAAATGGAACATTAAACAAAAGAAAGCTTAACCCATGAAGACAACACATGAAGCTTAAATAAACTTTACAATGGTAAGCTTCAATATGATCATGTTGAAGCTCTGAATCCCATTTTACATTCTACTTCTTAAACAAAAGCAACACCTAGTACAAGGCTTTAACTAAACTGCCTCTTCTCTCCTTGAAAACAGTTCTTACTGTCAAGTTCGGTGACATCTGAATTTGCAGTAAACAAGCACTGGCAGGATCATAAATAACACTTAAGAGAACCTCAAGGAGTGACTGAGTGTCATGTTGGTCCAGATGTTGACCCAGAACATGTGAGTTTCTTACAAGCTGCAATATAAGAGGTACCTAATGACATTAAAAAGGATATTTGCACCTAACAACAACAAAAAAATTAGGATCAAAAAATCCATGCTATGTTTTCCAAAGGCAGAATGTAATTCCTGGCAATGGGGCAACAAGGAATAACTATGCAGCTGGCAACTGAACCACAAGGTTTTAAATAGATAGTTCAAAGCCAAAGATTACTCTCTTATCCTGTGCTGGGGGTGTTACAAGGCTGTGAGGAAAGATACATCATATGTGCAGACTAAAATGTATCACTTCACTTTTAAATTATCCACCTCTGCCTGTACAAAACCACTTTTTGGATGACTTGCAATGTGTCAATATGATTTAAAACAGTAGCTGTCTGTAGAACCCAAGGACCCCTGATTCAGTTTTGGTGTAATCAGGAGGCTTCAGTTCTTGCAGGGTTACCATTTTAATTTTGACATATAAAGAATTCACTCAATAATTCAGGTTCACCTCTGGGATGAGAAACTGTTTCTAGTCTCAGTTCATGGTGGCTACTTCGAAGTACTCGAGTAAAAAGTGATTTTGCTAGGAAAGAAAAGGTCACTCATGGGGGAAAGACAAGTTAAAGAAACCAGCAGAGCAGGTTGACCCTACACAGATTTTCAACAAGCCAGCAGGTCAGCCCTCTTACACCCAGGGTCCTTCTTTCCTCATCCCCTAATAGGAGGGTCTGGAGACAGGATTTGAGAAGATTACCAGGTCAAAGCTGGAAGTGCAGCCCCGCCAGCAGTCTAAAAGTGAAGTTAATCACCTCAGGACTCACAAAAGGGCCAAGGGCTATGAGAGATTGAGCCAAACTGCTTTCAGCAACTGCCTGAAACCCATCACGAGCCACGTAAATACCCAGTCTGATCCTGAGCAATGCTTACTTGAGGTAACAGATGCTGGGTGGTACACAACATACTTCTTCACACTGTTCCACACACAACTTTTCAGCAGGTCTCACTGGAACTCTGAACTTCTCCAGTCAAAGGTTTGTACTAGAAAGAACTTTTGTTAAAAGAAAATAAGCAATGATTTGTGTGTGCTTATTTAGAAAACAACTACCTCCACTCAAATCCTCTGGCAAACAGGGAAAGCAGCACTAAGTCTATTCCAGGAAAAAAAAGCCTAGTCTCAGTCTAGACTTAGGAAAGGCTTTGTTTAGACATGGATACCACGAGCACTGAAATTGTGAAAAGTTTTCTGGTGTCCTCAGTGAACAGGATCAGTGTCTCCCTTCTCACAGCACGCAGCCCAGGTAAGGGTCCAAGCCTAAATTCAGCTAGCACATTACCATAGCCTGTCATGGTGCACACCTGCTCAAAAACTTTGGAATTTATGCTGAAACTTGGAAGAAAATATCCCAGCCAATAATTTTAAGCTAAAACTTGAATCAAGTCTCTAGCCTAAAGAGGTCAGCTAGCAATTGCAGAATTCACTGAGTTTCCTCTGCATTTCATATATCTATATATATATCTCCTCATCCTTCCCCTTGTATAAAAACGAAAGTCATGGATTCTATTTTTAAAACAAGCTTGTTTTCATTTAGAGAGAAATCTGCACATATGCAGTTTCAATATCAATTATTCCAGATTTTATGAGCAGTTTTGTCTTTAGTGACCTGGCTCCTCAAAAAGTAAATCAAAAGCACATCCCAAGGAGACACATTAGGGTTCTGCAAATTATTGCTACAATCCTTCAAAGTCCATTTCAAAAACAAACCCTTAACTATGGCTTTAAGATTTTGGAAGGAATAGAAGTGCCTAATTTTAAAAAATGCTATCTCTTACCATTGTAAAGTTTATTTAAATTAATTATTTCAATGTATCCTTGAGCTTTCCAGTTCACTACTTACAGAAAGAAAAAGGAGTGTAGGTTTCCTTAGACTTAAAAGACCAAAAATTAATTTTAAAATTAAATTAATGTTTAATTAAAAACACTAAAAAATTATTCCATATCTTGATATCCCTAGTAATACTTTACAGATCATTATTTATGAAATTTTGAGATAAGGCAACCAAAAGTGGTTTTATTCCTTTAAGGTTTGAATCTACCACAAACAACGAGCAGGAAAAGCCACAGTTGGTATTTTTCTATTTTTTTCCTCCCTGTTGTTTTTAGATCCTTCAGTAAAGAGGAAACCCTACTAGAAAGAAGAGCTATTCCCTGCAGTACCACTTCTCCATTCCAAATTGCCAAGAACAGTACAGGGAATAGTTTCTAGCATGGGGACAGAGAAATCTTCTTCTGAAAGTTTAAGGACGCTCTTCTCAGACTATTTTGGTCAGCAATAATTGCACTGGAATGGCACTGGAGATTCCAAAGGGAAAGCTGTTATCCATCACCAGCAAGTCAGCTATGCTCAACTCTGTAAATATATCTCAGAAGAATCAAGTGTTAGACTTTTCCTACATTTACAGTAGTGCAAGAACAGAATAAGGAATACAGTCTATTTAGCTTTTATTTTTGTCTTGATAGGTTTCCATTCTAAATTTCAAAATTTATTCCTATCACTGAAGTGTGTATTTCTTCAAACTGAGCACTTTTAAATGCACTCTCAGTCAAAAACAAGCAAGAGAAAATTCAGTACCAATGTCCAAAGAAGTGCTGATATTTCCACCTTGAGAAAGGCCAACGACAACAAGCTTGTTCATCAAAACCAGTTCCTGAATTTTACAACTTTCTCTTCCAGTCCTGTGGTTTCACTGGGTTTATTAAATCCTATCAGCTGGTGTTATTAAGTACTTGATGATAATGCAGAAAGGAACAGCACTTTTGTGGTCGGAAATGTAGCCACACAACCTTCCTGTTAATGCATAACTGGAGGCTGTAACAGCAGATGCAACCAGGATCTCCTGGTTACATATAGATCTGTGCTTTGCTTAAATCTATTTATCTAGGATATCTATTTTGTTACCTTTTCCCCCGCATTTTGGAAATGAGTTTCAACTGAAGACCATGCTGGAAACTCCCCTGGCCTAACCAAACACAAGCAGCCTCTTCAGTCCTGTCAGAGATTTGACCTGACTCACCACATGGCACATCTATCGCAAGAGAAATGGAAGAGGAAAACAAACACAAGGTTTGTGATGAGATGAGATCCATCCCTTAGGCAATTGTGGGATCTTCAGCTGTTTCATGCAAATCATGATGATATCCATATCTTTATACCTTAGGGCAGAGGCTGTAAGAAATATAACAATCTCACTTAGTTTTTAAAGTCAGCGAAAGTTGAAAAAAAAATTTTAAAATCAGCAAGGTCTTGGCAGAAGAAAATATTTATGTCAGTATTTTAAAAAAATATGCAGTTTCAATCACCTCAGTATGACACATCTGGGAAAACAAGTTCCTTTTTTTTTTTTGTTTTACTTTTTTTTTTAAAGTTGTATTACCTCTAAATTTAACTAGACATGGCATGTGCAAAGCCAAGAAGCCAGCCTGCTTAACAGCCAAATACAGAATAAAATTATTTGTCTGGATCTACCCTTCTGCATGCTTTAAGGACACAAATCTTTAAAACTGCACATTTCATCTTGCCTGTCCCTTTAAGAAAGGCTCCAATTCCTCTTTTAACATCCCCATATTTAACTTCCATTTTAAAAACCTGTAGATTTATCACTGACTTTTTCTTGCACTCATAGTAGCTGTACACTGAGCAGAATTTTGTTCCAGGATTTTAATTGTACTTTTTAGGGCTACAGCTAATTAGCTTTCAAAAAAACTTCTGGAGAAACATCAATTAGAGCAGTCCAAAAGGCTGCCATCAGAAACTGTGACAAAGCAGTACAGAAAAAAGCTCATGCCCACATCAGAGCTGTTGTGGAACAGAGTACAACTCAATGTTTGCTCTATTATCAACTTGGCACACTCAAGGGAAGTTGTGGAAGTCTGTTGTTCAAGTAATTTAAAATTAGACTACTTTAAAAAATAGCAGGAGGAATAAGTCTTAACTGTCTAGATTATGTTTCCTATAATTTTGCAGGAAAATTCTACAAATATCCACAGATTTATTTTTGTGCAAGGGTAATAAGCTCGTGGGATGTAAATTACCACAAGGCTTGATGCTTAAGGACAGAACATTTCAAGTGCAATATTTTTCCCACTCTCCATGAGTGTTCTCAAAGCTCTTGGTCAGGTGCCTGATAAGATATATTTGTCTCAGAGTTCACAGGTCAGCACCTGAGACTTCTCAAGTGTCCCATGATATTCCCCCTCAAGCCCCCTTCCACACAGCTACAGAACAAAAGACAATCTTCATCATCTTTCTTCTGGAATCCTGACACAGGGAACATAAAATATCTGTGCCAAGTGAGTGGCATGTTTCCTTGCACAAATTTCAGATGGAGAGGCAGAGGCAAGCACAGAGGAAAAAAAATATACAAACAAGACATAATTACAACACATCTATAGAGGCAAACAACACATTGGGTGTATTGTAACTTGGAAAAGAAAAAAAAAGAACCTTTAGGCTCTGACACCTGCTCTATTTTAAGGGTGATCATCTAATTATAAGAATTCAGAGCAACACTTCACAAGCTTTCATATTTTATTTACACTAGAGAGTTTCTCTCAATGAAATAAAAAGTTGTAAGCTACCAATATGGCTCTGAATCAAAAACATGGTCAAAAATCTAATTTAATTCAGCTTGAAAACCTATGTGACTTACCATCCTCAGCTAGCAAGCTGCACAAAGAGCAGAGCTCCAGAGCATGCCTATTCTCCTGGACTCGGTTTTGTTCAGGAGAATGTAAACCATCTGTGAAGTTCTGTCTTTCATGGGGTGAAGTTGTCCCATGAAGCAGCTAAAGATATCACAATTATTATATGTTTGCAAGAAAGCAGTTAATTAGGCCTTGCCTAAGCAGGCAGAAAGCAACCACAGCTTAAACAACCACCATTCTACAATGATTTTTCATCTTTCTTTCCAGAGCCAAAATACATAGTTCTCCAGAATCTCAAAAAGGTTATGACTCAACTAGACAACCCAGCTTAGATATTATTTTTTTCAACTCAGCAGAGATTTTCACGTGGCATCTTTAAATCTGAGTTATACAGGTAACAAGTGTACCCAAAGATCCAGAAGGGAGATGTTTCAGAGGAAAAAGGAAGGCAAGTTTAGTTGGAAACAATCCTACAGCCACAAAAGCACATACTGTCCTCACTATAAAATCTATTTACTCTTCAAAGCAGCAAGATGAAAGATTACTGAAAAAGTGCTGGACAAGATAAAGCAAGAATTAATCTCAATTAGTGCCATTCAGTTTGTGTTCAAAGTCTTTCATCTCCACTTTTTAACTCCCACTTCTTGCCAGCTCACCACTATTTTAAAGGAGAGCTACAGCACGCTCTACAAAACCTTCATTATGAGGTTGATTTGCAAAATCAGTCCCTTTCCAAGCAATTCCCAAATTCTCAGCTGAGGCTGCTGCCACTTACGTGGTGCAGCAAAGCAAGCTGCTCCTGCATTTTTGCTGCCTTACTTCACTGTTCCTCTTGAACAAGAGCACATATCCTGCTGGCTTAACCTCCTGCCTTTCAATTCTGCACTCCAGGGAAATCGATGAATTCCAATTATGCACACTTACGTCACCACCTACCATCCAGGCAGGACAGACAGAGTTCAGCTCATCCATTAAACTATGCTCTCTTTGGCAGCCAGGGAAAGAGGTGCAGGTGGAAAGCAGGAATCCCATCTGTGTTTTGAAGGGCAAGGGTAAATCAGGTACAACAGTGAGCGACTGGAATAGCAGCGAGGCACGAGACTGAGCTGAAATTCTTAGAGCACATACAGACACTTCAGCAAAAACTGAAGTTTTTGTGTCCCCATCACATGTACAGAGGGTGGTGGGCAGACAGAACCCTGGTGATGTGGCAGCTGGTTTCTCTTCACTTCCTAAAGTAGATGATTTCATGTCTGAGTATATGTTGATTTGAGTCAAAGAAAATATCCATAACTGTCAAACTTTTTTATAAAAGCATTTCTGACCACAATGTGGCAAGATGGGGCTAAAAAGGGAGAAGCCAAAAAAGCACTTTTGTTTGAGAGCTATTTTAAGTTCACATCTCCAGGCAGAACAGCTTTTAGCATTGCTGTGCTCGCTAAGAAGCTTCAGGGTCAGTTACTTTCATTTGTTGTTTCTTCCCTAAGGAATAACTAGGTTTTGCATGAATAGCATTGTCTATCTTGGCTTAGACCACGTATGTGGGGGAAGGTGAAAAAAGACATGAGAAGCCTGGAAAAGACAAAAAGAAAATTGCAGTGCAAACACTGTTTACAAATGCTGCACCACACCAAGACAATTTCCTCAGCTGCTCAGGCAAACTACTATTTTAAATCCCAAGCAATGGCTACAGAAGAGGAAAAAAGCCTGGTACCATCTCATCCTTCACACCAAGGGTAGGTGGAAGGGCAAGGGATGTTCCATGCAAAGCTTCCAAGAGGACAAACTTGAGTTTTACCCAGGAATTAAGCACTTGGCTGTGGACTCCAGTAAAGGAAAGTCAGACTCAATTTTTCCACAGCAGAACAGCAGATCTCTGATGAACGATATACAGAAGTAAGAGCTAGACAAGACTCTGAAAAAGCCACTATAACAAAAAAAAGCGGTAATTTTGAACACAAAAAAAGGTGACAGAGTCAAAAGGAACTCAAGGACTGCCTCTTCTGACCATGAAAGCACAGCTTTGCTGGGGGCTGGCCTATGTGTTACCATCACTGGTTTCTATTTTTATCTGGACAGTGAAAACATAGATGATGTAGAAGTTTCTCACCGCTTTACTGACTATTTTTTTATTTGAAGTTCATGAAGGAATGTATAAACAGCCCATTTATCAGCTGCACAAGCACAAGTGCTCAATGCCTGTTACTCCCTGTATGCCTACTTCATTTCTTTAGATTATCATTGACACCTGTTTATTTCTTTGACTCAAAGTTTATTTGTAAGTACCATTTATGGGGTTTTTTTTCAGAAACCCATGCCCTAAGAGCCTGACAGATTGCCAGCCCCACTTCATTAAAAAACCTCCTGTGGCAACAGCTTTCTTCCACTGCTGACCAAGGCTGTGTTTGAACTGATGACCCCAAACTGAAGCACTTCACATGGCAACTGTGGGCTATGCCAAGTCAGCCTGTAGCCCTTGAATACAGGGAATTCTTGTCATGGAACTTCTTTAACTGTGGCATCTGTTATTCACCCAGAAAAGCAGAAGAGTTAGTAAATATGCTTTTACAGTCATTTTTAAGCCTCTAGAAATTGGTCTCCTTTCTTCATCTTGACACGCCTTTCCTCCTCTTGAACATTCAGAATTTTCTATTACGCCAGCACATTTTAGAATACATTCTTTAATCCCTTTGCTGATTGACAACTTGACTTAAGATTTTATCTTCACCCTTTTAAGATTACTTACATGGTCAAACTCTGCTCTTCAAATAGCTTGTAAAGTGAGGATTGAACAACAAGGGTCAGGAGAAATGAGTTTAGCATCAGACAGAAAAATTCTGGCTCCTAGGGTTGGGAAAGAATTAGAAAAGACAAGATTTCTTACCATTATACTGCAGATCACCTGCCAGATATTAACAAAACCCCCCCACAAAACAACACAAGAGCCCCCCAACAACTAAAAAAGACTACCAAAAAAAAAAAAACAAAACAAAAACACTTTTAGATCCAGTTACCACCCTGAAATGCAAAGGAACAGGCAACACCACAGAGCTGATAGCCTCCACCCTTGCTACAGCAACAGCCTGCCAACCAGCTATTTATCAAGAATCCACAGCCACATGAGCTGGAAAACACTCCTCTCTTCAGACTCTTGACAACTGTCCCAGGTCAGGTTAATACCAAAACCCAGTTTGGTACATGCAGAACCTGTGACAGGCTTCACAACACTGAGAATGTGACTAAAAAGGTGCTGCTTCAACACCTCGTCAACTTAATACTTCTGCTATGTCTAATATTAGAATATTGTAAGTCCATTAGCCTTTAAACAGTTTTTCCATGGCAATTCCTCTGAATTCTCTCTCACAGTCTTCAAGCACTGGGGCACACAGCTGCCTCACTATTTTCTGAGGATGGCACAGGGAGAAAGACTAAGCACAATTAATAAAAACCAAACCACAGCCCCAAAATACAAAAGGTTCTGCCAGCATAACACTGAAGAGCAGAGAAGTGTCAGAGTGTGCACTCTGCTGCTCTCCTGGCTCAGGTTTTTGCCAAAATATCTGGTCAAATGCTGATGTGATGGGAATGCCAGTCCCCTCCTTGGGAATACCAAGCTCAACAGGACCTGCATCCATGACAGGGTTCCCAGAAGTTGCCACAAATCTACCTCAGGTGCAGAGATGGCAAGCTTTGGGTGTTACTAAGAGAAGAAGCTACAAGTGCCTTCATTCTCCTCTGTTAAAGCTCTTAAGATGATTCACCTTTTAAACCTCAGTTAAAAAGAGGCCTCTCCAAGCAGCGTTCACACACAGATCTGCTGTGCTACAAACCTTGAATTCCTCCTCTCCACAGCTGATATGCTCCCAACCTTGAAAGAACAAAACAAAATGAGGGAAACACACAAGGCTTTCAAGTCTGATTTCTGAAGCTATTTAGACACTGAGAACAAAACTGTTTGATCAGCAACAAGCAGACAGGAATGGCTTTGGTCCTGAGAAGGCTCTGAAGGGAGAAAGAAAACACAGCACAAAGATTTGTTTCACTACTGCTGCTCAAGGACCTAAAGATAACTAACACATGAGTATGTCTCAATTTGTGGTACCTTACACGCTCTCTTGACCAATTCTTGACCCAGAAAAAAATGCCCTAAAGGGACAGAGAGGAAACTCCATGAATATTTATGGTCTTTAAGAACAATAATGTGTGTATGGAAATATGTAATATATAAACAGTTTACTAAGGGTCAGATTTTGAGTGTTCCATTGTCCAGCCAAAATTTTGTGTTTATAAACTATTACATGAATCAATCTTTTTAAAAACCTGTCGGTCTCCTGCTGAAAACAAGCAAAGTATTAGTCCTTGAAATCTCACACGAGCAGTAATTATTTTTAGACTAAAGGATACTAAGTGAAGGTTATGAGGCGAGCAATGTCATTTGCAAATAAGCTCTCTGAAGCAGGAAACATCTGAATTTGGGCCTGCTGCTGTTCAAAACAAGGCATTTCTAGGCAAGGGCACATTTTACATACACAAAGGTGCTGGTTTCCAGACACAAAACACAACTGCCACCCTTGAACACCTGTGATGGCACTGAGCCTCCAGAGAACAGGACAATGACAGAACTGACCCTCCTCCTGCCCAATCTGAAGTTCAGAATCACCTGAATACTTTGAACAGAGAAAGGGAAAGGAGGTTGCATCCAAAGTAAGAGGAAGCAAAAGGAGGAATGGCTTCTTTTCAACACCAGACAGGTACAGCCATGATTTCAATTCATGTAACGCAACCACTGAGATTCACATGAGCTCAAACACAGCCCTCAGCACAGACCAGAGGGGCAGGAGGAATAAAATGGTTCCACTGGACATTTCTATTCCTATTCCATCAAACAGAGCACCAGGTGACCAGAGCCCTGCTTCCCATCACTACTGGTGCAAGTTCAGAGCAGTCAGTGTATATAAGGATGATGAGTGGCCCTGCTGTATTATGGACAATCTGAGATTCAAGGTATAAATATTGTTCTTTTCCAGCCTCCAAATGAGATTTCAGTGGAGGAAAAAAGACTGGCCTGCATACTCCACATTTTTGCACCAGCAAGGAAGAACAGGTTAGTACAAGAGCCTCTGGAAAATACCTTGTCAGAAGCTTCCCTGTACAGGTCATATTTCTGGGCTTGTTCTCTTATCCTGGACAAAAGCTATTCCAGATAGCTATGGCCATTTCACCAAAACAATTTTTGGGAGTCTGGGGAAATCTATAAATATCAGAAGTACTTTTTATGAGTAGATGGATTTCCACCACCATCACCTCCCATGTATATTTATTATTCAGATTATGAAACACAACTGCTTTTGATTACGATGTACCCAAAGGCTCATGTGTTTATTTCAAGTTCCAGCCTTTTTTACTGTTGTTACTGCTACCCATATATACTCCTTACTCTATTTAAAAGACTAAACACCAAATGCAGCAGCATTTACAGGACTCAAGATCTTGCCAGATCAGTGCTCTTCATGCTTTATCACACACTGTCTCTCACATAAGCTTTTACACATGTTATAACCAGCTGCAGTACTCTTTTAAACAATTGTTATTTAAGAAAAAAACATACTTTTTGGTGGTGTGTCTCAAGGATGGCATAACATCTGCAGCTGTTGTTCAGCTGAGACAAATCCAAGCTCTTCTAGAGCCAAGATCAGTACATGGGCACCATGAAACTCCTGCAAGGAGGAACTAAGCTGAAAGGCAACAGCTCTACCATATGATTTTAAGACACAGTTTCATTTTTTTCCCATCAATCATGAGTATTTACATTTATGGCTTAGCATTTTCTTCAGTATGGTATCTCCACATTGTACTAGACAAGTTCTAGACTAAATACATTAAGAACTGGAACCAGACTTTTAAGTCTTACATATACTCTTAAACAACCAAAAGAATAATTGATTTTAGCCTGTTACTCTCCATTCTAGATCAGTCTGAAACCATGACCAAATTTCTGAACCACAAAGTTCACAAATTTAGCTAGAAAAGATTTTGATTTTTAATCAATATTTTCAACAGGAGAGTGGACATAACTTACAAGTCTTTGTACTGGTTTTGAGTATCCAAGCTCAGCAAGATGGAAAAAATGTTAGAAAAATCAGAATCATAGAATGGTTTGGGTTGGAAGCGACATTAAAGATCACCCAGTTCCAATCCCCCATCATAGGCAGGGACATTTTTCACTAGACCAGGTTGCTCCAAGTCCCATCCAACCTGTCCTTAAACTCTTCCAGGGATGGGGAAGCCACAGCTTCTCTGGGCAATCTCTGCCATTGACTCACCACCCTCACAGTAAAGGTGTTTTTCTTAATATCTAAATACACAGAAGAGGTAAAGATCTACTGTCACTCACCTACACCAGCCTGAGCCCAACTCCAGTGGGGAAGGAAAGAGCACCAGTGACCAGCAGATTTATCCAGGTTGTTCTCCTGGCCTATCTTTTCTGGTGATGTTATAAACAGCACAGATTCCCTCCCCAGCTCTTCCTGGGGGATGGAACTAGATGATTTTTAAGCTTGCTTCCAAACCAAAAGCATTCTGTGATTTTATGAATTCCCAAACAATTCCCTCAATTAAGAAGTACCACAAGTACTGAGAAAGCACTCAGTGAACTTTAAGCCAACCTGTTGCTCTCTTACACAATAACCTCACTGTGAACTTGGAAGAGTCCTTATGGAAATGTTCCTGAATCCAGAAGGAAGGCATTATAATAAGCACTAAATAAACATATGACTTGGGGTGCTTTTATAAGAGGCTACTTCACTTGATCAAGTGATAGAAATATCACTGATAAAACCTAGAAGGATGAAGGCCCAGCTTATTTAAACAGCACAAGTGGCAGTATAGCCTTTCCCATACTCCTGCTGCTTTAAGACGAGGGGAATTGAGGGAGGCAATAACTCCAACTCTTCCTGAACTGAAGCAGAGAAAGATACTCTCTCTTCAGGGCTACAAACCAACTACTCACAGCCTCCAAAGAACACTTAGCTAAAGAGCCAGCCAGAGAAGCAATGTCACCAGAAGTTGCCTGGGCAATGGATAGACAAGGAATTAGCAAATTTGCTTCATTACTGAATCACTTTGGTAGTAACAGGAAGGTTCTAGAGCCAATTCCAAGGGGACGCTTCAACTTGCATCCTGTAAATCTCCATCAATATATTTGTATAACTGTGGATTATCAGGCTCTTAGACAAGAAAATACCTTCACTTAACAGTGAATATCTACTGCCAATATTTGAGACCTGAGTGCTTCTGTTGTGCACCTGCTAAATTCATTTGTGAAGTCTGATCAAGGAGGACCAACCTCAAAGAGAACCATCTCCAGGTTTACTGTGAAAGTGAGCAAAGCCAAGGCAGAGTCTCTGAGCACAGTGCAGAACTGTAAGAGTTTAGTCCTAACTCTCACACAAACAAAATTGTTCTTCAAAAGCAACTTTCAGAGCTTTCACTGTAGGTCTCTGTGTCTATCCCACATCATCTTTCCTTTGACAAGTCAACAACTTATTCCAACTAATGGAAAATTATCAGTAAAATATATTCTTTCACACAAAGCCACAGCAATTAAGGGTTGCTAAAGCAAAGTGCAAGCCTTTGACCTGTGAAAGAATATTTTCTTAACATTCAAATGGGGACCACTAGCACCAGTGCTGGAAAAATTAAGGAAGACAGAATATCAGCAGAGAAAGATAGGTAGGAGTTAAAAGCAAGATCTTAAAGCCCCCTCTCTATCCTCAACTCTGTAGCACCTGTGATCAGGTTTATTTTCCAATAAAGTGATTTGTCCAGAGTCACAGGATTCAAGCTTCTCATCATATGGTTGGCTTTAACTTCAAGATTATTCTTGGGTCTACCAATCTAATCCTTAAAAATTATAAATCATGAACAAAAAGAAAACCTTAACACCAAACCCTTTATTTACCAAATTACCCACATCACATTGGCAGAGCTACTAAATGACATAACAGATGGCTGCATGACACAAAGGCATCCACATTTAAAAGCTGGTACCTTGGTTTTATGGCACTTCAATACTTCTATAATAACTAAAGTTTTTTAGTCAGTTCTTCAAAAATGCACATCTCCCTTCTACCCATTTGTTTTGAGGCCCTATAAAGGTCTATCAAATGAGCTCTTCTCCTTGTAATATCTGCACATGTAAATCCCACCGAGCCTTACAACAGTTTGAGTCCTGTTTTCCTCAAGCCCTACCAGAAGCATGCTGTGCCACAAAAAGCCAGCTGTTCCTGCTGAGACTTCCTAAATTCTAGAAAGGCTTCCTCAAGAGACTGGGAGCATACCTAGGAGTGCAGAGCATTACATCCTCACATTTTAGAATGACACCAGTATTCTTGATCAGTGTAAAGGACAGCTTCCACTCATACAGATATCTACACTGCCAGAAAAACAAAGTCATAAGCCAGGGCACTTGCCACAAATCCCAAACTAAAGAACATCCTCAGCCAAGTTTTCCCATCTGTCTCAGTCTATGCCATCAACCTTCCTTCCTTATTCCTACAGATGATGGTGCAGACCTTCAAACAAGCAGCATAAATTCAGTTTCTGGTTAAATTTCCAGTTAAATGCCGCCCTCCTGAAGGGGAGGAGGCACAAACACAAACACGTTCTGTACGTACACGGCTCTCCCCAGCCAGTCTGCATGCAAGGACACAAAGATCTGCCTCTTGGAGAGCACTATCAGTCCTGTAACAAAGTCCAGGGCAAGCTGACAGCAGCTGGTGATAGAGCCAAGCCCTCTCCTAGAAACATCAACTCCATGGTTATCTTCCTCGCACAGAGCGCTTTGTGCTCCTCCAAACATGGAGCTCTCCTGACGGGAGAGGAAAAAGGCTGAGAGAGCAAGAGGCAAAGCTGCTGTTTTGGTTTATGGGCTGTGGCCCAGAAAAGCAGATAGCCCTGGCACATGAGATAACAGCACAAACATTGGAGCATTCCTTGGGAACAGAATGGGAAAGGGTTTGTTACTTGTACGGTCAGCGAGATGCTGCATTTCTACACCTCACTGCAAACTACAAAAAGGAGTTGTGCCCTTCCCATTTAGAGGGAATTAAGCACCCAGAAGTTTTCTTTAGGATTTCCTTATTCCATCCTACCACATTCAAAGCAATGTTTTTAATGCATGCTTCAGAGCTGCCTTCCACTTGTAGCAAGTTTTATTTAGATAGGATTTATGTGCACATTATTGCTGAAAGCAATGCCCAAAACCAGTTTTTAAAGTAGAGACTAGAATAGGGCACTGTGTCAAAACTGGGCTAGCGTCAACAGGCCTGTCCTCAGCCAAAGAGTGCAATAACCCCATCAAGCCAAATGTGACTATTTGGAGAAAAACAGCACTGCAATAAATGCAGGTTTGTGAGATGAAGAGCTCTCCTCAGCTGTCAAGTCTGAGCTCCATAGGCAGAAGTGTTTCTACAAACCAGACTGCAGACATGCCCTAATACCTATTACACTTGTTCAAATACAGTGTGTGTTCTCTTGTTCTAGTAAAGTTTATAAATGTCTTTTCAGCACAAGAGAAAACCAGTCATGCAAACAAAATCTGAACATGACACACTGTCAAGCTGACAAAAATAACACTGAAATTTCCCTTGCTCTGTTAGCACAGCACACACTTGAGTAGAAACCTATAAACAGTAAAGCATTTTCATGGAAACATCAAGATAAGGGCATTTCTTCCACCTGCCAAAATGAATCTTCACTGCTTAACTGTAACACAAGTAGTGAGCATAAACCTGGAAAAGAGCTAAGAAATTAGAGTTCAAACTGTAACTGTTGCTGCAGATACACAAACAGATGAAAAACAACTAGAAAATTCTATTAATGCAAACTGAAAGCACTGGACAGTGCTGCTCTAGACTGTGCAACAATAGTAGGAAATGGAAGTATCTTGCCTGTTTCAGTCGAAATATATAAAAACACAAACACACCATGAACACTATCTTCCAAGTAGTTGCTCTTCCACAAAAAAGCAGAGGAAATTTTCACCTCTGATAAAACCTCCAAAGCCAAAGCTGTTTCAGTAAGACCTAAGCTGAACCCTTTCCTCTCACAGTTCAGATCCAAACTTCTGCTTCCCACCATCAGAAAATTGGCACCTACTGGAAAAGCACAAAGTAAATGATTCACTTTCCCTCTGATAACCATGCAGAAGATTGTTGCTACAACAGACCAGAAGAGAACTGGGAAAATGTGGCTTTTACTTGTCCTTAACCAGAGATCTGGAATGCACATGGGGGCTGAAGACACAGCTCAGTCCCAGAATTAATATCTCCTAGGCCTGCAGTCAGGACTCGTGGTTCCAGCTTAAACGTGTGAATTCTGCTCTAACCACCAAGGAAGGGATTTCTGTCTTTAGGAAAGAGGTTACAACGACACAGACTAATATCAGCCAGGACACACAATCTCTTTATTATTATTTTTACTGCTGCTGTTCATCAACAAAAGCCCAAGTTGTGCCTTCATATCCAGCAAATCAACCATTCAAAAAACCCTGCTTGGAATCTGTGAATGTACCTCAGATGAAGTTGTGAAAGAACTAGCCAGATCAGGGAAAGGAATAAGTCATTTGCTCACTTAAGTGTTTTAAAAAGTCACAACTGAGCCAAAAAAAGCAAGCATACACACTTTCTTCAGCTGGCAATCCACACGCTCTCACATTAGGCTCTTAAGTAAAAGAAAATAATCCAGGGGTTGTTTGAATTTCTTTTCAAGCTGCATCACCAGTGACAATGCCGGTCTAGGAACCATTCACTGATTATCCTTCCACAAAATCAAAAGAGAGGGCTTCTACATATCATATATAGGAGATCCTCCCACTCATCTAGAAGTGTTAAACACAGTTGTAAAATTTGGACTCCTTCAAAAGTCCAATAAAAATACAAGCCAGGTTTACTACAGTGAATAATCCAGCATAAAGAAGCCACATAAGGCTGCTGGGCTCACTCCCTTCATAGGGCAGTAGTACTAATTTCATTTTTTTTTTTTTTCATTTTACTATTATTTCATCCTCATTAGCATGCCAAGCAGGAGCAGGAAAAATTCCACGAGTTCCCATACATTAGCCCTGGCAAACTGAGCTGCCTCTTTCCCATCAGTTAACTTAAAACACACAAAGAAAGGTGTCTGAGACACTACCTGACAACTTGTGAAATTAATTTCCATAAATTAATTTACAAGTAAATAACTCGGTGTGACCAGGAATTTCAACAAAACAAACAAAAAAAAAAAGGCACACAGGAACAAGCAGAGAAGAAATGATCTGCAGTCAGACAGGCTGATATTAAAAAAGCAAACCCGAGGGCATAGTGATTTCCAGGGAGGAAATCCACCCCCTGCCAAACATCAGAACTAGATGGAGCAAATACTCTCATGCCAGAAGCAGAATGCAACATATTCCAATATGAACAACTGCTTCACTCACTGCATATTGATCCTCAAATATCAACTCCAGTTCACATCTCTAACTCCTGTTATTGGACTATTTATTCACTGGTTTTCACTGTATGAAACATGCATTGATTTTCCCTGCCTCCTTTTTTTTTCACCTGTTGTGGCAGGACACCTTGAGAAAGCAGCACAGGTATGAGTGTTGCCAGAATCAGAATTATAACAAGAAATGTTATACTGTGTAATTCAGTGGAGCTCCCAGGACTGGCCAAGTTATATAAAGTTCAGGCATTGATTAGTCAGATAATCTACATATTTTTTAAAAGGCAGTAGTTGGGATGTTTGCAGTGAAAAAACCAGATTTAGTCCATACTCAAGATCTGTGTTCATCACATTGACAAAGCCACCAAACAGCCATAAACCCCATTTATTTCTTGCTTTTCTGAAAAAGAACACTTAATGTTACAAAATTCCAAAAGGGGCTGGTTAATTAACTTGGGACTGCCCTGAGGAAAAGAAGGCTTGAACAATAAATGCTTCCAGACAGAAATGCTAAAATACGCACTGAAACAACAGTTTAAGAAAAGATACTGTGAATGCTGAAAGCAAAACAGGCTGCCTCCACTAGGTCAGTCCTCTGAAAAGTTCAAACACCTTTGAAAAACAAGAATACAACAGAAGAGACCATAACAGAGCAGAACATTATTCCTATTTCTCAAGTTATCTAGACTGCAGTAAAATAATAGAATATGTGTTCCCTCAGATTAAAATTTATTTACATTAATAACTATTATCTTATAATAATAAATAATAATTATAAAATTGTTAAAATTAATTATTAAAATTAATTAATGTATAATTAAATAATTATTTTTATTTAAATATAGATTTAAATAAAATATTTAAATCAGAATGGTAATTCCACAAACATTTCAGAATCAAACACTGAGGCTCTTGCTAAAAAATGATTTTGTTAAAGGAACAGAAGTGGCTCATGGAGGGTCACCAGGTGTGACAGACATTTCAGAAACACTACAGCTGTCAAGGAAATGCTTTAAGAACACTGTAGGTAGACAAATAAAACACACTATCCACTTTAGAAACAAACATTCTTGTGAGTAACCCCCAAACTGAAGCAAGTCAGATGTAATAACATCTCTGTAAATCACCAATCCCTTAAAAACAAGCAAACACAGAAGGAAAAGGCATCTTTGTCATGGAAGGGGCTCAATGCACACATCCCTAGAAATAACTCCCAGCATCCAGTCCAAATAAACTGCCAACTTCACCACCAGCCACCAAAATTTTAAATCTAAACTATGATAATAAATAATTATATATATAAATAGACTGTAAATATATAATATTTATATATAAATATTATATAAAATATAAAAGGACTATTAAAAAGGGTTTTAGGTTCATTTGAACAGCATTCCCTTTCCCACAATCAGCATTCCCAGGCTTGCCTACTTGTGGAAGTGAAGAGCGGCCACACAACACTGGTTCCCATTCAAAAAGTGACCGGAGAGGGGAAGTACAATTAATATTTTCAGTGAAGGATACTTATGCTTTAAAAAACCAACACCCTAGGGCTCATGACTCTTTTGGGAATGGACAAGAGGGTGGAAATCTTTATTTTGCCCTTTATTGCTGTTCTGCAAGTAGGCATTTGGACACACTGTATGTGCCAAGTGGCACAGCTACAAGCTATCACAATTTTCCCAGGCCTGCATCTTTTCACACCCACACTGGTATCTTGCAAGTCCATACCCACATGCATCTGTAAAAACAGATGTAGGACTTCATTAGTGCATCTATAAATATTCATTAGTTGCTATTCATGCCCACAAACACATATATCACATCTGCAAGATGGTAAAAGGTTCCCTCTTCCTGTTCCTGGCATCAGTGTATTTAAAGCACTAAATTCTTATCCTGGCTGTGTCTACACTCATGAAACTCAACTCCAGAACAATAATGCTGCATTTCATTTATCTCCCTTCAGAAACAGAGGGGACAAAGCCTATTATCCATTTGGTAAAAGGGCAGGAACACCTAGAGATGAAAGAATTCCAGTGTAATGTTAGATCAACAGTATTTTCACCGCTAGAAAAGGCAGTGCTGCTTTCCCAGATAAGGACAGACCACAGACAGAAACCCTGTCACGCTGCAAATGCCTAATCTCACCTAGAGAGCAAAGTACAGGAGACAGGTAGAAAAGCAACCAGTGATATCACACTCCTGAATAGAACAGAGTGTGTGCAGTAGGGAGTCCATGCTGTTCATGGAACAGGAAAGAAAGCTGGGTCCTTCTTTCCAGTTTGGCTTCCTTTCCATTTTTCTTTAGGCTTTGTAAAGCTGGCATTCAGACCCATCAGGGTTAGAACCTCTGATTTTTTTCTCCAGAATTTGTTTAAAGACTGCATTGGCTCCACCTGGTTTACACTCCTCCTTCACCAAGCAGACGGGGCATCTTCATTTCAACTTTCTCTGCAGAGACACAAGAAACTCAATTCCTGAGGGTGGCTGCTCATCTTGGAGCAGTGAGACAGGTCACCTCCCATCCTTCTCTGAGTACAGCCAGGATTTAACTCATTTCAGTCAATTCCATTCCAATGCTTCACAGAAGTCCTGCCATAGTCTGCCCTTCCTTTTTACATGAAATCAGCATCCCAAGACCTCACTACACTAAAAGGTGCCCTCCTGAATCAGTGCCAAGCTCTTTGAAGGATGCATAAAAAAGGCTTTACATGGCAAGAAATCTCAGCTAACACAAATGGGTACTTAAATATCCACCTGAAAAATAATTTTCAAAAAAAACAAACATCCAAACCAAACAAACAACTCCTCCCACAAAAAACCAGCTTTTTAGATTACCAACATTTCACTAAACTCCCCCTAATTACCAGTCAACAGGAAAAAGCAGTCATGTGTTCAGTTATTAAAAGCTTTGATTTTTTTTTTTTACATATTCAGTTGTAATTAAGAATGAGCAAGTAGCATATACTTTGCTAGTAAAAATATTATGAGGTCATGTACAGGAAGAGGCAAATATTGTTATAAAAACAGCTGGTACAGGCAGAAGTGACAATGTTCACAAGTGCCCAGGCACACACGAAGCAGTTGGCAGAGCTAAGAGGAAAAGCAGACAGCAGCTAACAGAAAACTACTTCAAGTATTGCTCCTTTTGATTCTCAGCTGGGGCCCTGGACACACAGAACAGCCAGAATATGAGCCTAGGAACCAAAATCTCACATGGGAAAGGCATAATGGTTCAATAGAAATAGTGATTTTATTTTCTCTCCTTTATTAATTTGCATCTCTCGCCTTTCTTTCATTCAAGCTTGTAATACTTGGAACATTCCTCCCTCTTCTCCCAAATACAACATCATTAAGCAACAACTTTTCCTTGTCATTCAGCACTAAATCCTCCTCCCTGCCCAGCAGTGCCATCGTGGCAGTTATGGATCCCACAGTAAACCCGCCTGGTTTCACATCTTTTAATCCAACAAGGCTATTTTTGAACCCAGATCAGATTTCTGATAAGACTCTCTGCACCCTCAGACAGCTGTGCTGTGTGACAAGAGCAGGCAAAGAGGACACAGAACCCCAGGATTTAAAAACCAAGCAACTGGAGGGCAGGGGCACTGCCCAAGACACTCCTAAAAACCCTGTAATTGTTTTTCCTTTTGAATTTGGTTTTAGTGATTGCTGCTGTTGTTTCAGATCTGAAGAACCTAAGGGCGTTCAAGTCTGTCTATTTACTTAAAGCCTGTCTATTTACTGAAAAGGAATGTACTTCACTGCACAATGTAGTCATAGGAAAGCTGTATCTAAACCCTGTTTAGAAAACAATGAACAATTGTCTTGATTTAGTATCTTCAGATCTGTAACTCCACTACTATCAATATTTAAACCAAGGATAAAAAAAAACAATTTCTCATAGCAAGCACTACATACTCACTTCATCCCACTGGCTCAGCAGCAACAAAGCTTAGTTGAAAAAAGTCCTGGTTCTAATAACGCTGCCATATCAGAAAAAGCAGGAAAATACATTTATAAAGGAAAAGCAGAAATCAAACAAGAAAGGAATTTTGTTTGTTTGTTTCTAGAGCTGCCTTTTTATTTAAGAAAACACAATGGAAAGCATAAAAACCTCAGAAGAATGAAGCAGACAACAGTGCCCTAAGGGAAAAAGAAAGAACACAGATGCTGTGTTCCAACAGCAGGCAAGAGTTATTGGGCTGTAGATCACTGAGTGCTGCAGAACCAAAGCCCCCCAAATCCAGAAGTATAAATTTATGATTATACCTGGATTGTCTTTTTAACAGCTGCTGTGCTACACTACACCTGCTAAGCATCTATTTCGTTCTGTCTGTGTGGTTTCCTAAGTTAATTTAACACCCACAAAAGAGAGTCAGCACGTCTTGCAGGAGCCTGGGGATAGCAGCATTTACAAGATCACATACAAAGGTGACAAGCAGCAGCTACTATACCTCCATTAAAAAATCAAAATAGATTTCTGAACAAATTCAGGACATTTAAACTGCTTATCCCCTAACAAAAGGGCCTCCCAGAAAATATTTTCCTAAATACCAATCACACATGGTACTGTTCGATTCACATGAGCATATTCAAGGTCACTCAACCCCCCAAATCCTACTTTTTCATCTAGATGTTTTCTGTGGATACTCAGATACAGGACCCTTAAAAGCTTTTTCTCTCTTCATAGCACCCTGTCCAAGCCCTTGGAAAGCCTGCTGTGTTTAGCAGGCTCCAGCATTAACCAATGCTTTGTCCTACATTTACCCAAATTCTCACAGCACGGCTATTTAATGGATTTCCCTTTCAGCAGCCCTGAAAAGCGCATGCCGTGTACCAGATGTTCACTCACCCAGAAGCTCACAGCCTGCCACCAAGGGGAAAAAAAGGTGGGCAACAGCTCTTAATTCTTCAGTCTGGCTGAAGAGCAGCCTCCCTCCTGCATGCTGCATTCCGTAGAGCCACTGCAGTGCTCCGAGCAGGCAGACTTGCAGGAGCAGCTGGAAAACAGCCGTGCTCTCCTACGCTGAGCAGAGGTGTCCATCCCAGAGCCAGGGTGGTTCTTGCTCAGTGAACCTATCTTCTACAAGCTCCTCACCAGAGGGTGGGTCACACTGACAAGTGGCTGTTGGAAGGTGGTCACTAAGGCAAGAGAGGATAATAAAGCCAGAAAATTCACCTGCGTGTGTGTAGGAAGGGAAAAGAATAAGTGGAGCAAATAATGAGTGAAAGAATGGAGTCAGTATGCAAAGAAAATTATTTACTGAACAGACTAATTGTGCTGCTGACCTCAGTCCATTCCTCTCCAAGTTTTAACTCCTTAGAGTCAGGGCTCTGTCAAGGAGAGGTCACAGCTCATCTTCCCCATTGCCATTAACCATTGTAGGATGTAGCCACCAGATCCTGCAGTGAGACTCCAGAACTGAGCTGCAGCTCCGTTTCACAGCTCTAGGAAGTTCTCACAAATCAGAACAGGGACACCAAAGTGGTTGGTCCATCATGTTTTCCTCCTATCCCCAGCAAGAAAAGCCCCTCTAAACCCAGAGCTGAAGAGGGCGGCCAGAGTTCACACCACTGCCATTTCTAAGACCTTCACAGAAAGGAGAATTTTTCTGCAGTACCTGAATATTATCAGGTTTGAGAAAGTTGATGACTGCCAAACATTCTTTTCCACAACAAGGAGTGCTGTATGCAAGTTAATCTCACACCCATGACCTTGTTCTTGCTACCTAAAGATTTTGCTGTCATAACAAACTCCATAGACACTGCACACATTTAACTGTGGCATAAATTCTAATATGTCACAGCAGTGTGTATTTCACACAGCAGTAGCTATCCCATCAAATGGCAATACTATTATCTTTCACATTTCTTCCTGGGGATATAGAACAATACAGTTTTTTATACCTGAATAAATCCCATGTTTTAAGTCATTACTGTATTTGAAAACAGGCTTACAAGAATTTACTTGGCTCCCAGATTCCCTGATACTTATTAAGGATATTCTCTCCATATTGGAGCCTACATGGCAAAGCAAGCAGCAAACCCCACTGAGATCATGCAATATTCAATGTAACAACTCAGCATTTAATTCACAGCACTGGAAACACCTTCTACCCCACACCACCTAAAGAAACTTCTAAATACATAACAAAGCCCCTTTGTAGAGAGGTTAAAGCTGCTCCCGTTTTTCTGTCATCTGTCAAAGGACTCCATTCAATCAAGTCAGGAATTAACACTGAGCAGTTGCAAGTGCCATTGTAGCTCATGAAGCACAATTCTAGTAAATAAACCAACCTAGCTTAAGCTAAGGCAGCTGTTAGGAGAACCAAGCTCAGCTACCCACTCTTGTGAATCATTTCCTGAATTGCTGTAATTAGCACAGCATTGTAAGGCAATTCACGCTCAAATCCAACAGAAGTCAACACTCATCTTAATTTACTCCGCTAATCTCAGAGCACATGATGCCCAGTCCATCAGGAGTTTTCCCTTCAAGATGCACCTCTGCTGTGACACCAGGAGGAAAAGGAAGAACTGAGAGCAGTGTGCAGTGCTGGGCCAGCTGGGTCACATCTGGCTCGTGCACCTGGAGCCTGCTTGGCCATGTCCTTTCCTCTCTTTTTACGACTCTCAACTTTGATGTGAACTTCACGTTTGTGAAATTCTTTGCTCTCTCCAAAGCCTAGAACCAAAGCACTCTGCTCAACAGCTGAATGCACAGGCAGTGAGAAAGCATCGTGCCCAGAAATCGCCATCACTGCTTGCATGAGCGCTAAGAATCATCCAACATCATCAAGAAAGTCTTGACTGCCTGGGATGTTTTCCTGTATGCTGGTTGATCCCTACAGCTTTATGAAATCTGTTAGCTTCTCTCACCCTTGGAGAGCCAGACTTTTGATATTATAAACCTTGAGCTCATTGAGAGTTTGATGAAGCATAAAATAAGCATAGTTTAACAGTCAAATGAACAACAAAGGGCCTTTTGTGATAGCTGGAAAGTACAGGAATGGAGCAGCAAAGGAATGAGGACTAAGAAAAAGACAATCCCTTTTGCATGGAGGTGACATCCTGCAACTTTCAATTAATCATTTGATTTATCAGTGACATGATATGATTTCAAATTAGTACAATGACTTTAATTCTTGTCCTGACACAACCTATCTGAAGGCTTTTGATTTAGACAGAAAATTATATAAAGTAGAATGGCTACAATGCTGGAGGAGTACAACGTGATAAGGAAATCTGACCTCCGGAAAAACATTTTCTTTGAATTTTTTTGGCAGAGGGTAAACAGCAAAGTCCCCAGGTTTTTGGCACGAGGAAGGAAGACTTACAAAATGCTTCTCTTTAAAAAAGGAAATTTATTTTTCTTGTGTAATAGTACCTTACTGCTCCATGGGAGCTACGGTTCCAAGGTGGCTATCTCAGGATGAAGCTCACCTTAAGATGGCAGAATTCACCACAGGTGAAAACAAGTCATCTTTTATAGCAGAGAATGAAGGACAGCACAGAGCAGCCTTTGAAGTAAAACATTTGAGCTTGGCAATATTTCAGTTTGGGAACCTACACAACTTAAACTAGAGGAGTTCTGAAGAAGAAAAATACAAAGTAAACAAGTCATCTTTAAAACAGTTTCATCCAGCCCTAGAGAACAGAAGATACAAATGTATTTTTTTTCAATCTAGACTTTCAGAGGCTCAGTAAACATTTTAATTCCTTCTACCCGAGCACAGCAGCATTTTAGAAGACTGTTGCTTCAGTAACTATTTAAAAATAAACTCTCCAGAGAGCATATGGCACTGAAAACAAGCCACTCCAGACTGATGAGACATCTAGACAATGGTCCAGAAAAGGGCACATCAGCAGAAGAATTCTCCTAAGGAGGAAGCAAACATCTCAAGTGACACTCTGCAAGCAATTTAGCTGGTTTAGATCACAGCTGATACTATACCATTTCTAAATTAGCATTAACCAATTCCTCTCCAAGGAAAGAACACAGCAAACTGCACAGCTAACCCAGCCCACGAGGCATGTCCTAAACACATTCCTTGGTCCTGCTGGCTCATGGCTATTGCTACCAAAATGTGTAAGCAGATCTACTGTCCCTGGAAAGTCTAGAGTATGTTTAGGTCCTGTTTATAAGCAGTAAGACAAATGACACAAGATCTGGAAGAAACCTGAAGTACCTGCAGCAAGGCACTGGCTTTCCCAGGCTCACCAGGGAAACTGGACACAAAGGCTAACTCCAAACCAGTCTTCCTTTACAATCAGCACAGCAAGAGGCACAGCTCTAGAGAGTTCTGAATGGGAACTTTGCCTAATTAATGAATTAGTGATTTAGTGTAGCAAAGTGAATCATGGTGCATTCTCCAAAGCTGTTCACCCTTCCTGACACAGAAAAACCGTATTTGACTTCATCAAATGGAGCAGAAGCAGAACTCTGTTTACACCAGATGGAGTGGCACATACCATGTACACAGACTGCTATTACAGAAATTACTTTCTGCCACTAAACAACACAACCCAATAAAAAACAAACTAGTGAAACATTGTTTGACTGTTTATAGCAAGACTCTCAGACAAACACCTGCCCCCCATTCCTCGTTTCTGCGCACATCATCACAGAACAGAGGAGATAAAAATCTACTTTCTACCTCTCCTTCATTCCTTCAGTCACATTACCATGATGTTGGAAGTGCTGGAGGACACTCCTCAACACAAGATCCAGAATAACTTGGATATCCCATGGTTATCACTGATGGATATCAATTGGGTCTGTGCTCTTTAACTGGGTTAGAATCAAATTTGTCTCTGCTTGCCTTTAGACTCAATTCTTTAATGAACTCTAAAAAACGTGTGTGTTAAATGGTGCAAACCACTTCAAGCTGCAGCATCTCACAAAACAGAGCAGAGTTGGTATTGTCCTTTACACCCAACCCAACAAGACTTTTTAACAGTTGTGTAAGTCAACACATTTAGAAATACCAAGAAGAAGGCAAAAAGGGACTCCAAACCATTCTGTTCAACCAGGACAGTTCCATCAGGGTCATAAAGAGATAGAAATATTAGCTAGGACTCACATAGGCACAAGCATTTTTATTTGTATGGCAGAGATATGATCCCAAACTTCCAGTGAGAGCTCTCCCCACAGAGTAAAGAAACCTCAGTAATCTAAAGGGAGGTCACTGTAAAAGTTATGCTACCTATTGTCACTTCAGTTCAAAAGTTGCTTAGAAGCCTAGAAGATTATAGCCTAAGACTTCATCAGATGCACCACCCAAAGTTCATTCCAAAGCATCTTACAGCCATGAAAATAAAAGACATAAAGCCTGAAAGAGATTTATTAGAAGCCTTCAATGCACTGCAATGTCCTCTTCCCTCAACCACATCAGCCTCCAGCAAGCCTCGCCTCACTTCAAAGCACTGCATTTTCAGAGGAATTATTTCCAAACAGGAGGGCAGAAAGCAATAACACAGAACAATTTTCCTGCTGGCCAAAGAGGAAGCTGATTCTGTAAATGGGCTATTTCCCAGATTTTAATTAAGCTTTACAACTGGAATCCTGATGCAGGAAAACACAGCAAAAGACCCATAAGGCAAAACAAATATTCCTGGACTGAGGTTGGAGCACAGAAAATGTCAAGATTTTATCTTTGTTTTGTATCCTACAATAACATTCGAGATCATCAGTCTAAGACAGAACTGCAAAATGCAATATGTTGCACAGGAGCAGAACAAGAAAACACATCTCTGGCACAGAGAGACTCCACCTCAGGGGGTGAGGTGACTGCTGGACAAGCAGATCCGAGGAAAGAAGAGAAGGCAGCAAAAAGACAAAACCACTCAAGGCCTATTGATTCCACTGGCAAGCTGCTGTGGTTCAGTCAGCTCATGGCAGGTGAGAGCATTATGAACCTCTCTGAAGGCAGAAGATGAAGTAGCACCAGAGATATCTATGGGATTCTTCATCATGATGGCTGAAAAGCACCCATCTGCATGAACAAAGCAAAGAAAGTCCACAACAAGGCTTTGGTGAATGCCTTCAAAGCAAACAGCATTACCAAGTGGGACTACATGTCAAGTGCTCCACAGCATTTCACTCCAGGTGACAGGACATAAGGGCCAAGAAAGATTGAAGGTAGAAAGTAGACTTTATCTCCTCTGTTCTGTGGTGGTGTGCTTATGTCTAGCTGTAGAACCCCATGTAGGAATGATTTTTGGTAAAAATGGTCATTGTTTTGAACAGTTGAATTTTGAAGAAGAAATCCAGACAAAGCAAGGGCAGCCTAGACTAGTTTTAACCGTGTGGCTAGACACAAAAGATCATATCTCAAAGTCACTGTGGAGAAAGAATGAAAAAGGTTAACATATAACAAGGATAAAGATCTGGGAAGAAAGAGATGACAGGCTGAAAGAGACAGGAATGTAGTAAAAAGGTTTTCCTCACAATTTCCATAGCTTTCTTCAGTGTCCCTTTTCAAAAATGAAAGGCAGTTTCTCATGTTGTCTATTGCAAAACAACAGGTTCAGAACAGTTGATCTCTATCAGAGCAATCAAGTTCTTGTCTTCAGCCAAAAAACTGTGCTGCTACTGCCCACCTTCAGCAGAAAAGTTATGAACTCCCTCAGGAAGTGTGGGATGAAATACATTCCTCTTTCCTGAAGCTGAAATAATTCTATTGTTAATTCAATGCTGTCTAGGAAAAGCAAAAACTTGCATTTCCTTTCCTAGTCTTACTGAATACATTTGAATGGAGTAAATTTCAGTATCTAAAAAAAAAAAAAAAAAAAAAAAGAAAGAAAAACATCCTTCAGTTTCCTCTTGCTATCAAAGCACATGATTGCTGCTCGATTAAACTTTCAAAGGAGAAAGAAAAAAAGAAGAGGTATGAGAAGAAAGGCTGCCTACAGAGGTGAGCAACCTCATCTTCCTTAAATTGTTTCCCATTTCTGGGCACTCCATTTCTATCACAAGCCATCCCATACACAAGAGTATCTCAGTGTCTCTTCAAACCAAGATACAACACAGGCAGAATGAGAAGAGCCATGTCCATTTACTGTTAATACAAAGAAACCAAATGCTGTTAGAGCCTTATCAATTCCTTAATCCATATTCCAATTACCTCAACATTAGAAGGAATCTACTGGGACAGACAACAAATAATTCATTGAAACTGAACTTATTGTGTGC
Source organism: Poecile atricapillus (assembly GCF_030490865.1). Classification (NCBI taxonomy): domain Eukaryota; kingdom Metazoa; phylum Chordata; class Aves; order Passeriformes; family Paridae; genus Poecile; species Poecile atricapillus. Next base: position 5,029,106 of record NC_081266.1, on the reverse strand, counting down.
CCCAAACACTCAAAATGTTTGAACTCCAAATGTTTTCACACCATTCACAAACACCACCTATTGCAGATCTCATTCCCTGGCATGTATATGTTCCTGGGTTCTCCTGGATATACTTTTCCCTTTCTCCCTCTCCCCTATGCAATTACAATGTGAGCTGACATTCAGCTGGGGAAGGGGAGAAAAAGGAAGGAAAGGGTGGTGAGCTGATGTTCCTAGGTTAGCTTACGTCTATCTCGATGGTTTTGGAGATATGGTATCTCCCCTCCTAGTAAACAAACAGTGCCTGACTCTTGTATCTTATCCCATCATTCCCAAATAGCAGCACGAACCCCAGCTCGGTATCACTGCTATTTTATTTCCACCTCTCTAATCATGAGCAGCATCCAGTGCTGCTGGGAGACCCAAGAAAACACCTAAGAGCAAACAGAAAATCCCCCTTCCTTGCACTGACCAGCTGGAACTGTTCCCTCCTCCTCTTTTTGGATGAAAGATGAGATTACCATTAGGATCTGCTGCAGTAAAAGCACTGCCAGGAAACCTCTCAGGGATCACATCCACACCAGGAGTACCTGGTGAAAGCTGCACTTTGCACCCCTGAATTAACAACACACATGTAAGAGCAGCCCCCAGGGCAGGTTGTGCTTTGCTCCTGCCTGATGACCCTGCACACAGCGTTGATGGGGTTCCTTCTTACTCCAGGTTAAGACATAGATCACCAGGCAGAGGAAGGATTCCTAAAAATCATATAAATCATATAACATCAGTCTGTAACAGCACATACAGGCTCTGCTGTTGCTCTTGTGGGCGATTTCCAGTGACAGAGTGGAAGTTTCCTGCCTCTGCCAAGGACAGACAGAAGCAGGAACAGTTCTCCCTTCACCTGGAGCTACCCTGAGTACTACTCTAAGATTCCACCAGCAGGACAGCCCCTGTTTGCAAAGGAAAATAAAACCAAACCCTAATCCATTCACAGATTACCTAAGTGTCTGAGAAGTCGTTTTGAAATCCTGCAAGGAAAGAGGAACACATCCAAGTAAAGCCCAGTTCTACCTCAGCTTTCTCCAAGAAGTGTCATCAGCCCTGCATTACCATGAGTACAACAGTAATTCAAAGTTCACTCATGGCAAAGTAACAGTGCTGGAGCCTTTATCAAGAGACCTGCACCTGCAAAATAACTGAGATTTCTCAGTGAGGCATGTTTGCAGGATATTTGAAACCCAGAGAGGCAAGAAAGAATAAAATGTCATCCTGACCTCAACCAGCTGTGTTTAGGTTTAGACCAGGAATATACAGTTACCTACTATTTACAGATCCTTTCTTAATACACAGGATAGTCAGAAACAGGATTTGTATTCAAATTTATTGAATACTGAAACTGAGATACATGTAATTCAGCAGCAGTATAACTATTAGTTGCTTCTTCTGCACAAATACTTAGAAATAACTGGCAAAAGAAAAATATTTATGGTTGTCCGGTAACATTGAAGAGGAGTTCCCCATCCATTAATTTAATAATTACAGGATTGCCAACATCACCAATTAGCTGTAAGGTGTGCCTTCCAACTGTAATTTAAGACATGAATGAATACAAGTCCAGCATACCTAGTTAAGCCATCTACTTAGGCAGAAGTATTTTAGCAAGCTGCAAGCTAAATGCAAACATATCTGTTTTCTTAACTGCAGTGTGACTTTTGCAGCTGCCGATGAACGTGCAGTGGAGTTTTGGCTGGTTTAAAGGGGCAGTGCCAACTCCAATCTAACTCTAAATCTAGTTTTGTACCAGCAAGCTATTACAGACTCTCAGGCCAGCAGAAATATTCCCATGATTGAAGAGCTTAATTCCCATGCAGTGAGTTATTTTTACTGAACATATCCCTGCAGTGCAACCAACCCAAACACAAGTACTGAAAATGTGACAGTGAGAAATAAATCAAACATGTACGTTATAAGAAATACAGAAAGTGATTTTAGCGTAACTATAGGTAAGTGTAGTATATTTCAAGCGAGCCTATAGTTAAACAAAGAAAATCTTGTTTATTGCATTTTTCAGAGCTCAGTTACCTTATGTATTTCTAAGTTTCTAGCTAAAAGGAGCCTGATGGATAATCAGTTCCTGTATATCCAGCTTGTCCACTGAGAGGCCATTTATTTGCTCAGCTTCCCCTAAGTCCACTGCACTAGCACAGACAAAGTTCATTTAAAGTGCAGAATAACCGAGAATGCCAATTTTGAGCCTAACACTCAAAAGATTTCACAAAGGTTCTTCATTTTGTTCAGCTTTCAAAGCAGCACAAAAGGACCAACAAAGGAAGCAGAATTATTTTATCGTGTCAAACATAACATTAACTTTTGTCGAGATGGAGGGAACCTTTCCAGGTGCTCCAGAGCACTAACCTTAAATGGATCACTGCACGAGGTGAAGAGAGGACTTCTTCAGAATATGAAATTAAGTCATTGCAGTGAATGGATAAGCAGGTTTTTATTATTATACAAGAAGAAACCCTATGTTTAGAAGCAGCTACCCTTGTTAAGTACTAAACACCCTTAAACACATCTTAGGGCAACAGCCCGCAGAGATTAAGAACGAACCATAACACGATAAATAAAGGAGCAGAGGTACAAATATGATAACCCCTCGTGCTGAATCTATCTAAGAATAACAACAGAAAGGCTAAAGGTAAGACAAGCAGCAGCCTGTGCGAGCTGCAGGCGGTTTCTGCCGTGAGCTCCGTGTGACGGAAGCGGCGGCGGCACTTTGTGAGCCGGTGGCGGCCGCGGCTGGCGGGCGGTGCGAGGCACCCGCACGGCGCTCCGGGCGATAAGGCCAAACCGCGGCAGCGCGGCCACCGCCGCTCCGCCCAGCCCGGCACCGCCGCCGTGCCCTGGGCTGAGCCACCCGCTCCAGCCCCGGGTCGCCGAGCCGTGTAATGGGGTCACGGAGCGCTGGCGGTGCCCGCCGCCCTGTGCCAGCCGCGGCCGCTGCCGCCGCTCCCCTCAGGGCGCGCAGACCCCGCTCCCCGCGCGGTGCCGCGGCACGAGGGGATCCTCCGCGCACCGCCCCCACCTGCCGCCCCGCAGCCCTCCCGCCCCGCCGCGGGCACTTGCCTTCGCTTCATGCCGCTGCTCGGGGGCGGCGGAGCGGGGCTGGGGCTGAGGCTGAGGCTGGAGCGGAGCGGGACCGACCCGTCCCTGCCCGCCGCGGGAGGGGCGGGTGCGGCGGCGGCGGCGCGCGCGCACCTTGGCAGCTCGCGCTGCCGCTGCCCCGCCCACCGCGCGGGCAAAGCCCCCTCACCGCCCATCCCTTCGGGCGGCGCACCGGGAAAAGGGGAGAGGCGGCGGGGAAGCGGCGGCTCCACAGCCGCTGGACACGCGCTGGAGAAGGGGGACAAGGAGAGGAGAGCGAAGACAACGGGAGAACAACGGGTGTGGCGGGGAACTGACACCATCCCCCGCGCGGTTCTCCCCCCACAGCCCCTAAACGCTCCCGCTCCTCCCCCGCCCCCTGTGGCAGTGGTACGCTCCCACCGCTCGAATTGCAACAGGCCGGGCGGGGATTGGCGGAGATTAAAAAAAGGGGCGGGGCGAGACTGCGACCGTTTAAAGCGCCCCCGGGCGGGGGGGTGCGCGCGCTGTGCCCCGGGGGCGCGCGTGGGGCCGCCGGGACACGGGAGATGCTGATGGAGCCGAGCGATGGCGCCGAAGGAAGCGGCCGGAGGAAAGCGGCAAATAAATCAGATCTAAAAGCGGCCGCAGGGACGCTTGTGAAGCCGTCATGAGAAAAGTCCGGGGATATTTTTGGGTCGGGGGTGGCCATAGCAACGCGTCCTGTTCGCATCCCGATGCGCTCGGGGACAGGCTCCTTGCCCCTGCGCTGGGGAAGATGAGCAGGTGGATGCTGCTGCCATCATCCTTGCCCCAAATATCGACTCAGGTTACACAGAGGTGACAGTGTTGGTAGTGGCTGGACAGAGAAATGAGCCAACCCCTGGTCTTCAAGGAACCCAGAAAAGTCCTACCAAAGCCACAGCCTTCCAACCCTACCTTAAGAGAAGTTTTGATCTCCACAGTGTACTAGAGATTTTGGCATGAAAAGCAGTCAGTCATTGTAAAAACACACGATAAAACATCGAGCAGATACCATTCATAAGAGGTGCATAAAATGAGTTAATGATACGGCTGAGCAAATTCTTACTACAATGGGGTAATGACAAATATCAGCCAGAAGTGCACAATTCCCAATTCACTATCTATATCCACGTCTGAGAACAGATGGAGGAAAGCCTTTAGCTGATCTAAACTTGGCTCAACCCACCCTGTTTACTGATGGAGTTTCCATGAGCACAGAAATTAGAGCTACTGGTTGCAATCACCGGAGAGCCCCAGCTCGCTGATTCAGCTTACGTGTTGGAAAATGTGGCAAGGACACCTGTCCTTACCTGAGCAGATGCACAAAGTCATGCCCATACAAGCACCAAAGGGTGGCAAGAGCTCCAGACAGGGAATATTCCCCCTTGGAAGTCACTGAAGGTCACTGACAGAGGCAGAGCTTTGCAGGGGAGGCAGCAGCTTCCATTATCTGTTCCAAACCAATATTTGCAGGTGTCCTCCCCTGCAGAGATGTAGGTTGGGGGTGTGTTAATTATTGAAAAAGCAGACGGAGGAGGGGGTTTACATACAGTGATACAGGAGATGTTTCAAAATGCTCTCCCGGGGCCGACTCGCACGCTGTTTGCAGTGATTACTGGCTGAGCGCTCTGAACAGTCAGGAGGAGAGCTGGCAAGTTTAACAATAATCTTTGTAAAGTGCTAATAAGGACCCAAACAATTCCCATTAGGGAACTGAAAAGCCATCTGCACTCTAGCATGAGGCTGCCTATGGCATCCACGGCGAGACTTGTATGTCTTGGCTCGATATTTTGGAATCCAGCACCAGAGAGGCTAAGTCATATGACAGGGTTATTTGCATCATTATGCTGCTGGATTCCCAGAGAAGTTTTCACAATGTGCTGTAAGAGGAAGGGTTTAAACAAGTTGAACTGAAGCAAAAACAAAGGACTGTACTGCCTCTGCATGTCCCTTGTCACCGCATGCACGTGGTGAGCAGAGTGGGAGGAGGGTGGCAGCCAGTACTGTACAGAACTTTAGGCTAATAAAGCACACTCACAAAAACTGCAACATCAGTACAAAATGGGCTATTTTGCACTATAAAAAAAACAAGCTAAGACAGCTGAAACCCTACTCCAAGGCTTAGTTAGAAGCCTGATGTTCCAGGCTGGTGATGTGCAAGGCAAGCCCAGCACCGTATCTCCCCTGAGGATTTTACAGAACCACTGGTTTGCAGTGGGCTAGGGAACAGTCACCTCACCCCAGCCAGGCAGTGATTGATTCCCTGAGAATTGGTGCCTACAGGCACTGTAAATCTGGGTGTTGGCACTCCAGAAGTGACCGCTAGTGAGCAGAGCAGCTGTTGAGGAAGCAGCTTCAAACCAACCCAGGGAAAAATATTGTGGTTCCAGATTGAGCTTTTTAAAGGAGATGAGCTGCTACTGCTCAAAATAAAGTCAGAGTATGGCACAGTGTCCCGTTTTCAAAAGTCTATACAGAAAAACAAGGCCTGGCTTTTTTATGGAGAAACTATTCAAGGCTCATAAGGCCCAGGTGTTGCTCTGTCAGACAAGGAGTATAACAAGGAAGGCAAGTTACAGAAGAAAATTCAACAAAGTTTTTGGTATCTCTATGAAATCAAAGTTATTTTCACAGTAAAAATAGCCAAGGAATCTTAAATTCTATTTTGACAACCTTCCAAGGTTCAAGACTTGCCAGGTGCAGGCTCCTGTAGGAATTTGTAATCTCTTATAAACCCAGAGCACCAAATTCCACTGGAAGCGTACTGTCCTGGAGCAGAGTCCCCACATCTGGAAACAGGAAGTAAAAACACAGCAAGTGGATTTTCAAACAAGAAGGTGATCACCAAATTACAGGACTGGAAGGGATATTGAGAGGTCATCTAACTCCAGCGCTGTGAAAGCATCTCTGTCCCATCTGTTTTACCTCTTAAAGACCTCCCCAGTGCAGACACCACAGCCTGTCCAAGCAAGATGTTCTTTTCTCATGATTCACTCTTTTTGCCTTTAGAAAGTTTCCCCTAATGGTCAGCCTGGATCTCTTTTACCATAATTTACTTGTACTTCTCATCTACCCAATAAAGACAAAAAACCCCCATTTGCTCCCCACTCCTGCAACAGCCTTTTAGATGCACAAAGATTTCTCATGTCACCACATTCCCCAGACCTAAAACTCCATTTCTTCTTGCCTGTCCTCCTGGAATTGAGTGAGGCTCTGTTGATTCACGGTGTTCCCCTTTGGTGGCTCTCACTTTAATCCATGTCTCTCCTGGATTTCTCTGTGCAGGAACAGCATGCAGCATGTTCCCAGCTGAGGCCTCACCAGTACAATGCTGAAAGGAAGGAGCACTTGGTGTGTTCTACAATCATCCCTCCTGTTTATACATTTTAGTGTGACATTTACAGTGACAGAGGATTTTTTTGTTGTTGTTTCTTGCTTCAGTTTGTAAAAGGCCACAATATAAAACCAAACTGCTACTGAAGCCCCTGATACACTCTCCATTAACAGGAGCTCTTTTCTCCTGTGTACAAGTGTCTGTGTTAAAAGTCACTGTATTTGAATTGCCATCAGCTGTAAGCAACTGAATTGGGATCTTGATGAGTTATAGTCTTGTTTTCTCATGCTCACACTTGGACAGCTGAACCCATTATTTTTAATGTAAAAGTGATCTGTACACAAATGAGCAGCTAAGAGCTTCCAAAAGAAGAACTGTTTTCAGAAGAAACTGAAGGACTAGTCTAGTCTACTAGTTTAAAATTATACAATTTGCTGCTTTCTGTCCAGTTGTTCCAGAGCACTGACTTCCTAAGCAAGAACACAAGTGCTCAATCTGTGGTTTAAATGCAAGGCAGAAGTCACCAAACACTCGTCATTCTCCTGATACAAGTGATTATTCACTGCATAGGAATTTGAATAGCTGTAATATTTATGAAATGATGTATTCAACCCCCTGCACCACCTCTGAACACACATGCACACCCTAATCCAGACTGATGTTGTGTGCTGAGCTGGGAGCTGAGTTTTAAATGAATTGCTGGTGGTGGTTGGTTGCAAGGAAACAAATACCTGTCTAATTCACTTGAAAAAATCCTCTCTTGGCTCGCTAAGTAAAAATTTCTGTAGGTAAAAACTTCTGCAGTTAAAAAGGAAAATAAAAAGGCAGCCTATCAGAGCCAGTGAGTTTTGATCATGAAGATAAATGTTTCCAGCCCTTCATGCTGAAAAAATAAGTGTTCTGATAGGAACTAACAAGGAAGGTATCTCTGGGGCTACATGCAAATCTGCTGAGTGTTCAGTATAGACTTTATCATTTGGAACTACTTTAAGAATAAGAAAGGCTCTGGGTCTGTGCATACACACTTCAGACAATTTCACTGCTCACAGATTTTGCCAAGCAGTAAAATATAAAGTTGCAGCTGGGTTTGCTGCTATGACTCAGGACTGTGGGCATACGAGAAGCTGATGAGAAACACATAACTTTCACTTCACTATACTGTAAAGTTTTAACAGAATTAACCCAAACCAAAATGCAGAAAACTCCCTCCCAAAATGGTACATTATGCTAAGGGCTGGGAAGAGTAGCCCAGCTGAGTTTCTCTTCATGCTTTAGGAACTACAGTTCAAGCATGTAAAGAGGTGTGAGATCATTCAAAGCAGTAAGACAAGTGCTTATCAAGGAAGAAAATACAGATATGCAAGAACACCATACCCAGATGAAGTACTACTAGACTGCTGGCCTACAATTAATACATCAACCAAAAAAATCACAAGTAGAGCACTTCCTTGTACTCAGACAGTCCTTGAGAAGGACCAAAGGGAATGGATTCAAATGTTCCTTGGTGAAATGTAATGACAATTCCTGCAAGGCCATTATTGAGACCTTTCTTTGGTTCCTTATCTAATTTGGACTATACAAGTTTCCCACAAGAGCTGCCAGTAAAGCTGAGATGGGTTTACTCCATCTAGCATGTATCAAAGTCTAAAAGGCATATTTACTATTTGGAGTTTGGATTAAGGGAGAGCCTGAGCTATGTTTTCTATGCTTGTTTTCAAAACAACAGCTTTTTACTCCTTTAAGGAAGTGTACAGAGCAGCTCCCTTGTGGTGCTGTATGGAAATAACTGACAGCCCCAAATCTCAAACAGATTTGGAAGTTTCCTTCAAACTCTTAACCATGGTTAGATTCTCTTTAGCTGTGTTGTCCTGGTTGAGAAGTTTATACTATTTTATTAGAGCTACTGGAATTGTTCTTTGACAAGCTGTAAAAAAGACTCTACCTATGTTCAATCCAAATTCATCACTGTTTAGAGAAGTATTAATAGAAAGGGAAAAGTAAATCAATGAAGTCACTTTATTGATCTTGAGAATGTGGAACTACTATTAATAAAACATGTTGATGTTGTTTTATGGATAGGTCAAAGTCCCAGTAAGGGTGTGTTTGTCATTCTAATTTTTGCGCAGTTTCATCAACAAAGTATTTGCTATTGCAGTACTGTAGTTATTCATCTCCTGTTTTCCTCCCCCACAGCCAGAACATCTGCTAAACGTTTCTGAATCTGAGCTTGTTGGGCTAGGGCCCGCTGCTTTTACATATTTATGAACTGTGTGGTACACTGGCACTCATTCAGCAGCCTGCTTCCCAAGGCTCATGCGCGAATGACATCAACTGCTTGTGGGTTTGTGTGCAGGAGATCCACATGTGCAGGGGTCACGCAGGGGGCTGCAAATCCACTGGCCTCCAGAAGCACTCCAACTCCACTGCTGCCCAGGAACACAACTGTGGGCTACTCTTTGAGCGATGCAGGCATGAGGAAGAGAAACTAGAGGTATTTATGGTGTCCCCTGGAATTGTAATGAAGAATGATGGGCTAAAATTGAATGAAAAGAGTTGTATCTGACTCCAGAAATATCCAGAAATATCATCAAAATATTTTTCAGTTTGGTCAAAGAGGCCAACTAAACAAAAGCTACTATGTTTGTGTTAGTTGCAACAGGCAGGACAAAGCAGAACACAGGAGTGGTTCTGGGGCTGGAGAAAGGAGGACATAATTAATTTCTGACTTCTGCTTTTGCTCTGTAGCCGCCCAGCCTGTCACGCCAACACTCGCACAGGCACAGCTTTATGCTGTTTACACACTGAGGGGAGGCTGCTGTGCCATTATTGTGCCCACACGTGACTCCTGTGGCACCAAGAGAAGCCGTGTTCACAAGCTGCCCTTGTGTGCCTGGGCTGAGAGGACCTGTCCCCGTTTGCCTTCCCTGCTGCTTTGCAAACAGTGCCTTTCCAAAGCTGAGGATGTAGGATTTTCAAACCTCGTGAGAAACAACGGATCCCCGTCTCCTCTCAACTGTGAGAGCTCCAGGGATCATTTGTCTGCCCAAATGCATGCCAGCAACAGACCACAAGCACAATCACAGCCTAATAGTCTTAATGAGATTACAGCTAGAGATGCCCCAGTGCTGCTGTCTGATTAAGGAACAGAACGAGCACCAAATTCATCTGGAGAAAACAAAATCTCCTTGGCTTTCATGTGAGCAGGCTGCAGGTTGATCAGGATTTCAGATCTATGGTGTATGACCTTTGATTTATTTTCCCTTATAATTCTTTATTTATTTTTTTTTTTAATATTTTTTTTCAATTACTTTTTTACAAAGCAGTGTGTTCTTTCCCCAGATGTCTAAGTTACATTAATATTTTTTCAGGACACGATGATCACACTGCTCAGTAACATGACCACGTTTATAGATGCCTATTGTTAGCCATGCTAGATCGATCTCACCCATGGCTTCTGTCTGTATGCTTGACTATGACACCCATGTGCTACAAGGGAATGTGGTGGATCTTTGCCAGTAAAATAATTCCTTTTATCAGCAGTTGATCTGGAGCATCTGTTTGTCTCATCAGAATGAAACTGCTTGTAACTCTATCCTACATCGGGCAAATACTCTTTCTGCACCTGTTCAAGCACTTGATTTACTTACTGCTTAAATTCTTAATCTCAACGGAAACAAATAAGTCGGCTTGTTCAACAAAGGCTGGAATCATGAATTAAATGCCGATACAGGACTGTATCAGCTGGCTAGAGCACAAAACCTGGTATTAAGGTAGTGCAGTGCTCACTACAAATTGCAGATCTCAGCGAGCTTCCTGTAAGAAGCCTGCTGCTAATGGCAAGGCTGCAGCTCCTGCAGGAATTCATGCCTAGGACAAAAAGCCAGTAGTAGTGCATTCACGGATTTTGCATGAAGCCTGGAGCTAGCACAAAAGAAAAAACCTCCCCTTAGACACAAGAAACCCTGTGATTTACTAATCAATGACAAACAATAAAAATACATTTGCAGCAGAAGGTAGGAGAGGCTGGCTGGGTCGGTACTCACAGAGCGAGGCTGCAGGAATGACCTTCTTCTCACATGAGTCAACTCCTCCCCGACAGGTGCTCACAGCTCTCCCACCTTGGCAGGGGCACACACCTGAATTAGAGCCCCTGGCCACTCCACACGGCTTTTTTCTCTTTGCAGGGCTCCTACCAGCGATATTCTCCTTCTCTAGGCTCGCAAGGTAAAGGCAAAATTGAAAAGAAATGGGATTTCAGATGCAAATCTCCTTGTGCAAGCCTTTGCCAGAGCATCTCGCAGAGTCTCGAGGAGGCTGTGTGATGATGGGTCTGGCTGCCAAATCGTCACTGTTGCCACAGTAACGGAGCAGTGGTCCCTTGTGGCTTGCTAAGGGAGCGGCAATGGGAGCACTGAAGGGATGCATTGCCTCCTCCTTCGAGGATTCCTCTGACCTGGGTAATCCACCCATTTCTTAAAAAAAAGCTGTTTTATTCATGAGATATTTCCCTCACACCCCACATACACCCCCACCCCCTTCCCAGTTTGGTTACTCGGCTCACGGAGCTCTACAGCATCTTAAATCTTGTTTCTGTGGTATAGGAAAGCTGGCATAACCCCGAGAGAGCTGCTGGCTTCCTCTGGGGAAATACCATGGCTTGTGAAAAAGAGGAAAAAAGAAACCTTGTTCTGGTGAATATCTGGACACGAGCACACGCTCACCAGTGTTGGAAGAAGTGCTGGGACGGCGCGATATAATCTTGTCTCTGTGAGCAGGTGAATGAGCAGTTGAGGCAGCAAGAGGGGATTTCTCTGCCAAGTGCTTCTCTGCCAACACGACCGAGCACAAGTGTGTCTGTGAGGCCCTATTACAGCCACGGGGAAGCTCAGGGCTGGCAGAAATCCTTTGTTCCTGTCCCCTCAACTGAAAAGTCTTGGTGCTATCACTTCCGAGCCTTAATATAATATAATAATGTTTCCGAGCCTTAATATTAATATGGCCTGTTTTCTGCTTATTTTACTTATAACGTTGACATAAATATTTGCAGTAATGTTAGGCAGGACAGCCCAGCACAGTGGAGACCGACAGACTCTGGGCTGCAGTCAGAAAAGCAGCCAAGGCTGCAGAAGCAGGCGTTATTTCGCTGGACAATGAACAATTCAGCCTTGTTTTGGAAAGCAACTCCTTAGAGAGTTAAATAATACCATTTGTTTATGAGACAGACTATTTATCTCATCTTCTTTATAAAATGTTGCTAATGGTTCTTTGTTGCTTTCCTTATTATTCTCTCTTAAAGCCAAGTGCTTCTTTTAAGGTAATGGGTTTCCTCTCTCAGGACAACACACACAGCTCTGTGTGTTTGTAGGTGGTGTGGACAAAAAACAAACACACAGAAGTAAAACCCACACATTTGCTTTCTTAACTGACTTTTCTGTCCTCACTTTTAACCCAGGTTGTTTGGGCAATCTGTGACAGTGGCTCATCCCAACTTGCTAGGTAGGGACGGGCCTCCAGGTGCCAAAATCCAGATGTTAAAGATCCCATCATGACAAAGGGTTAAGCACCTTTTTGCTCCACTGTAATCTGCAGCAACAGAGATGGGACTAGTCAAGAACAGCAGTATCAGCCAGAAGGGCTAGAAAGAATTGAATTAGATTATAAAAGCTGTGAGCACGCAAAAAAAGCTCACATGTTAAGTAAAAATTCTAATCTTTTCACTTATCTTTGCCTTCAGTCTGAGTTTCCCAGCTTTCCTCCAACATACTGTGAGGATTAGAATTTAATTTGATTTAGAAAAAAATCCTTCAATTTCTCCTATGTTTACAGGATTCTTAAATGTGAGACTTGGAGAACATCACGTAACACAGTGATGGCCGTGACAACACCGCTGGGCTTGGCAGTGCAGAATATCTCTGTGAAGCAGGAAAGTGCATCCCAGTCCATCCCTGGAGCCTTCTGGTTACAGGCACAGGATTTAACAGCATCACAGCCCCAAACAGACACCCTCCCTTGTTCAAAATCAGTTATTAGTACACCCATGCTTAGGAGCATCCAGGTCCACACAGGTGTGAGGTTATTAAACATATGAAGGCATCTTACAGAAATTCGAGTTATCATGGGCATTTTATGCCTGTTTCTTCAGTAACCTTAAATGAGAATGCAGCAAGATCAAAAGCTGAGCTGCACACTTGATCTCACGTAGGAAAATGTTGGTTGGTACATATAATTAAATAAATCTGTTTTGCTGACACTCACTCCCCCACCCCTCCCCTCAGCTATTTTTATGCTTGGCTTAGTGGAAAAGACTCGGTGCCTCTGGGTGTGAAGCAGGAAGCCATTCAAACTGAAGCTGTCCCCTGAAGAAGACAATCCTGAGAAGGAATAATGCTGGGCTCTCAGGGAGTATGAAAGCAGCAGAGGAATGTCGGGGAGAGGAGGTGGCTGGGCTTGGCCTGCAGCTCTGAGAAGTCTTTTCCATTTGCAGCTTTCTCCTCCTGCAGTCAGAGCTATTTAATGGGATCACGAGGGCTGCTGCACCATTACTTAGGGAAGAGGGTATAAAAATGACAGCAGCTAATAAGCACCCATTTCTCATCAGCTGCCTCATAAGGCTAATTGCACAAACAGAATGTTTTGGAGGCTAACGGGCTGGAAATGACATTCTGTCTGCTGGATCCAGGGCAGTACAGAGAGACTGCAGCCCTGTGCCCCGACACTTCAGGCCCAGCCACAAACAAAAGGAGGGCTATCTCGAAATGTATGTCCTCAGGAGGACCTCAGAAAGTGAGCTGGAATGCTGAAGACACAGCACAGTCATTCTTCCTGAGGATTAGGAGGCAACAGGAGCAGAAACATTGAATGTTCCTTTGTCCATAAATGTCCAGACCACATTCCTGGTTCTGAAGCTCTTTCACAAGAAAGGAAGGCTTTGTCTGGAGCTCACGACTGAGGACAGCAAGAAAGACTTTAAAAAACCTGAAAAAAAGAAAAACCAATCCAAGCTTGGTGGAGCAGGGTAGGAACACACCTTGAACTGAGACCTGGGTTCAGAGGAGGCATTCATGCTTCCCAGAGAAGAGGCTGGCTGATGGGAAGGGCAGAAACTGGACAGAGCTGTGTGTGGTCTCAGAGCAGGATAAAGGCAGGGAGTGTGTGTTTATGTAGGAAGGGAGGTGCTGGTAGTGGGAGTGCAGCCCCTGCACGTGAATTATAGATGTCAAAGCTGAAAAAGTGCTTGTTGGCCTGTTCACTTCCCTTTCTTTAGGCTGCTGAAGATTTGAAAAGTTGAATCTTCCACTCACTGCACCAAAGGACCTAATGCAGTATATTTGCTCTAGTATCATCAGTCACCAATTAGATAATTCTGACCAAAAAAATACTTGACAAGATTGGTTCTTTCAAACATCCAGGTTCATTTTGCTCTTAGTATCACTATCCAGGTTTATTTTAAACCCACATTTAATTTTTTTTTTGTCATTCTGATCCACAGTTAGGCTTGTTAGGAAGTGTCTGTGCTGCTTTTCTATTTTTAAAATATGGGCCCACGTTTGATCAGTTTTTGCTTGAGATCCTCTGGTGCACTGCTGGTAAAATTAATTCACAACCAGTTTTCAAGGCTATTGGAAAGTAATCACCACATTAGAATATATTCTGTGCTAAATGATTTGGATATGCTAGGCTTTTTTCCCCCCAATATTTCCACACCTGGTTTTCATGGAGATCCATGCTCCAGCTTGTTTATACCCCTATTAAGTGCTGCTCTGGTCATGCATGTTATTGATGGGTTTCTGGAAAGCTCAGCAAGTCAGCAATTTTATAACTGCATTATAAATAATTCAATCAACTGTTTTTCCCCACATCTATTTCTCATTTATTAATGGGCTTTCTTTCTAGGCAGTATTTTCTTATCTCTCATCGCTGTCCCATATATATATATATATATATACACACAAAAATACATATATATATACTTGGGGGAGTAACGAAATTAGCTCTGTGGTCCTTGTGCCAAAACTTACACTGACTTCAGTCAGAGATTTGCCTGAAGAATGCCTGATTACAGCCTGTAGGAGTTGGTCCTATTTCTGTACACCAGGAACAGGCTGAAGTGAGTGCACACGGGTGGGCAGTGGAGTCCCACGGGTGTTTGAACCCAGAGCATTGGAACAGAAGCACAAAAGTGTGGGTTTATGTGTACAAGAAAAAGAAGGTGAAGCACATGGAGGGGAGCCAGGCAAAGTGATTGAGGATTCTGTTATACAAGAGCAGGAAAAACGGAAGATTTTACGTGATTAAGTCATGTTAAATTTTGTTTGTTTGTTTGTGGGTTTGTTTTGCTTTGTTTTGTTGTAACTTTTCAAATAACGGAAGAGTGGATTTTCTCTTTCCCCATTTTTTCTGTCATCAGACAGCTGTGCAAATATTTTAGCATGTGATTGTGGAAGCACAACACTGCAAACTTCTGCGTTGTGCCAAGAGAAAAGTAGAGGAAAACAAAAGGCAAAAGCCTGGGGTAGATCCAGCTGCCAGGATCTTCTGTCCCCAGGGGAACCAGAGAGAGGAAAAGGGAGAGAAAAAAGGAGAACTGTGATAGCTTTCACTGCTGACAGTGACAGTGTCCCAGGCCAGAAGGAAACACAGACTGGAAGGAGGGTAGCAAAGGTATCAGAGCAATTAGCAGTCACAGAACCATGTCTTCCTTTTTTTCTTGGCTTTATCTGCATCACCAACTGCTTGTATTGTACCTGCCCTAAGAGACTGAGTTCTCAGGTTGCAGGTAAATTGGAAACCCAACTTACACAGCGCAGTAAATCAGTCTTTTAATTTAGGAAATCAGACCTACATGCCTGGTTTGTGGTTATACTGGCATAAAACAGGTCTTTTCCAGCAGCTTAAGGGGTTCATCAGCAAAGCAGTGATTCAGGCCAGACTGAAAACCCATCTCTTCACAAATTCCCTCAGGAGTTTATGCTACACAAGTGTGGGCAGTGGGTGATAACACAAACCTAAATATGCCACAGCCAGGAATCAAGCTGACTGATTCTCTGCCAAAGAATCCTATCTTGTTACTGTAGGGGAAAGAATTAATCCATAAAAAAATTAGCTATCACTCACAACATTCTCAGTGGTTTTTGCCACATTCGTTTCAGCTGTTCCTCCACATCAAATGACAGCACATCTTCATTTTTCACTGCTTAAGTTAAAACAACAGGTCACTGTGTATTGGCAGTCCATCTCCCAGCCCATCCTGCTCGTGAGAAGTCAAAGGATCAAGACTCATTCCTGAAGCTGGTCTGGTCTTCATTCACAGGTCTTCTGTGCCCTGAAACACAGAGCTGGGGATACTTCTCTTTTTTTTAGGCCCATCAAACTGCCAAAGTTACTCAAACAAACAAGAAACTCTTGGCTGTACTGCATGTAATCTCCCATCCCAGGGAATTAAACAGGTGGTTATTAAAACTGTAATAACACCCACACTGTGAGAACATTTAAACCCTAAAGGAAGAAATTCTTCCTCCATCAAAGAGAGCAAAATCATTTAATGATTTCAGGAAGTCTTCATACTCCAACTTCCTCTAACCATTTACATTTCACTTCCATTTAATTACCTGAATGATTAATTAACATCTATCAGCTAATGTTTTGCACAGTGCTTCAGGTAAGTAAAGCACCATATAAAGGTGACTAGGAATTGTTAATTAGGCTACTATTTATATGTTGTTGCTTTCTGGGCTCTTCCCATTCCTTTCCATATTCACTTTCCCAGACAGTGGTCAGTGCTACCTACCATGGCTGTTATTTCCAGCCCAAGCTATGGAGTCAGCACCACCATCCTCCTGGAGCTATTTGAAGAATATATAAGAATATGTATGAATTTCAAGAATATGTAGCTTTTCTGGCATTGTCACATGTACTTTTATGGGACCTGAGTCCCCAGTGAAGACCTTGCACCCTGTTGTCCACTTTAACAGCATTTTTACCTCACAGGCCCAGCCTCACAGCACCTCTCCCCTGCCCAGAGGATGGAGGCTCCCTTCACTCAGCACGACAGCAGAAAACAAGGGTGGGTACAGCCCCTCCCTACAGGACACCGGTTTTCCAGACAAGCCCTGGAAATATCTGCAGTTCCATCCTTCCTTTAGGAAGCCTCAGCAGGGTTCTCCTGGTGCCACAGGGGCTGAGCACAGATTCCAGAGTCAAGGTCAGTGTGGTTTCCAGGGCAGGGGGAGAATTTTCTGTCTGTAACAGAAATCCCACCCACCTCCCCATGACTCTCCTATGACTCTGGGCAGCCCATTTACAATTAGGTGTTCAAGTGGTGAATTTGGGTGTCTCGAGTTGCAGCTGTCTTGAGAGACCAGAGACATGACTTTTAAAAACCAGGACATATCCCTGCAACTGAAACCAGCTGTCTCTGTAGTTATTGTCTCTGCAGATCCTGGGAGATAAGCACACAAAATACTCCATTCGTTTTGTTTTCCTTTAACTGTCAGCCATACAAATTCTGCTTTATAACTGAGCATCAAGTCGAGTTCTTTCCTTCTTACTCATAAGTAACATTCAACAAGCCAAAACAGGCCACAGGAATGCCAAAAATATCACCCTTTGGAACTCGGTAAACGATTTTGTTGATACTGCCGAAAACGGAGCAGAATCGTTTTCTGGGAGTGCATTGGCTCTTCAGAGGTAATGAGAGCCCATTTCTTTGAGTCACTGAACTCAGCCATGAGTGCCAATGGGACAGGCTGAGCTGGTGAATCTCATGATCCTTCCCTTATGTCCCAGTTTATTTTAACTCCTTCTAGAGTCTCCAAAGGAAAGGACTCTCATGCTCAAAGACACCGAAGCAGCAAAGGATAAGTCCAGAAATGAAGTCCCTGTAATGTTCTTCCCTTCCTTGCCTAGACAATCCTTGAATTTTCCAAGCAGAAAGGTCCATGGAGAGAAGGGAAAGAACCTCATAATCCCTTTTCCTTCTGTATCCTCACACTGTGTGCAGCTATGGATTTGTGGGGACTGTGAAATTCTGCTTACTTCCAATCTTTATTGCCTTGGTCCTTAATAACTCTGGAATGGAGATTGCTAACAGCACAAGTTTTCCATGTAAATCCCACAGTGATGTCCAAGGGTTTGCCCAGCACAACTGCCAGTCATAGTCCCCAGTGCTGAGAAATGATGGAATTTGCAGTAAGTCAGCGCTGGAGGAGAAAAGAAAGAACAAAATGGAGGAAGAAAAAATGGAGGGTAACAAATGGAGAGTGCAGAAAAGGAAGATACAGAAAACAAACTAGAACAGAGCTAGTTTAAACACCAGAAAGTCAGCAAGCTTGCTCTGAGATCTGCATGCACATACAGATATGGAGACATTATACAGGCAGTATGAAGAGTTCAAATGAAGGGGGTAAAATCTATATGCTACTGTGTGTATGTGCATGTTCCATGGTATGCAGCACCAACAGGGAGTAGAAAATCACAAGCCAGGCCTTACTTTATAACACAAAAGGCTTTGAAACCTTAAGGTTTTGAGCTATAAATAACAAAAAAAAACCAAACCCAAACGCACAAAAAACCCCAAAACAACAACAAACCAAACAAAAAACCAAAACCCCCACAAACAAACAAACCTCACAAAAACAAAGAAACAAAAAACCCAAACAAAGCCCAAACCAGGAGAGTGAACACTCTTTTGCTAAAATCCGAAAGTGACAGAAGAAGGTGAGGATGAACAGAAGTGGCTGCTGAAGTTTGTCTGGCACCCCTTGGTGCCTGTGCTGGAGAAGACACACAAACCTGCTGGAGCATCCTACACATTTTGGCAGCTTTGTGCCCAAAGTGTCCTGAGTGAAGGATTTCTCTGAGGGATGTAAAGAAAAGGCAAATTTGGAACAAACTGCAGCAAAAGGCTGATGAACTGCTGCCTGAGTGACCCATACAGAGTGTAAGGAGCAGCCTTGTGGGGAAGACAGGACAGAAGGAAGAGAGGTTGTGCGAAGGGTTTGATTTTTTCCCTCTGAATCAAGATGGAAACAGTGTATGGCACTTAATTCTGTTTGGCTACAGTGATCTGGGGAGAGCAGGGGGATTGGTTTCAGTGGCTCCTTACCCCAGGCTCCTGCTGTTTCATGGAGATCAATGTATCATTTAATAGGGAGAGGCTTTTCAGCTCGCTGAGATTTTATCTGCTGATGGCTTCCACGATATTTATAGACATATCCATCAGCATAACAGCAGGAAGCAATTCTCCAGGGGTCAAATTGGGTGGATTTCCCCTATTTAAAGTGCATTATGGATTCAGCTTTCTGTATAGGATTAACCACTTAACTCACTGAATCCCGGACATCATCAGCTATTGTTCACACAAACTGATGATCTCCACGGCTTAGTTGTGAGATGGTTGACTTGTTTTCAGCCTCAATTATCTTTTCAAATAATAAGGTCCTTTGTTAACCTCTGACTTGCTGAGCACTGTGTAGGCAGCCTATTAAGTACTTCACAGTCCTCTTTTAACCCTATGATTCGGGCAGCTCTGGAGGTTTAGTCCCTATTTCTGACCAGTCTGAATCTTGCCACATGAATAGCAACACCAAAGAACCTGCTTTGATCACGGCAAGCTTAGGAAAATAAACCACGGTGGCTTGGAAGATCGAGGCAGAACCTACGTGCTTATTGTACCAAGTGTTTTAATGCTTTCAGCCCGACTTTTGGTAATGATTTACAGAGCAAGCTTCCCTGCTAAGACTATTTAGAGAGTCAGCTCCTTTGGGGATTCAGCATGCAGTGATTCCACCTCCTAAAATTATCTGACTATGTTTCTAGTATTGAATGTCTCCTTGTGAGCACACCTTTTGGAATGAGACAGCCTTGCAAGGGGAGCTCAGAATAGATATATTGTTCCAGCAGCTCAGAGTGCATTGGAAATGTGAACTGCTGTGAACTGCAGCTTGATTTGACACAGAAAGACAGATGTAGAGTCCTGACACGGACAAGCGTTCTTGAATACAAATTTCAGTTATTTAAGGTTTTGTTTTCAGTCACCAGAGCTATCATCAGTCACATCTGTCCATCCACTCTCCCTTTCAAATTCACCATGACCTCCTCATGGCCCTATTTCACTTAACCTTGCTGTGTTTACAGTGACCTCCACCCTCATGACTTGGTTGTACTCTGAGTGCCAGGCTGACACACCAGCATGCAGCTCTCTCTCATCACAGACACTCCACGAAAATGTAAGGGCAGCTGCTGTCCATCCCTGAGAGCAAAAATGAAGTTCCCAATCCCTGGCAGAATCCACCCCATTTTCCATCCTTGAAGGTCTGGTCAGAGCTCATACATGAATCCCATTTCTATTGCTTTGCTCTGGAGTGATTTTATTTTGCTGGTGTGCACAGCTGCAGGGTACTCTTGATCCTTTGCTTTGCCTTCATCCATTTCTTTTCATATATTGGAGCATTCCATAAATACAACTGGAATTTCAAATCAAATAAATCTTCTGTCAGGTAGGAAAGACAATGACAATTTTCTTCTCTGTTCCCCTGGCTACGTCTGCTGAAGGCTGGTGGCAGTGGGAGACAGGAGAGCTACAGCCTAAAGTTCACTTTGATAAGCTAAAAATATTATAAATACAACTTGTCCCATCTACAGTGTAGTTCCAAAACATATTAATTATAGTTTAGTAGCTTTATGTTTCAAGCAAGTTCTTTCAGGCTGTCTACACTGAGTCATATTTTGGAAATAAACTTTTTGGATCTAACATTAAATGAGAAATTATTTCAGATTTGGTAATACAGACTGAGTTTTCAACTTCTTCCTTGAACAGGCATCTGGAAGAAAAATGTGTCTAGAAAAATTTGGCCTGCCTTTTGGATCTGCCTGTGCTCAGGCTGCTCCCAAAGCTGAAAACCTCACTGAGACAAGGGCTGGATTCCTCACAGGCTGCCCTTCCCCCAGTACCAAGAAGTAACCACGTATGTGTAAAGCTACATAAACTAATTAGACATTTAATCCTACCTTTGTCTGCACCTGGTGCTGCCAAGAAAGATGAGAAGGAGCAGCGAGTACGAGAGAGGGAAAGAGAGAAACGAGGGCCAATACACTGCTTGAGACATTAATCCTACACACGGTGTAAGCACACCTCTCAAACCTGTAAGACCCTGAAACAGCACACAGATCTTCCAGAGGAGGGGAGAAATCCTCCCAAAAAAGGTGCTGCAAGTTTATTAAAATACTAATTTTACTAATTACTATTAATTAACTATATTTTAAAAAATAAATTAAAAAAAAGTTCACATGGAGGTTCATAAAACAGCAATTACCAGTAAATTACTGTACCAAGTTCAGGAGCACAAACAGCAAGCAGGGGAGTTCTGCCCACCACAAACAGCCCCATCCCAGGGGATTTTTCCAAGGCTCAGGCACTGCTACCACGCAATTCTGCAGCATTGCTGGCTTTCCTAAAGCAACCTCGCATCTCAACTTTTGTGAGCACCACAAGGCCACACAAGAGCCAGGACTAGCAGATTGAGATGGAAAAGAGTTTGTTAACTTCTGTAGCACACTCTGAAATTTCCAATTCAAGATGCAGAAGGTGCATTGCCTGCTTGTAGAGATAATTAACACAGATCACAGTAAATGTGCATTCAGAATGAGGGACAGGTGACGCTGTGAAAAGAAACACTGAGATGTCAGGAAGTTAAAAAGGAGAAGAACCATTTTCTTAAATCACCTTGTTTGCCTTGTGGTACAAATAGTTCCAGGATTCACACTGTCAAGCCTTTCTCCCAGTCGTGAGAGCACAAGGATGGCTTTGGAAAAAAAAAGAAAGGTGGAGACTCATGGATGAGAGTTGATTTTGGCAAGTTGGGCCTTGAGAAGAGGCATTAACTGTTAGAGGGGTTGTGACTCTAAAGCGATGAGCAAAGAGAAGCTGGGCTAGGCAAACAGGGTGTAATTGACCCACAGTGATGACAGGCTTCAGTATTTTCTCAAAGATAATAACTAGCTGTAGAAAAGAAGATGCCCTAGGCCTTGAACCAAATTGGTCACCTTACAGCTATGAAATGCCCCACCCAGCACTAATTATGACTATTATAACAGTAACAATTAAAGTAACTCCTGCTATTCTTTGACAGCTGCCTTGCCAAGGTGAGTATTTTATTTGATTATGAAGCAAAGAAAGGGACCTAATCAACTTAAAATTGCTCTTTGTTTCGGAAAGGTTTTGTTATTATCCGAGTAAAACTCAAGTTTTGACAAGTTGCGAACACTACCCTGTGTTTCCAGTTTCCCAGTTTCTAGTGTTTACACCTCACTTGGTGTTTGTACATCTGTGATGAAGGTTGAAACAGAGATTTACTCTTCTGTTTTATGTGATATCCCCCAGTTGGACCGTGCCTGTGACTGCCCCTGCAGTTGTCTTTTCTGCTTTGCACCATCCTCGCCTGTTGTTTAAATAGCTCTGGATATAGCCAACATCAGACACTTAAATACACTGACTAGGAACAGCAGCAGGTGGGCTCAAAAGTCAGGTGAGTCTCCTCTAACCAGCACAAAAAAATAGGTGTGATGCTGGGCCACAGTGCTGGGTGAGATAAGAGAGCATCACCATGGGCCATCTGTTCAAAGCTCACCTTCACCCAGCCCCAGGCTCTGCAGACTGCCTGCCAGCAGCCAGGGAAGCCCTGAATCTGGGCTAATTGAAGGGATCTGCAGCCAGCCAGCTTCATATTTAATAGGGATTTACTGCTGATGGAAATTACAAGCGAATTACAGATTCCAGCACGTCATGGTCTCGCCAGAGTCAAACAAAAGCACGTGGTGATAATGTCGCTCTATTGGGAACGGTGAGAAGAACGACACAGACTCTCTTGTGAGTTGAACAGGAGAGTTCCTCCAAGGTTTATTACCTCAGATCTTCTTTTATAGACCGATATGTGAAAGTACAGAAAGGCAAAACTCTTATTTTTTAGTAAGAAAATATTTTAAGTATTTTTAAGTATGTGTTAGTAAACTAACACATCACCATCATTGGTCAGTGGGGTACACCACCCCTCGACCTTCTCTTGCAAGAAAACAAGAAACTGACAAACAGCACCTGCAAGGCTGTCTTCTGTCTCTGAGGATTGTTTTAATTCCTCCTTATGATTTCCCAGGCCACTTTCTCAGGCGAGACTGAGAAAATGATGCAGCCTGCTATTCCACAGGCACTGTGCTCCCTGCCTCTGCTCATAGTTAGCATCCATAATGATAAGAACAGAGTGGTTCTTATCCCTGCATCCTGAGGTCTCCATGGACATCATTGCTTTGTTAAAGTACTGCTGATAAGCTATGAGGTACTACAGAGCTCCACATCTTTCCTAGAGGCCGTGCTTTCCTCAGTTGTGTTTGTAATGCCGTTTATAATTTCCAGCTCTTCTGTTTGTTTTTATACAAGTGTAGGAGGGTTTCTTTCTCTTCAAATCAAATCATAGGGCCTCACCATTTCTAGCTCAAAGTCTCCCTAATGCTGCTAATCTCCTATTAACAGCCTACTGACACAGAAGAGACAACAGAAAAAGACTGATTGCCAGCCCTCTGGCCCTGTGACCGTGTGCTGGTCAGATCTGGATTAATAGTTGAGGCGATTTACCTCAGGAGGCCTTGTCACAGGTGCCTGTAACCCTAAACTCTCCTCAAACTGCCTGGCAGGAGAGGGAGGAGGGGAACCAGCAAATCCACAGATGATGCACACACAAACAAGGCCTTGCTGAAACTCATTTTTCCTTCTATACAAAAAAAGACGGGGGGGGGGGGGGGGGGTGGAAAAAGCCTCCTTGACTTTGTATAAAAGGCAACAACCTGGGCATGGACATCCCACCCAGGACACAAACCCCACCATGGTACCCCCCTCATACTACCTGTCACTGACAGCCAGGTGGTTTGACTGCAGCTTTTCTGGTTTCTAGAAACTGTTATCCAGGAGCACAGGCAAACACGCTGCTTTCCTGTGTAGCACGAGACACTGCCCTGCTGCGTAGCTGCTTCAAGCACAAGAGGGACCCTTCCAGCTTTAAGACAATTTAAGCTGCTACCATTCAAGGAAAGATGGAAAAACAGCATCATTCTGACTTGGCAACAAGTATCCATCTGACAGTTCGGTTCAGCAGCCCAAACAGTCTCAGGCTCTCCTCCCGAGCGCTGCAGCTCCTACATTTGCAGCGCTGCGCCGGCTGTGCTGCTCATGACCCTACATAGCAGGAGGAGGGTGCTGGGATGATGGGTGCAGCTGGCCAGCTGCACTTGACGTCACCCAGCAGCAGAATGTCCCCACACAGCATCTGAGCTGCACCAGGAGCCTGCCTGACTGCCAGCCAGACAAACAGAGGCAGGAGCTGATGCTGCCCGTGACCAGCTCAGCCACCAAGATTCCACCTGTGCCCGGCAGAAGCGTCTCTCATCTCCACGAAGATTACTCTGTTTCAGAATGATTTAATTTTGCTTGTTAACTAATAGCCGGTAAAATAGGTAATTGTTCCTGGCCTGAAGTTAAACAATCCTGTTACTGAGTGTTATTTGCAGGTCAGAGAGCTGCGAGAGGTTTGGCCTTCAAGGCACCACACTGTCCCCTCTAGGAAGAGGGGTGAAGTACAAAAACATTCTACCATGCCTTACGGAGAAATTAATTTAACCTATAATTATTGTTATTACAAGGCTGTTTGTCCACCTTGTCTTCTTACACAACCACACACTGCAACTCATACGGAGCTGCCGTTCAGAGCAACTCCTACCTCTCCCTGACCCTTCCCAGCCTCTAACATGACTGCATCAATGTTGCAGCTCTGTCTTTCAGGCGCATCCGCAGGGAAACAGGATCTGACTCACTCCGCAGCTCCTGCTGCTCACTCCCCACCTGAAACAACAGCCCGGCTCCAAAAGCTGCCTCCGTGGCCACAACACCTCCTGCAAACATCACCAGGGCAATGCTGGGCTGCCCTTCTAAGGGACAGAACATCACTGGCTGCGCCCCATGAAAGAAATTCTCCAACAGCATCTTTGCATAGCGCAAACTCACCTTGTTTTTGTGTTGTCTCACTCCTTTTCTGAGTCTCAGTGAGGAGCATCCAAGCCAGTGTGAGTCTTTTTCAAAGTTGATTCCTTATCCATATTTGGGAATTTGTGCTGGGCACTAGCTGGTACGAGGCACGTTCTTCCCACAGTGCACTTTGGGACTTGTAGTTCCCAAAAAGGAATGCTGTTTTCCAAATTGCAAGCTCCGAGCAACAGAAAGAGAAGTCTGAAACGCCTTTATCTCTGCCTTTGCTTGCTGCTGGGCCCTTCCTTTCACATGTTTCTGTGCAGTGGTTTTACCGTAGCCAGCCAGAATCCTTCGGGAATCTCTTCCACAGCTAAGGGCGGTGTGCCAACCCCTTGGATGCGCCGCTGTGTAAAAGCTGCTCCTGCTGCCGAGAGGGGCAGGTGCGCGGTCCTGCCTCCGGGAAACAGCTACCTAGAAAAACAGAGCTCTGATCAACTTTTTAATCAGATTCCCCACACTGAAAAGGCATAGAAAATCCCCTTTAAAAGATGTGTTTCACTATGCGCCGTGTTTTTTATCAGCCCGTTTGATTTTTTTATTTTTTTTAATTACATAATCATAGTGGGGGGACAGATAAATGTGTCGGTTGTCTAAAAAGGCTGCGAGAGAAATCAATCCCGTCTCTCCTGCAGAGATCCCTTTTTGAAGAGCGTTTGAGGCAATTACCTTGTAACCAAGACACCCTGTTGTTTTTAAACAACAACCGGAGGAGAACGCCAATCTCTGCCTGCCGGGCACTGCTGGAGACGCTGTCATTACACCCCAAATCCATTAACAGCGTGATGTGCTTAAACCTGCGGGCACGGGGTGCCTGGGGAGAGGTGCCCGGAGCAGGAGGCGGCCGGGAGCGGAGAGCATCCATCCCCGGCCGGGCGGGATCCAGCCCCGGCTCCCGGGAGAGGAGAACCGGGACACTCCCGGGGCTGGGCTGACTCCCGGCGGCCGCGGGGAGAACAGCCGAGGCGGGCTCGGCCCCTTTCCCTCGGCGGCCACAGGAGGGAGGAGATGAAGGAAGCGCGTTTTGTCAGGGACGGGCAGCGATGTCGGTCCCACAGAGCCCGCTTTGCACCGCTGATCCCCGCAGGGTCACGGCGGGGGTCAGGCTGGGTCATCAGCTCCCTGCTCCGTCAAGGTCACTGCCGAGCACACGGGATTGCATCCAGGCCATTCTGGAATATCTCCATGAAGGAACACTGCAAACCTGCTCTGGCCAAGCCGTTTCAGTGCGAGCTCACCGCACACTAAACTTCTTCCCCCTGCCCAGGTGGAATTTACTGTGCGTCAGTTTCTGCCCCTTGCCTCTTGTCCTACTGCTCGGTACCACGGAGCAGAACCTGCCTTTATCTTCTTAGCTCCTCCCTTTAGGTATTTATTCACATTTCAGAGGTTCCCTCTCAGTCGTCTCTTCCCAAGGCTGAACAGACCCAGCTCCCTCAGAGCCTCTCCTCGTAAGGGACGCTCCAGCCCGCCGCCACCCCCGCCGCCCTCCTGCAGCAGGGCCTACACATCCCGGCGGCCCGCGGGATGCTCCGGGGCGGCCCTTCCGCTGCCGGGCGGCTCCAGCCCGGCTTTCCGGTGCCTGCCCGAGCGGCTCGGAGCCGAGCCGGGCCCCGGCGGGGGCGGTGGCGGCGCTGGAGCCGGAGGCTGAGGCAGAGCCGTGCGGGGCAGGGGAGAGCCCTCCCGCCGGGGCCATGAGGGGCGAGCCGCCCGCCTGGGCCCCGGGGCCGGCGCAGGCGGCCGCGCTGCTGGAGGAGGCGGCGGATCTGCTGGTGCTGCACCGAGACTTCGCCGCCGCCGTGGAGCGGTGTGAGGCGGGCTGCGACAGCCTGGGACCCGGCCCCAGCCCCGGCCCCGGCCCTGACCCCGGCCCCGGCCCCGAGAGGTGCGAGCGGCGGGCACGGGGAAGCTGCTCGGTGCCGCATCAGCGCCCGGCTGCCTTCGAACTTGAGGCCACGCCTGCGCTGCTTTGGGGTTTCATTTATCCCTGTCGGTATTAACGCGTTTCATTGTGTTTGAGGGAGGTGGGGTGTGCCCAGCAGCCTTCCCTTCGTTCTCTCAGAGATACAGTCACAGTGTGTATCCTAGGAGGTCGAATTGGGCTTTTTATGGGGGATAAGTAGAGGGGAAGCAGAGAGCTGTGGGGTACCTGGGCTGCACTGAAGCTCACTGGAAGGGATACAAGGGGAAATGTGGTTGTAAGAAGCACTTACTTAGGTGTCTGTTCCTTACCAGTTTTGCAGAAGTGAAATGCTCCCTTTGTGTTGTGGGGATTCAGGCGCTGGCCGAGATGAACCGGTGGAGAGAAGTTCTGTCTTGGGTGCTGCAGTATTACCATGTACCTGAACATCTGCCTCCAAAAGTTTTGGAGCTGTGGTGAGTTTCTGTCTGTTCTGTCAGATATACACACAGGGCTTACGTTAGGTTTAACTGCAGGCCAGGCTTGGCTATTACGTGATGTTTTCACTTTGTGTGGTGTAAGTGAGATCTGGGACAGGCCTGTTCTTGACCTGTGTGTGCTGGAGCATGCCTGCAAGATTGCTTCATGGCGATCAAGTCCAGAAGGGGTGATGCTGAGAGAGTAACATCGATAGCTGCACCTGTTGTCTGCCTCAGAATTCTCTGTGTGTGTTGATGTAGACCCTGATTTGTTCCTTCTTGGGAGCTGCCTGTGGGTTGTAGCTCTGACAAAGACTCAGGGTTTTCTCCTGCTTCTCCCTTGCATTTCAGCATCCTGTTGTACAGCAAAGTGCGAGAGCCGCAGGTGATGCTGGAGGTCGGCAGCAGCTGGCTGAGAGCCGGTGCCAACCAGAGCCTGCCCGAGTTCGGGGAGCTGCTGGAGCTGTACCTGGAGCAGGTGCTGCTGCCACTGGGGCGTTTCGAGGGCGCGGAGGAGCTGGTGCGGGGCTGTGTCACGTTGGACAGCGAGCGGCAGCTGGCGATCCTCGGCACCGTCCGCGAGAGCCGCCGCCGCTGGGCTCAGCGGGAAGAGACACACTCGGCTGCTGAGGAGCAGCAAGACCCAGCCACAGAAACTGTTCTGGGTGGGCTTTCCCTCTGTTGTTTGTGCTCTTCTTTTTATGGTTTCATTTCAAGCTGGTCCCTTGCTGGCGAAGGGTAGCAGCTATTAAGAATATTGCCGTGAGGAAGTCCTGTTGTGTATCACAGCAGGAATTAAAAGTCTTAGTGATACCTTTGCTAAGAATTGCAAGGCATATTTAGTCTGCCAGCATCAGGAGTTGACAATTAATGTCCAGGATCAAAAGCACTGTGGAGGTTTTGGTTGGTTTTTTTGAGGTAAAAAAGGAAAACTAAGACTACCTGACAATAAGTTTTGTTGGCTCTGTGTACAATTTACTTCATTTCCATTTACAGTTGAGTCCAAGTAGAACGATGCCTGTCTAGCATTTTAAAGTACTGCTCCTTCTCCAGAACTGTAAATCATTTGATGTTTTCTCCCAGGACAGAAGCTGGCACTACTGTGGTATAAGATCATATTGCAGTAAAGTAGATGCCTAAAAAAGAAGTATAATTAAGTGTATTACAAAATTTTGCTGTTTCTCTGTTGTATAAAAAACCAAACCCAACCCAGCTCTCATGCAGACTTCCAGTATCTTAGTTTTTTTATTGTCTATATCTGTGTGATTACTTTTTAAACTTCACCTTGCCCTAACAGCCTTTCTGTTCTTGTTTTCCAGGAGTGCTGTCCCAAAAGCTCCTGACCATGTTGACATTGCTGCGTAGAGCAATGAGGTCCATGTCAAATCACTTCTATTTACTTCCTTACAAGAAGATGCTCTTGGCTACTTTTTTGCTGTACCTGGTGGTGGTGAGATTAGACCCAGGTACATGATTAAGATTTCCAGTTTTTCAAATTTCATTGTGCTTATGGAAAAGAAATTATTTGCTTGTATTTAGTATGGTGAATGTCTCAGGGAGACACAAAATCTGGGTGACTAGGAGCTTAGTTTGTCTAATGTTTCCAGTTGCAGTCCATGTAGAAAGATGAAGCTCCACAAATGCCAGTTTTCTGAAAACTCTTTCCAGCAGACAAGGTACAGACTGTGAGAGGCAGGCAGAGCTGTCCTAAACTCAGCCTTTTCCTCACTGGAGGAAGGAAGAGAGCTGGGTTTTTATTAACTCTAGTTGGGGGTTGTTCTTTCTTAATATGTTTAGTTTATGTTAGTTTTACCTAGTTAGTTGTACCAAGCTGGTTTTACCTTTTTGTTCTGTTTTGCAGCTTCTCCCACATCACTGCCATTCATTTACAAACTGGTCCAGCTCTTCAGACAGGCTTGGTCAGCCATGCTTTCTCCAATCCATAGGCCTCCAATTCGAGACTAAGTGTCTTCCTCCACTAAAGGTGTCACCTTTGTCTTGGGGATGTTACCAGGCTCTTCAGGGACTGGTGAAATCTGAGATGACCACCTGTGGACTCCTGGAATTTCTCCAGACAGGGAATGGTGGTGTATGAATTTTGAAGCCACAGCAAGTTTTCCTGACATTTTGCTTGGTCCCGTCCAACACTAGGGTAAAGCCACTCCTTCCCTATCTGCAACTGAATAAGAATCTTCCTTTTCAATCCTCTTTTTCAAGCTTTTCCAACACTTTGCTTTGGATGTGTCTCTTGAGTGAGGGTTGTGTAGCCAGTTATGAACTGTGGAAGAAGTTCTCATCCTTGCAAATGCTGAGCAGTTCTCTGAACAAGTGCAATAGTGTTCCTGGAGGCGTGACTGTAGAAGGCAGCAGAGTACCAGTGATTAGGAGAATATTCTGTTTTGCCTGAAGACATCTGAAAAGCCCAGTTCCTGCAGCATGGGGTTTAGGACAAGCACATGGAAGAAAAACACTGGAGATAGTAAAGCCTATTACATTTTGAAAGCCATGGTTTCTCTTGTGACTGATGCCTCTTTGGACAGGCACACTGGATTTTAGTCATATTTAAGCCAGAAAGATGGGGTGGTGGGCCACAAAGACTGTTGTGCTGTACCTACTCTTCTTAAATGCAAATTACAGCACTTAGTGCTTGCCTGATGCATAGTCATTCCTAGAAGCACTTGGTGGTGGTGGTAAGGCAATAGAGTTGTTTTTTTCAATTATATTCTATGTTATTGTCTGGTTGAACAACTCAAGTTGTTGCTTTGTTTTACTCTTTCCCTACCTCTTACTTTGTTCACATAGATGTCAAAAAGTCTCTCTGTGTATCTAGACTTGCTCCCCAAGTCCCCAGTACCCAAAGCCCTAGGTTAGATAGGAGTAGTTCAGCAATGCTCTGTCATTCAGAACAAAAGTTTATTTTTTATAGAAAAAGATGCTTCTCTGACATCACAAGGTCTTCCCCAGATCAGTGGCAAGAAAATTGTACATCTGCAGGTCTGTCACCAGACCAACTGCATTTCTAACCGCCTGGGGCAGAAACTGGAGGTTTGGGGTAGAACATTAATTTCTCCTCCATCCATTCACCCATTTCTCATCAATTGGCAAGAGGTCAGTTCCAAGGAGAGATCCCAGTGTGGTGTCTGGCAGCAGTAGTGCCCTTTGTCTCTAGCAATAACCATTCTCCAAGCTGGTAGCTGTTCCTGTTTTTTCTTCACACAGATGGGCGTGTTGGTACCCTCAGACTCTGTGGGATCTGTTGCTTTGCTCCCTACTGGGGCACTTTGCAAACAGTCTCATCTAAACTACTAAAATAGTTGTCTGTTTCATCTAAAATTATCCCAAAAAGGGTTATTGTCAGACAAACTCAGGCAGGTTATTCATGAGTGCAGTAACAACCTTGCCTAGTTGTCTCCAGAGGTTTTAAAACCCAGACCAATCCCATATCCCTCCCCAAAGATTTTGTCTCTGCCAGGACTCTACACCAGGTTAAGTAGCACATAGCTTTTCCATATAAAAAAGTAATTTCTTACATACTCTGCACACACAGGGAGGAACAGCCTTTGGTATTGCTAAATGGTTCCTGCAACCAACACTTGATGTGAAATCAGGTAAAGTGAAACACAAAAGCTCTGTCTGGAGCTGAGCTCTTCCAAGAAATGACCAGGATGAGTCTTCTGCCCCCCCTGCTTTGCAAGGCCACAGGTTAAGTCCTTTTTTAAGCCAGTTAATGAAATGGCAAACTTCACTGTGAAGTCAGGCCAATTTCTTACCAAAGTAACTGTTAGGTAATGAACACTTTTTGCTCTAGTCTTCTGGCATCATTTTTAGTTGGATGGCAGAGATGCTGTTTTGGAGGTTGGTTTGGACCAGTGGTTTCAGCAGGCTATTCACAGTTTTTAGAATGCTGTTAAGTGTCATTTACCAGGATTTTTAACATTCAACTTTATTTTAAGTGTAGGTTGGAAATGTTGACTTTATTGGGGTACTACTGATTTAGAATTTATATTGTTTTTAAATCATCATGAGAGAGCAAGAAGGCAGAAATAAGCTATCAGGTTTTTTTTTTTTTTTGCAATTAATACTAAAACTGCAGTATCTAATTTTTATAATAAAATGACTACTGATTGACCTCTTTGTAGAGTTGCTTGTTTGTGCTGTGATTGAGGGTATGAAAAAAAATTGTGTTCATTCTATTGATACACTACAAAGTATATCACAGTTTTCCAGAATTGTTTCACATTGTTTCATAGTTTCAGCAGAGATTGAATTAAGTCAAGAATGTCTTTGGTGTGAATCTGATGAGATCTAATCCACTGATGATGTTGGTAGGGCGTAAATCTGCATTTTGGGATGTCCAAGACCAATACTACCAAGAATAAAATACCTGGTATTTATCATTATTAGATGAATCTATCTTCATATTAGAACTAACTATAGTTCTGACCTTGTTGTATTAGGAGAGAAACTCTACAAATAAAAATCCATAGCACAGTTCTCTGTTTCAGGGATAATGCCTGAAAACCAGTATTTTATCAGTGTAGCAATGTTATACAGGTACTTAATTATTAGACTAGAGAAGTTCAGAAATCCTGAAAGGAAATGCTGCTGGTTTGCCCAGCAGGTGGCAACAGAATAACAGAAACCAGTTCTACAGGGAATGCAAAGTGTTTAAATCTTCATTCACTGTCTGAGGAAGGTATTATGCATGGGAAATGCAAATACTTACATGTCCCAAATTAAAAGGAAAAGAGGATTTTGTGTGATCACCTGAGAACTTACTAAGAGTGTACTGTTCTGTAAAATGGCATAATAGTATTCTAAAATAATCCATGTTTCTGACACTGTTGGTGAATCATTTAGGCAACCAACCTGTCAGGAGGGAGGGATGTACATCCAGCAGAGGAAGAAAAGGAGCTGACTGTCCTTCATTTGCCTCTTGGTGTATTTCAATCTCCAGCATATTTGCCCAGCATATTGAGCTGGGGGAAGAAGGAGAAAGGGGAAGACATTCAGAGGGATGGTGTTTGTCTTCCTGAGCCAGTGATGGAGCCCTGCTGTCCTGGTTGTAGCTGAACACCTGCCTGCCCATGGGAAGTGGTGAATCCACTCCTTGGTTTGCTTTGCTTGTGGGCACAACTTTTGCTTTGTGTGTTAAACTATACCTCAACCCACAGGTTCTTATTCTTCTGGTTCAGTGCTCAGTTGCCAGCTGGGGTTAAACCAGTACAATGCTACTTCTGAGTTCTGGGTTATTCCAAAACGCCATTTTCAGAGGTATGAAAATGTGAGAGTATTCCTTAGTCTCAAAGCAATGACCTGATGGTTTTCTGAAGAACTCTGAGATTCAGCTTAAGCAAAGCAGCAGATGGAAATTATCATGGAAATTCTTTGTTAAAAAACAGCTATGACTCCAGAAATAATGGATCTGTAGCTTTTCCCAGCCAAAAGCAAAGAGTAATGGTTTGCAGGTTTATGTAAAGAGCAGCAAAATGAAGACTATACCAAAGTGAGTTTATAAAAACCAGTATGAACTATTTCTCACTCTTAAAATGCAGGTGTTAAAGAGGATACTTCTATGCTGGTCACCAACAGTGACAGAACAATCTGTTAATATCATCATGCCAGAGTAGACTAACCTACATTTTAGGAATTGTCTATTTAATGTCTGCTGATTAAACATCATACATCTATAAAGTCTGGGGATACATAACACAGATTCAATAATCAAGTGTGCCTTCCTCTTTGTTACCCAGGAGTTGCATCAAAATGAGGATTTCTCTACTGAGAGAAGCTGCTGTTTCCAGTGGGGAATTAGTGCAGAAAGACCAAAAGGGTGGAGGCGACTGCACCAATTTGATGTCAGAATTTTGGGGTGATGCCTCCAGACCTGTCCTGCAATAAACACTGCAATAAGAATCAAATCTTTTCCTGTTGTTTGGGAAGAGCAGTGAGAGTCTGTACTGAAAGCTGTCCCATCCTGCTGACAGCCTGGATGACTGCACATGGAAAGAGAAGTAATAGGAGTAAATTGAAATGTTAACAGAGAAGCCAGGAGATCATTTAAAAGCACTAATAGAGCACACTTAAGAATGATAATTATGTTTACTTTCCAGATCTCTGTTTTTGTTCTATCCTTCTCCTTTCCATTCATTTGCTCTCTTACACCTTCTGTGCTGGAACTGAGGTGTGATGTGTTGGCAGAACAGGGAACTGTCATGTTGCAGGTGACGTAAAACCCCGAGGTTTGAGAAAGCACAGCGTACAACGTGCCACATGGCCACACTCCAAATTAATGAGCATGCCAAGGCTGTCTGCACTGAGCTGGAAGCCTGGGGTGTGTCAGGCCAGCCTGTGAGGGAGGATTTGCACAGGAGGGGTGTTGGAGGCAGCAGGGTGACCTCTTCCCCCAGCGCTGCGACGCTGAAGCGCGGCAGCAGGTGCCGAGTGCCGGGCCAGGGGTTCCTCCTGCCCTGCAGCCCAGAGCCAGGCTCCGGCACAGAGCTGCCACCAGCCATCCCAAGGGGATCCCAAAGGGAGGGAAACACCTCTGGAGGCACCATGGTAAGGGGATGGGGAGCACTGAGCACACGGGGGCTGGGAGGGCCGTGGGCGAGGGAAGGCAGTGGGCTCTGCTGTTGTCCTGACCTCACGCACCACTCACCAGGTGAGGAGATGGGAAAGGAGCACAGAAAATCTCACTGAGGCATTACAGCATTACATTTTCTTCAGAGAGTCCCTAATTAGTGGAATTACAAGATCAATTAGATGTGGAGTCTCAGCTGTTTGGTACTTTCTTCTTGTGACCACATTTTCTCAACACTAGTTTGTTTTCGTATGAATAATTAGGACTTACCTACATGAGATCCTTTAGCCAAAGACAGAGTTTAGCTCCTTGTCCTGGTGTGTATGTCCTAGTTTTCTACTTTTATAAGCTTGTGAATCATGGCTACATGGATAATATATAAATGTATGTGTCAAAAGTTTCTTTATTTTTCTACTGCATTTGTTTGAGAAAAGTAACATTTTCATCTACTCAAAATAAAGCAACCATGAAAAATAAAAAATAAATAAAATTGGTTTTGTATATAGTTTAGTGAAAAAATATCAACAAAAAAATTACATTTTTTCAGTTTCTGGAATCTCTTAAAAATTAATTCTATTTCCTTTAAATTGCTCTCCTTCTTGTGTTTCACAAAAATGAAGCCTTCTCCTGAAAATGAAAAAAAAACCTCCATAATGAATGAAAAGCAGTATTGCTACAAGATGTTACCAGTGACAGATCCTTTTTTTTAGGTATGTTTTTTCAGAAATAAACAAAAAAAAAGTCAGTAATCTTTGTGTCTGTTTAAAATTAATTTAGCCCCAATGGCTGTTCTATCCATAGCTATACAGGGTATGCATGTGTGTTTCTGGAGTCCATGAATCCTTTTATATACGTATGCATCTAAGTAAATTAATTAATTTAAGAAACAATGCCCTTTGTTTTTAAGTGTTGGGGGTTTGTTATAAATTTGTAGAAATCCCTCAAAACCTCTTAGAATGTGAAAAAAACCATTTCACCTTGTACCCCAGTGTATCTCTAGCACTGAGTCTAATTTTGGTGCAGAGGAAGAGCTGTGTTACTTTCTGCCAGCTCATCTTGCAGGCAAAATACTTCCACAGGCTTCCCCAGACCTAGGGAAGTGAGAGTGCTTGTGGAACAGCTGGAAGACTAAAGTCTGCCTTTTGCAGTAAATACTGCAATATTTAATATTAAATATTATTATTGAATATTATTATTAAATATTATTACTCCTGGAGCCAGGTATTAGCTTGTTTTTTTAAAGCTGTCCCAGGTTTAGTTTTGCAAAGGATCTGGTCTGTTCTACTGTTTCTTTGTTGGATCTGTCCTGGTGCATTAGTGGTGGGATGTGAAACATGAGTTTGGAATAGGCTCCAAATTAAAATATCACATAAAGATCAGCTTACTCTGACTGTGACGCTGAAGAAGTCCCACTCTCTTCCCAACTAAAAGTCTAGCATCTATTTTAATGCTGTTTACTATGCAAAATCAGAAACCTCTTTTTCACTCTCTTCTCTCTTTGGTAGAATATTTCCAAATTACTGCTGAGGTAGGAGAAGATGAAATGGCTCAAAAATCAGGGTTGAGATATGGTTTCAAACTTACAGCTGAAAACTCAGTCTGAAAAATCTTCAACTACAGTCCTGTATGAAGCTTTACAATATTAACTTCCTAAGGCAGCATGAACTTGTTCTATCTGTGAAAAAGCAGACCTGAAGAAGTGAGCAAAGCATCTCTTTAGGTTTAAAATATTGCTTGACTTGTAATTGTAGTTTTGTTTTAAAAGATTTTTTTAAAAGCCAGCTGGCCTCACTGCTGTGTTTGAAAAGAAAAGAAAAGAAACACTTATTTTTCTTACAGATTCTCACTGGGATTTGAAAGAAAAGGCAGGAGCCTGCCCTGTGGAAAGTCAGCATTAATTGAATTCTCTAAGCCCAAATATGCCTTCAGTGTCTCCTGGGTAATCCTCCAGATTGCAACACACTCACTCATAAAGCCCCTTGTCACTCAAATAACTCTGAGACTTTTGCACAGCTCAGTTGGGAAAAAACAGGGTTGTGCAAGTACTCTTGAGAACATGTGCATTTGCAGGGACAGCAGCTTAGAAATGAGTACTGAAAAGAAATAATTTATTTCATTGAATGAAAGATTTAAATTGAGCTTTCATGCTCATTTGAGCTTCTGGGGACGACTAGCTGGGGCAGTGGTGACTTTTGAAATTCTAGTTGCTTCTGAAAAAATGTCTTCAGTTATCATTCTTAAATAAGAATATATGTTAATTTGTGAAGAAAACTGCTCCAGAGATGTTGCTGATCACACATTGCAACTGAAAATTTAGTTTTTGGGGAAGATACATTTCATTCCCAGGTCACAGAATGATTTTGCTAGGTAAGCAGTTACAGAATTTGATTAAAAAAAAATAAATTAAAATTAGCTGGTCAAATCTGATAGTGCCATTGATTATCTCTAAATGCAATATTACAACAAGAATGAGTGAGGACTGTCCTCTGCCCTTAAATCCAGGCTGGCTTCATATCTGGGCATTTCAATTCTCCTTCCCTCTCCAAAGCCTGGCAGTGGTCACTGAGCTGCTCACAATTTTGACGAGTTGTTTTCTGCATGGTGCCCAAGCATTGTCTGGAAAAATATTAACTGGCCTAAGCCAAAACTGTGCCAGTTTTTTTGAACTGTCAATCAGCACTGGAGATCACAGGCCAGTGTTCTGTACTATGACCTGACTCTTTTTTGCTCCCTAGCATAGACAAGGCCCTGAGTATCACAAAATCAGAGCTCAGGCAGCTTGAATTGCTCCAAAGCAGAAACCAAATATGAAAAAATCCACATGCCTAAAACCACTCTTTCCTCAAAAAAATGCCTTTCAGTGCAGACAGTGTTGCAATTTTTGGGACTAACCCACAAGTATTTGCTTCATAATTCTGTTTGTGAACTTATGAAACCCAGCACCATGGCCTTCAAGCTCCTGTACTTTTAAGCATACAGGATTTTGGAGCAATGGACTCCTGCCTGCTTTAGTCTGGGGTTACACAGTTTTCTCTTCCTGGCTTCCACAGAAGCAATGCTGGAAATCATGGAAATACACTACATTGAAATGGCACTGCCTGACAAGAAATGGAGCCATGGTGTAAAATCAATGGCTGCTCAGGAGCTGGAAGGAATGTTTGTTTTGACCAAGAAAATCTGAAATCATTTCCTTAGGTGAAAGCAGCTCTTCCAAGTTTCCACACCAGCCTGCTATCACAGGGTAGAAGGATCAAAAGACATCACCTGCCTTGGGTTATGTAAGGGTGAAGGATGCCACGGCTGTGTCAGGTTCCAGCCAGGAGTAAAAATAAACTAAACTGGGATGGGCTCCTCAGCAGCACCAATCCAGGAAGGAAGGTGGGGTTTGTGTGATTGAAATTAAGTTTTCCTGACTTAATTTTCCTGGCTGTTTTAATATACTTCTATAGTACAGCAGACAGTCTCAATTTTTTAAAGAACTGTCCCAGTATCTGGAATGTGCAGTCTCATTGTGGTCGTGGGGCTGAACAACCAGATGAACAGCTGACAGTAAAAATTCACTGATTTTTCTGAAAAGCAACACAGTGGGAAAATGTAACCACCAGGAATCAGGAGAGCTAAGGTACACTTTTTTCTGACCCTGCCTCTTCTCTCTCCCCTCAGCGTGAGTGCATCTCTGTTCACGTTGGCCAGGCTGGAGTGCAGATAGGAAATGCGTGCTGGGAACTCTTCTGCCTGGAGCACGGCATTCAGCCCGACGGCACCTTCAAGGACCTGCAAAACAAACTCAGCTCTGATGACTCTTTCACCACGTTTTTCAATGAAACAGCCACTGGGAAGCATGTGCCACGGGCTGTGATGGTGGACTTGGAACCAACTGTGGTAGGTCAGTAGAGAAATAAACCTGCAGAATGGATATGAGATTGCTTTCCCTTGTATCACCATGGTGTGCAACCAGTCTTCACTGGCACAAAGCAACCCTTTGTACCTCAAACTGACACTAGATAGCATAAAATTAATTTTCTTGTGACACAGGATGCCAGATTTTGTCACAAGTGTTACAAACACAGGAACAGGAGGATCCCCAGCAGTTTAACAGCCGGTACACGGGGTGTGTACAATCTTCTCTTTGCATCAATATTCAACTTTTGGATTTGTTTATCAGGACATTTTTGCCATTCAAATTCCACTTTTCTTCAGTTTGGATTCAAAGTGGGAGCCTGATCGCTTCCCTCCAATTTTAGAGGGATGTCAGAAAATTGGAACACCTGAATTTCTTCACACCTTTTTTTTATTTTTAGTGGGGACCCGTGGGTGCAGGCTGTACTTGTCACCAACAAGCTCATGAGAAGACAAGTGGCTGGATTGAGGATGCACCATAAATCAGTCAAAAGCAACAACAAAAAAATGCTCTGGAGACATTTCCCTTCTCCATCAGCATCTGTCTTTTGGCATCACATGAACTCCTGTGGCTCAGAGCGTGCGCTGATGCCAACAACAAGCAGAATTTGTTGGCACTGGAGCATATTCTTACAATTTCCTCTTTCTTCTTCAGATGAAGTACGGGCTGGCACCTTCCGGGAGCTTTTTCACCCAGAGCAGCTGATCACTGGAAAGGAAGATGCAGCCAATAATTACGCCCGTGGCCACTACACCATTGGCAAGGAAAGCATCGATACGGTGCTGGATCGCGTCCGTAAACTGGTAAATCCCAGCGGTTTTGAAGCAGCAGTTTGGACTCTGCAGAAGAAAGAAGGGCAGAACTAACAGCTTGCTAATTTTAGATGATACCAGTGGGTCAGAAAAGAGATTGCAAGTCATACAGATGGTATCCTGGATGTGGTGCAGAAGAGAGAACAGTAGTTCACTTCCCAGCTGCATGCCTCCAGCCATCTTTATAAAGTGGCTCTGAATATGTAATTTTTAATTATTAGCACAGCCCTACAGCACCAGTGCTGATACTGAAGGGTGGATTATGCAGTTGTAGATTGCTGGTTTCAGCTAGAACAACAGAGCAGTGTGAAGTTCAGAGAGAGAGGCTATCACACTGTATTAGGAACGGCGAGGAGTACGACATGACTCGCTCAGCTGCATTGTCCGAGAGAGCAAAGTTTATTATTCTTAATCTTCTTTTATACACATGTTTGAGAAGGTCTGAGAGGTAAAACTCTCATTGGTCATTAAAGCAACACATCACCAGCATTGGTTAAGCGGAACACCACCCCTTGACTAAACAACACCTGCAGATTGCTGTCCTTTATCAAGGATTGTTTGGATGCTTTCTCAGGCCACACTGAGAAGCCTGTGTGGCTTAGTTTCACACAGGCTCTGTTCTCCCTGCCTGCTTTCAGCATCCATAACAGGCCTGGACAGATCCCTATGTCATAAGCTCAGACAGTGAGGAAAGCAAAAGCTGGAATTATCACCGGCCTTTTCCCAGGAAACCTTGATGTGAAATCTATGCTGTATTCTGCCTATGACTGCTCATTCCTTCAGCTCAGGATAAGCTCACGTAGCAAAGTCTTTTCCACCTTTTCCACCTGCTGCTGTTTCACTTTCTCATTTGCTTTCCAGGCTGATGCCTGTTCTGGGCTGCAAGGATTCCTGATCTTCCACAGCTTTGGTGGCGGCACCGGCTCTGGATTTACCTCCTTGCTGATGGAACGCCTCTCTGTGGATTATGGAAAAAAGTCCAAACTGGAGTTTGCCATCTACCCAGCCCCTCAGGTCTCCACCGCTGTGGTGGAACCCTACAACTCCATCCTGACCACGCACACCACCCTGGAGCACTCGGACTGTGCCTTCATGGTGGACAACGAGGCCATCTACGACATCTGCCGCCGCAACCTGGACATCGAGCGCCCCACCTACACCAACCTGAACCGCCTGATCAGCCAGATCGTGTCCTCCATCACCGCCTCGCTGCGCTTCGATGGAGCCCTGAATGTCGACCTGACCGAGTTCCAGACCAACCTGGTGCCCTACCCGCGCATCCACTTCCCTCTGGTGACCTACGCCCCCATCATCTCCTCCGACAGAGCGCACCACGAGCAGCTCTCGGTGGCCGAGATCACCAACGCCTGCTTCGAGCCCAACAACCAGATGGTGAAGTGTGACCCGAGGCACGGCAAGTACATGGCGTGCTGCGTGCTCTACCGCGGCGACGTGGTGCCCAAGGACGTCAACGTCGCCATTGCTGCCATCAAGACCAAGAGATCCATCCAGTTTGTCGACTGGTGTCCAACAGGCTTCAAGGTGAGTAGGGCCGCCGTGAGCTTCTCTTTGGTGTTTAAAATGCAGGTTCAGCCTAGTAGAAAACTTGTATTTGAGTCTTTCTGTTTCTTCTGTTTCCAGCTGAACATGGAGGAATAGAGATATTTCCCAGTGAACGTAAGAAGGATGAGTTTTGGTTCAGTCTAGTAGAAAACTTGTATTTAAGGGTTTCTATCTTGTCTATTTCTCCCATTTCACCCCAAAATGGGGGAATATAGATATTTCCCAATGATCAAAAGAAGGATGCATTTTTATAGAATGTGCCTTTTCTCCTTCGGACATCCATTGACACAGGCTCTTAGATATTGAAATAAGTGGAAATTCAAAGTGTGTACGGGTTAAAATTGAAAGAAGTTTTGAAAGACCCAACCTTTGGAACAAATCAATGAGCGTTGCTTCTGAGGCACAATCTAAAATTGAGGAAATACCAAAACTGATAAAATTAATAAAGGAGATGCTGATATTAGGGAATCTCTTAGTTAACTTAGAATTTTATACAGCTTCTCCACACTGGCTACACAGAAGTGTTGGGAAACATATTTTCAACGATACAGACATTAACAGTGGAAAAACATTTGTCATACAAACAGCTCCTGCAGCAATGTCAACTTTCCACTGGGAACCAACATTTTGTGTTACTTTCTACAGAGTGTCATGGCAAAACTCTGTGTTCAGTATTGAGTAGCTCTTAAAAAAGCCACAAACTCATCAGTGTACATGAAACAGTAGAATAGTACAGGTATTAAAGTGGGTGTGCATCATGGTATTTGACATTTGGAATGGCACCACTCTTCCCCAGCACCTGTAACTTCACTCGCATTTCTTCAGCTCTCTGACTGCCTCCTGCTGTTCTACAGCCTTCTCTCACATTCCCCTTTCCAGGTTGGGATCAACTACCAGCCTCCTACGGTGGTTCCTGGTGGGGACCTGGCCCAAGTGCAGCGGGCAGTCTGCATGCTGAGCAACACCACGGCCATCGCCGAGGCTTGGGCAAGGCTGGACCACAAGTTTGACCTGATGTACGCCAAGAGAGCTTTTGTGCACTGGTACGTGGGCGAGGGCATGGAGGAGGGAGAGTTTGCAGAGGCCCGAGAGGACCTGGCTGCCCTGGAAAAGGACTATGAAGAAGTGGGAACTGACTCTTTTGAAGAAGAGAATGATGTGGAGGAATTTTAAAATACATGTTGTTCCTGGTGAGCACGGAATTGTCTCTGTATCACTGTGCTGCATGTGTCAACAATTAGGTTTTCAGCACGTTGCAAACATAAATTTAGGAGAATTCATATAGTGACATTTTTTGTTCCATAAATGACAGGCAAATTATTCTGTAAGATATCATCAGCTGTATTAATGCCACTCCCAGTAATGTAAAAAGACTTGTTCTCCCTTGCACACTTAATCTGAGCCTGTTTAAACTTTAATGTACATGGTAAACTCATTACATTCCATGTAGGTCATCCCAAAAAGCTGCAGAACCCTGCACAAGAGCAACAGAGCCAACAGGAACACCACAGACACCTCCTAAACTGGGATTCTCTGGAATCCCCTCTCTGGGATATTTGAAAAGTCCTGCCAATGAGGTGAAGTCCCAGGGGAGTGGAAAAAAGGAAACATTGTCCCCATTGTTAAAAAGGGTGGAAAGGAGGGCCCTGGTGACTGCCAACCTGCTGGCCTCACCTCTGTGCCTGGGAAATTGGTGGAAGAAGTCCTCCCAGAAGCTGTGCTAAGGCATATGGAGGGCAGATTTAATTGGATAAATTAAAGATAAATTAATTTTATCACAGATAAATTAATTGGGCACTTATGCATGAAGTACCTAGGTGCTCATGCATAAATTATTTGGGAATTTATTAACACCTTTGTGCAACAAATGAGATGTTGTCTTGCTTTTTGATTAAGTTCTCCTACATGCATTTGTGATCCTCCTTGCTCATTTCAGACTCTAGATTTTTTTTATGATGCTAATACAGAATTGCCTTCAAGAAGGACCTGCCTATAAAAAATAAGACAATTCTTAGAAATACTCAAGTTGCCTTTTTTCAGGACCGTGAACTTTCAGACCTGAAAAAGCTCATTTCTGGGACTGATTCTGCCAGATTTTCTCACAAAAATTAAGGAAACACCTCACCTTTGTTGCACAGTTGTGTTCATAAATTCCCGATTAATTAATGCATGATTGCTAATTACCTCACATTTCCCACTCTTTCCCCCTTATATTTCTTACTCTTTTCCCACCTCGTGTTTCCTGCCCTTTTTTCTCTCCTTTTTCTCCTCACT
Source organism: Poecile atricapillus (assembly GCF_030490865.1). Lineage (NCBI taxonomy): Eukaryota > Metazoa > Chordata > Aves > Passeriformes > Paridae > Poecile > Poecile atricapillus. Next base: position 4,987,067 of record NC_081266.1, on the reverse strand, counting down.
CTTTCTGCCATTTTTTCTCTCTATTTTTCTGCCCTTTCCCCCCTCTGTTTAAATAATTCAAATGTTGGAAAAATGGGTTTTCTCCCCTCAATTAAACCTTAAATAATGGAAAAGACAAGTTTTCCTCTAACTGATACCCTTAAAATCACAGGTGAAGGGGGATCCCCTCCAACTTAAACACAGACAATAGTGGAAAATGACGTTTCCCCTCATCTGAAACCACTTTTCCCTCAAACTCCTTTTTTCTGGGGTCACTGGGGCACACTAGGGAGGGACTGGGGGCACTGGGCAGGGGACTAGAGGCCCTGGGATGGGACTGGGAAGATGAAATAGAAAAGAGAAAGAAAAAGGATCTCCCCACACCCCCAGACACTGCCCCACCTGCTCAGGGGTGCCACCCTCCCTCCTCATCCTCATCGTCATCCTCACTGACCACACCTGGGGCTGTCCCAATCCTCCTCATCCTCACTGACCACACCTGGAGCTGTCCTGCCCCTCCTCATCCTCACTGACCCCACCTGGAGCTGTCCTGTCCCTCCTCATCCTCACTGACCACACCTGGAGCTGTCCTGCCCCTCCTCATCCTCACTGACCCCACCTGGGGCTGTCCCAATCCTCCTGATCCTCACTGACCACACCTGGGGCTGTCCCAATCCTCCTGATCCTCACTGACCACACCTGGGGCTGCTTCACCCCCTCCTCATCCTCACTGACCCCACCTGGGGCTGTCCTGCCCCTCCTCATCCTCACTGACCCCCCTGGGCTGTGATTTCCCCCCTTCCCGAAGGCTGTTCCGCTCTCATCCTGGCCATCAGCCCGATGATTTATTTTATTTGGGAGGGCACTCAGCACTCAGCTGCTCTCTCTCAGCAGCCAAGGCACTTTCTGGAGCTCTCTGGACATCAGAAAAGCCGTGGCAATTATCAGGAGCCGGCAGATTTTGTCCGAGGGACTCTCCATGCAATGCTCAGCAGCACTTGGGTTTGGGCACCCAAACACTGCACATTTCAGCCTGAGCCATCCCTTCAGCTGAGCCCATGTTCTGGGCTCACATTTCTGCCTGCCACCTGCTCCAGATGTGGCTGAGCTCTGCAGGCAAAGCTGAAAATGTTCTTAAGAGCTAAAACTCCTCCTAACTGAGCGCCCAGGCTCTCACAGGGGTCGTTTCCAAAATCTGTTTCAGCTTTTTCACCAAATTCCACCTGGCAGATTTAACCTCCAGCGTCCTTCTGCGCTTCGCTCAGGTGGTTTCATTCTCTTTAGGCAATTTATGGCTCAGAGGTTCTGCTCTTTCCCTTCCTCCCTTCCATCGGGCAGTCACCACACAGGCCATTCATAGGAAGGAAACACCACTAAATTTAAATTGTTGCTAAAAGCCTCTGCCACAGCCGAAACACTGAATTCCAAGCGCTTCTGCCTGGGAGTCCCTACAGATATCCACATCCCCCAGTGAGGCTTCAGGACAGTTCTGCTGTCCCTGCGGCCTCCACTGAGGACCTCCGACAGAGCACGGGGTGTGAGCAGCATTCCCATTACCTGCCCAGAGGGTTTGCAACCGGGATTTCACCACAAGGACAGCTCTGAGGGGCTCCGTGGAACCCCTCTGAGAGCCCCCCCTGTGCTGCCTCCTTCCCAGGGCTCAGCGATCCGGGCTGGGGCTGCACAGGCCTGGGAGCTCCTGCTGTCCTCACCCGTGCTTCATCCTGCTTCCCCCACACGGCACAAGCGGAGCCATCTGTATGAAGGGACAAAAGAACCGGCTGTGACAATCCCTCGGCCCCTTTCTCCGGTGCCGGGAGGCGGCGCAGGGCGGCTCCGAGTTTCACTTTCTGTGTCTGCTCCAGGCCGAGCGGGAAATGAAAACTGCGGGGCGGGCGCTGCCTCAGCCGGGCGCTGCCTCTGCCTGAGGCGGCGGGGCCGCCACGCTCCGCCCGCTGCTCTCCAGAGCGGGTCCCGGAGCCCTCCCGAGTCCCGGAGCTCTCCCGAGCGGGTCCCGAGCGGGTCCCGGAGCCCTCCCGAGCGGGTCCCGGAGCTCTCCCTCCCGGGTCCCGGAGCTCTCCCTCCCGGGTCCCGGAGCTCTCCCTCCCGGGTCCCGGAGCTCTCCCTCCCCGGTCCCGGAGCTCTCCCTCCCGGGTCCCGGAGCCCTCCCTCCCCGGTCCCGGAGCTCTCCTGCTGCCCCGGAGGAGCGGCTCCTCCGCGGGGCACACTCGCTGCTCCATCCCCCGCTGCCCCTGAGCGGGGTTGCGGTCCGAAGCGCTGCTGGAATTGGTAAGAAGCCCTTTAGCTGTTTTGGATCGGCGTGTCAGGAGGGAAGGGGATCAAGAGGGAAATAATAACGGGGAGCAGTTTGGTGGCTAAATCTGAAGTCTTTCAGCCGCATCCCAGAGAATGTGGAGGTGATGAGCTCTTAGGTGTTTTCTTCCCCTCAAGGGTGGGCAGCCACCCTGAATCTCTGCTGGAGCCCGTCGAGGAGCACCTCAGGGGGCACCGTGGAAAAGTTTGGGTTGGAAGGGAGCTTGAAGATCATCTAGTTCCAATCCCCGTGCTGAGGGCAGGGACCCCCGCTAGAACAGATTGTTCAGAGCCCCATCCAACGTGGTCCTGCACCCCGAGATCCCCATGAAGGAAAGAAGGATCCGACAGGGAAGGGATGATAAATGCCAGAGGTGGGAGCCCTCCTCGGGTACGGGTAGGGAAGGGACAATTTGGGGTTTATCATGAGAAGCTGGAGTCTTGGGAGGGCAGGTGGAGGCTGGAGCAGGCTGGGGAGAAAGGTCCCTGTGCAGGGAAAAAGAGGCCAAGCACAAGTCTTAGGAGGGCTGTATTTCTGATAGCTGAAACCAGGCTGTTCCAAGGGTTGGCAAGTTCTGATTGCGTCCCTGCTCCCACAACAGGATTCCTGATAGTGGTGACTGGGAGAAAATTCCATGGAACCAGAGACACAAATCCCCCTGCACCTTCCTGCCCCAAGATCTTTCTACCTTTTCCTCAAGTCACCCAAAGCCGTCCAGCACTGTTGCTTGCTCTTTAATCCCACTCTTAGTCCTCCCTTTCCTGACAAAACCTGTGCCCTACAGGTTTGCTTTGTCCCCTCTAGCTGTTGTTTAGCTGCCCCTCTCCTTTCTGTCTCTTTTGACATCCCCACTGCCTGTGAGCATCCCTTCCCTTCTGTGATTCTACACCAGCTAAACCCACCAGCCTGAGACGGGCTCCCACTCCAGCTCAGCTTCCAGAAACCTGAATTCACCCTTAAATCATCCCCAGGAAAACAGGCAGTCTGTGTCCAGGCTCCCTTTTGGCAAAGGAGAAATCAGATTAAATTTATATTTTCTTTTTCTAATCACCAGGTTTGGGTATTAAAAAATAACGTTCTTGAATACATCTTTCAGAGTTAATTTCTTTCCCCCCCCAAAAAAAAAACTTCTCAGCAAATCAACAATATTTGGTGAATCTTAGTGTGAGATCTAAGTGACACTTAGAGATCAAAAGTAATCTTCAAAAGTAAGCAATCAAAAGTACAGTTAGAAATAAGTATACCTTAGTTGAAAGGTAATAATCAGGAAAAAAAATCTATTTCTAGCTTCTCTGCATGAATCTTCACCAACTTTGATATTTGACACTATTAGGCATAGTTAACCCAAAAACATGCTTTTAAAACAGAGATTTTATTTTCTCTATATGAAAGGCAGAACCAGGATTTTGCTTATTTCCCTTTCTTGGTAACTTTTCTTAATTCTTTCAGTGCCTGGCCTTAGCTTGATTTTACGTGTGGTTTAATATTTGTAGAATAATCATTTCCAAGCATTTTTTTTGGGTCTCCACATCCCCCTTTTTCCATGAATATTTGTTTTTTTCTGATTCTGTCTCCATGTTGGCGGTGGACTTTTAGAAAGTTTCGTTTTTGCCTAGTTGCATTTGCACTTTTATCAGATTATTTTGTTTGTGTACTTTTATTTTGCTTTAGTAGCTGAGTCACAGGAGACCTCAGAGTAATGGGCTGTTGAACACTCCTTTAAAAATCAAGGCATTATAATTGTTCTCTTGCATTAACAGTTACTTTGCCTGTGATCACTTGAAGGAACAGAAAAAGAAACTGATATGTTCGCACTTAAATGTCTTTCAAAATTACAGTCCAAAGTGCCTCAGTGGTGCTGTGACTCAGGAGCTTAAAACCAACGCAGGGAGCCCAGAACAGAAACCAAACTGGCTTATCTGGTCAGAAGAGAAGGTGAAAATTCACTTTTCAATACTTAGGCTACTTTTTTTTTGACAGAATATTTTGCTAAAAAAAGGATTTTTGCAGTGTCTGCTTTTGGGCAATTTTAATCATCTTATTTACCAAACCTTTCTGAACGGGGATTTGTGGAGTTCCTTGGCTAGATGGAGCTGTCTCTGTGGAACTGAAGGCTCATTTATTTATTTAGCCACAAGAGGAAGACAGGATGAGCAATTGTCACCAAACTCTGTTTCTGTTCCCTTAGCAATAGCCTGCACACCTCAACGCTCATGTTAATTCAAATATCCCACATGCTGTTGCAGGAATATTTCTGATTTTATTGATGTTCCAGGCTGGGCTGGATGGGGCCCTGAGCAACCTGATCTAGTGGGTGACATCTCTGTCTGTGGCAGGGAGTTGAAATTAGATGACCTTTAAGGTTCCCTTCCAACCCAAACCATTCAATGATTTTTTATTTTATTTTTTTTTTACTTCACCTTTTTCATAATGAAAATGTCTCTGAAGTCCTTTTGTTCCTTGATCAATATTGTTGATGGGACAAAGAAGTGGACGTCAAGAAAGAAGCAGGAAACCAGAGGTGGCACTGAGCAAGACCATGGAGGCAGAAATTGAAATACAAAACAATAAAGAGGAAACCGAAGAGCTGAAGGCCAAAAACCAGAAGCTGACATCAGTCTTTGGTGTGGCAGACTTAAAAAATGGTAATAATGTTTTACCTATTCTTCACTGTCATATTTTCTGTTTCTCATGCCTGGTGTTCCATTCTCTGTCTATAGGTTTAAATTTTCTCCTATTTCTTACCTCTTCAATGAGGAATATACAGATAATTCTCATTTTGCCTTGCCAAGTAACCATTTTGAGGGTTTTTTTTGAATGGAATACATGAAGATCTCGGAGCTTTTTCCCTGTTTAAGCCCTCAAGTTGGCCATTGCAGACAAAAAGGCCTAATTGCTGGCTCTGGCTCTTTCCAAACACAGCCAGCATTGCTGGATTTGCTAAACCATGGACTGGACCCTGGTTTTTCTCCTCACACAGGCAGTCTTTGCCTCCTGTTGTTCTATTCTATGTTTAAGTGTGTTAAGAGAGGACTGAAAACAGAGGAACTGGGAGAAATCTGAGCATCATTAGCCAGATTTACTTGCATTTTTTTCTGTCAGTTGCCACACAAAACCAAATCTGCTTGAGCAGCAGCAGAATAGCTTGAACGCTTTTCCAGGTCTGACCAAGACACTGAATGGCTGAATGTGCACAAGAAGAGTTTGCCACTTCCAGATAATTTTCACTTTCTTTTCTTGTACCTATCCCCAGGCCTCACTTCTCTCTCTTCCTCTTTTTCTCCCCTGCAGAAGCTGTTGGACTGTACAACCTTGGGCAGAGCTGCTGTCTGAACTCTCTGCTCCAGGTGTTCCTCATGAATATACGCTTCACAAGGATACTCAGAAGGTACCACCTGTTTGAGCTGCCTGAGACATTTCCATCGTTGCTCTGTTGTCTCCACTCCTTTTGATTTCCTATGGGATGTACTTTTGGAGGCTTGGATCACTGAGGTGCTGTCAGGATGCTTTTGGTCCCTCAGCAAGGTCTCTGCCTTGCTGTGTCTGTCGTACACTGACACTGTGAAGGCAGAAGTTGCTGTGTTCAGAATTGTAAATCATCTCTGATTCATGTCCTGGGCTGAGTCTTTATGGCTTGCATCTCTCTTTTCTATAACAGGCTATAATTTTATTCCAGGTTTGCTCACAGACTGTTATAATAAAGGATGTATCGTGTAGCCATATCCACTATTAATTTTGTCACTTGAAGCATGGAAACATAAACAAACCCCAATCCCTGGGCCCTGGCTGTCCTGGCTGGCCCCTGATAGAGGAGAGTGTTGCTGCAGATCATGAATACCTAGAATTACTTTGTTTTGCTTGACTGTTGTCCCTGCATGTTTTAAGGAGGATTTGGGCTTCTGTCTCCCTACTGACCACGCTGATAACTGGTTTGATTTATTTTTGGTTTACTCACTTCACTGCAGATTTAATCATCTAAGTGCATCATTCCTATTCAGTGCTTTCTTACATGCTCACTACTGAGCAGAGGAGAGAGAAAACAAATTACAGACATGCAGAAACAATAAGTGTCATAAATGGGCAAAGCTAAATAAATAGGCTGTAGGTTACCATGCTTATTTGAAGTAAGGAAAACCTATGGGCTACAGTAAATTTAGGGAGAATTAAGAGTTATGGTTGAAATACAAACATTATGATATACCTGCCCAGGAAATTTTGAGGGCTGGTTGAGGGTGAGGACATCAGTGGGTGGGAGGCAATAAAGGTCTGAAACTGGCTGTAACTAATGTTGTTTCTGAGGCCAGAAAGCATTTGAGGTCCTGCTTGGCTTGTCTCTTATCCAGGAACAAACCAACTTAAAATTCTGGCCCTTTACTTTAGAACTGTCAGCCTGCACTGTGGGATGATTTTCCTTCTTTTGCTGCAATTGTGCCCATTCTGCTTCCTCTTGAGCTGCTGTCTCTGCTACTGACCTGTGTTCCTTCAGGTGTGGTGTCTGATATTTCTCCACTGTACCTCTTAATTACCACTGGTGTTTCTTCTTCCCCTTTCAGGATCACAGTGCCACCATCTCCTGCGCAGAGGAGGAGCAATGTCCCGTACCAGATGCTCCTGCTGTTGGAGAAGATGCAGTATGGCAAGTGCAAAGCTGTTGGTCCCAGAGAGCTGGCTTGCTGCCTCTCAGAGCACAGAGTGAAATGTGAGCAGCCCTGCTTCTTGCCCACCTCTGTCTGCATTATCCAGCACTCCAACATCTCCCCATTCCACTTCTGAATTCAGAAATGCCAGGAGTTAGGTGCACAATGACACAGAGCTCCTGGGAGCTGCCTCCCAGCTGAGTGCAATGCTGTGTCTTACTTGTGAAGAGAGAAAAAAAAAAAAACCCAAAACAACCCTGCTGGATTTATTTGCTGATATCCAAAGGGTGGGGGGAAAGTATCAGCCTGCTAGAAGATACAGCTCGGGATATTGGCCAGGAGGAAAGGGCTGTGCAGGGCAGAGAGTTCACTGCTTGATTTGTCTTCCTGTACTGGCACCATGATAGTGAAACAGCTGCTGTTACTTATTAGAAGAAAGGGATAGTGTGGGAAAGAGAATTAATTTGCACAGATCCCCCTCCATAGGGGCAGAGAGAAGAATTTGCAGGCTAAATCTCCCAGCTGCTCAAAGTTCTAAAAGAAAGAGGTTTTAGTGCATGAGTTACCAGTGACAATGGGATGCCAAGAGTCAGTCTGTGTGTACAAATACACAGGATATATATATAAATAACCAAATGCCCTTATCTTTGTCATATAAAAGCAGGAGAGTACTGAAAGGGGAGGTGCCTTTATGAAAGAGGAACACAAACTCAGTATCTCTGCATCATTTTTCTCCTGACTCTGAGTGGCTTTGCAGTCAGCCCTCTCTCTTCCAGTTAAAGAAGAGATAGAGATCAAGGGGTTTGTACTAGCTGATGTGTGAGATATATGCATGAGCCCTCCTGTCATTTTAATCTCAGCACTCAGGAGCATTTTAGCCTGCATGGGAGGATGGGGGAAATAAAGGTCTGTGCAGTAATAAAGGTGAAAAAGAGAACAGAATCTTCCCTGTGCTGTTTCTAAGGAGGATTCAAAGGGGGCTGTTTACAAGGGCATGGTAGGACATGGGACAGAAGTGACAGGACAAGGGGTTATGGCTTGAAAATGGTTTAGATTAAATATTGGGAAGAGATTTTTTAACTGTGGGAGTGGTGAGATGCTGCTGCAGGGTGCCCAGAGAAGCTGTGGTTGCTGTGCCCCTGAAAGGGTTCAAGGGCAGGCTGGAAGGTGTTTGCTGGTCTGCTGGAAGATGTCTTTGCCCATGGTGGGGAAGGAGGGGAACCAGATGATGTTTAAGGCTCCTTCCAACCCAAACCATTCTCTGATGCTGTTAAATGCATCCCTCAACCCAGGGAGCCATCTGAGCCCTCCTCTGGTGGGTGTTGAGTATCCTCTTGTCCCTGTACCTGGTGACAAGGACAGGGTGGTGCAGACTGTCTTTTCCCACTGCCTGCTCAGGTCAAATGGAGAAATCACAGCTTGTGCCGAGCTTAAGCTCTGTCTCAGCAGGGAGGAGCAAAGGCCAAGAGACTGGATCTAAGGGGGGACAGTCAATCTCCTTTTGGCATTTGTGGGAAATCTGCTGTGCTGGGTGCTGTTCATGATGCTGATTGAGGTTGTGTTTTCTGTTTGTGCAGTGTTTGTGCAGCATGATGCTGCTCAGCTCTTTCTGACTCTCTGGAACTTGTTAAAGAAGCAGATGAAAAAGCCAGAGCTGGTAAGGATGGTGACTGAAATGAGCCTTTGCCCATTATCACGTGTGGTTTCCTCTGCTCCTTGAAGGATCCTGTTCACTGGCAATTGTCCTAAGTTAAATTTTTAAGATAAATCCCCTCTTGCATTGCGTCTTTCAAATGGGACAGAGAATCTTTGTTTCATAAGCTTCAACATTTTGAACCACAGTTAAGTTTTGCTCATCCTGCTTTCAGGGCATGCCAGCCTCCATTCTAATGGATGAGCTGATTAATAACTAAAATATCGATCTTTTAGAACATTGTATTTATTCATGTTTAATTTCTTTTTTTTCCCCCCACAAATTTCTGTAAGCATTTATTGGTGTATCTTGACACAGCCTTTCCATTCTTTGAAGTCAGCCACGTGCATGTCATTATAATTAGTCACTGACAGAACATGATTTATATTGCAGTTCCTCCCATGGGACTGGGAAGAGAAAAAGAAACTTTTCCTTGACTGGCAGTCACAGTATTGTTAATACAGAAGTCAGGCTCCTGTTTCAGTTTCAAGCAAAACAGACCAATTCTACATCAATGCAGATATTTAACTCTCTGATCCTACAGGCTGTGTCTTTCCCCTCTGTTGGGGAATGGGGGGGGAAGGAATTCTTCTCATTTAAATTGTGGGAAGTACCCTGTCCACGTAAGTCATTGTCACACCTTGGTTCCAACCTTAAAGCAGTGACCTTGCTTGAAATGTGTGACCACATGGGCTTTCCCAGCCACAGGGGAACAGCTCAGCTGTCTTTGTCATAAATCTTCTTTTGGCCTTTCTTTTCCACCCCTCCAGGTAGAGGAGCTGAGTGATTTGTACACCATCTGCATACAGGAGCATCTGGCCTGTCAGAAATGCTCTTTTGAAATAAAGAGCAACAGCACCATGTTAACCCTTCCACTCCCAGTGCTGGATGCCAATTCTCACAGGCTGAAGACTCTGGTAAGTTTAGCAGCAGTGCTGTTTCCTTAGGAAAGAGATGATTCCCCTCTGTTCACAGTGGATTATTCAAATGCCAGTGCACCACTGGACCTCATTGATTCTCTGACCACTTTACACTGTTTCAGCATAAAGGAGCTGCTTTGAAAACCTCTAAGGCTTTAAAGTAGATGTAAAAGACATTTATCCATCAATACCTTCTTTGTGGAATAGGTGCACTCTTTTTTTTCCCCCCAACTATTGCAATCACAGCAGCAGCTAGGAGAACTGAGGAACCTTTTTTTTCAGGCTGCTAGGCAGTCTTTTGTCCTTGAAATAAAAACATCTGTAACTTTGCTGTTTGCTTGAACCCTCTGAAATAAGTAGAAATAAAAACCCAGCTTGGAGGAATTCAGTTGAAAGAATTCTTTGTCTTCTTAGGAGGATTGTCTGCAATACTTCTTCCATCCAGAGGAGCTGACTGGGCTAAACATGTGTTTCTGTCAAGAGTGTGGGAGGAAAACAACTTTTCTGCAGGTAAATGGAGAACTATTTCCCCACATCTCATACCCAGAACTCCCTTGAGGACTGGGGAGGGTGGGGAAAGGACTCAACCATATCAGTTTAAGAGATCAACAACTGAGATTTGCCAGCACAGCAGTGTCAGTGAGATATAAACCACAGGCATCCCTCCTCCTGTTGGGAAGGAGGTCCCTTGTCACAAGGAAGTTGATTTGTGTCTCCTCTCCTTCCTAGTGCTACCAACTTAGAGCTCTAAAGCACATGGGAAGTGCAGCAGCCCTTGAGACACCCCCCAAGGCTGGGTGCTGATGACACTAAAGCTGAAAATCTTGGCTGTCACAGCTTGTGTTATGTGGATGTGCCTTGTGTGCAGCTGGGCTACAAAGGTTTGGCATCTGCTGTGCCCTGGAATTGGCAAATATTCACTGGAGCACTGGCTGCTCTCCGCTCTACACACACTGGGTGGCAATGGCTGTTTCCACCCTACTCCCCAGGGTTTGTTCCCCGGTTCTCAGTGGTGTTTTTTATTGCTTTATAGAGCATGAAGCTCGTCCATCTGCCACGGACTCTGACCTTGCACCTAAAACGCTTCTGCTTTGAAAGATCCTCTCACACGCACAAGCTGAGTCACTCCCTGCCATTCCCACAAGAACTTGATTTCAGGGAAGTCTTGAAAGAAAATCAGTGTCAAGCAGATGACAGCGAAAAGGTGATTTTTCAATACTTCTGTTCAAAAAGGGCAGATTTTCTTCTCCTCTCTGCTCCATTCTCATAAAAATTTAAGAGATCACACCAATACCTGTCTCAGTTCAAAGTGCCTGTCTTAAAAACTTGTGTCTCAAACTTTGCCTGTGCCTGGTCTCACATCCCACAGTTTTAACTGGTTCAGCCATTATTCATCACTCTGTGATTAAATCACATTAAATTAAATAAATTTGGTGATCAAATCACCAAAGGCACCATAACTGGAAGTTCCTGTCTTAAGGACAGAAGCCAGGCTTTGCAGATCTCACCTGTCCAAGACAGGGGAACTCTGTTCCTGCTATTTCCCACGCAGCATTGTTGGAATTGTTGGCAGAGTTTGGCGTTGCTGGCCACAGCAGCTTTGCCAGGGAGCTGAGCTGGGTCTGCCCCACTGTGGATCTGTTTCTCTTTTGGGAAATAAGGAGGGGAAGCGTGGCAACAACAGAAGTCACTGCTGCAGCGTTGGCTGTGGAGAACCTCTTTGCTGCTCCTTTGCTGTCCTGCTGCTTTTTTCACAATCCTCTGGTCTCCAGGGGGTGCTGCCAGCCCATAGCTGACAGGAAAAACTCTGAGGGTAAGAGCAAAAAAAGGCAGGGTGCTCAAGGCTGATCTGATCTTTTTCCCTTACAGAATTCACATCCTTGCTGCCCTGGCTGCTGCTCCTCTATGGTCCATGGCAGATGAGAAATTCTGCACTGAAAATTGCTCTTTGTGTCTCTTTGCAGGCTACCTGGAAGTATGAGCTTTTTGCTGTGGTTGCTCATTCAGGATCAACCAGCTGTGGCCATTACTGTGCCTACATTCGGAGCCTCACCGAGGGTAAATGGTACTGCTTCAACGATTCTGAGGTTTGCCAGGTGAGCAGAACAAACCACATTTTTGTACCTTCCTGGACTCTCCTCCAGGTCTCCTCCAGTCTGACTAAAGAGAGCCAGGAAAGGAAACTGAGGCTGCAGAGGTTTGTTCACTTCTGCTCCAGGATGCTCTGGGCTGAGGGCAGAGTGACTCTCACTTCTGCACCAAACAAAGCCTCAGTGTCTGTTGAGTGATTTGCAGAAGCAGCTATTTGCTGAATATTCTACTCAATATACCCCACATCTGTTCAATGTCTGCATTCAGAACTGTTTTTCCTCAAAGAGTAAAAGCAGAAAACCGATTTATTGAAAGTTGTTTAGCTCCTGGAAGTGCCACTTATTATACCACTCTTATCTGTTGTGTGCTTTTCTTCTCTAGGTATCGTGGGATGATGTTAAATGCACCTATGGACATTCCAACCTCCACTGGTATGCAAATGTATCCCTGTTTTTTTCCTAATGCTGCTCTGGACTTTGGAATGAGGGTAGCAAAGAGAGGGAAGACAAATTGGTTTGGGCTGCATATTGCCTGGGGTGTAGTGGGCATGCAGGAGATGTCAGTCAGGATTTCTCCATGCTTTTTGTTTTGATGCATCATAAGAAAATGAGTTTACAGGAGGGAGACAATCTCTCCTATAAACTATAGCACTGCCAGGGAATCTTGGGCACACTGGAGAAGACCAGCTTAGTTGACCTAAAGCTCAGAAAGCTGAACAGGAGCAATTCAGGGATGTTACCTGCAACCTAGACCTTCAAACATACCTTGTGTTTTGCTTTCTCTTTGCCTCCACAGGAGAGAAACAGCCTATCTCCTGTTTTATATGAAAAAGCACCCTTGGTAGGCCTGTCCTGGAGTATCAGAATGTCTCTGAAAGATGTGCACTGTCCATGGAGCTCAGCACTTCTATGCCAGTGCAGACATGCACAAATGTTTTACAAGAAAGACATTCTGCACTCAGCAACCTCGGTCTTCACATTTATTTATGAAAAAAGTGCAGCAGACACTCAGCTAGGGAATGGATCCAGGAAGAGTTGCAACTACAGACCTTTTCCTTTGTGTGTTTTATGTGTTTATGTGGCTCTACATGCTCATTTCCTCTGTAAAAGATGGTGAAGTTGGTCCTTGTCTCTGCTGCTTTGCTGTTTTCCTTGATGCTGACCCCTGGATTCCAGCCCAGGGGAAGTGTTTGGTCTCAAAGCCTTGTGATGTGTGTGGTAAAACTGGAGAGCTGTGGGAGCCAGACAGAGCCAGTAAGAGTTTGAGATTTACTTTGTCCTTTTAGCACCACGTTAAATGCTGGCAAGCTGGGCAGGAGACCCCAAAAATCACCCCAGAAACAGCTGGGGGAAGGCTCAGAACCCTTATGACACACATCAGTGGCACACACTCCTTAAAACCTGCCTGAAGATGAATCACTGCAGGGCCTGAGATGTGTCAAGAGGTGTTTTAAATCACCTAATCACCCGTGTTTTAATCACAATAAGATGGATTTATTGGAGCAGTTCTGATTTACAAGATGAGTTTGTGTAAATTTGTGCAGGTGATTATTATTTCATCAGGCTTTTAGATGCATTTCCTTTCCTGTAGAGGAAAATATTCAGAGCAGCAGAGATTCTGAGGCTGGTTAGTGATTTTGCACTACACAGGCCATACACAGTGATAAGGAAAGTGGGGTGCCTTGATGTGCTGGAACTTTTGGGATTTTTGGTTTTGTGTGGCTTTTAAAGCACTCTTGACATTAACTCTTGCTGATCCTCTTGGATTGAGGATCCCAGCAGTCTGAGATCTGGAAGAACCTTCAACCTAATGCACTCTGTGACTGTATCTTTACAAAGGTGCTGGTTTTGTGGGACTGAGCAATTATGAAAATTATATTAAAATTATAGAAATTATACAAGACTATAAAACTAATGAAGATATGCTACCATCTATGTATAAACTAATTTAATTTTGGTAATGATGATGACTCATGTCCATTTCCTGAATGTAAACTGAGAAATCTTAAGAGCATAGCTGTGAAATTACTCTTCCATGGTGTAGCAGGCTTTTATTTCACTGTGTTAGCAATTATTCTGTTCAGCTCTGTGTTTGTATTATTTATTCTGTGGTTAAAAAAAAAAATCCCAGTGTATTATTTGCCATCAGGATGAGGAATTTTCAGCCTGTTCACCTTCAGGAATGCATTGCACTCTTTTTTAAAGCATCTTGCAACAGGTGAGTAAGAAAAACGAGTTTCTGTTTGTTTTTCCAACACTTTGCCTCTGTGAAGGAGCTGAAAAAAGCTGCATGCCCAGGAACTGAGAATTTAATGGAGCAAGAGACTGACCTTTCTAATTAGCTGTAACTTGAAATTTAAAAACTTAGGCTTATGAAAAATGTCTTAAATGTGTCATAACCTGTCACCCATCAAGGAAACAATTGCAGAGATATATTTAAGAATGTGGAAAAAAATCCATTTAATTTCAATGAAAAGTAATCAGTGTTTTTTTGAATAAAATAGTATGGGATAAATTCCTTAGAAAATCAGTCTTGTGGTTTATTCTTGATCTGTTCCTCCTAAACACTGTGAATGCAGGTCAGGTATTCAGGGTAGAGCTGCTGCTAATGTTTAGCTCCCAGAGCCACGGAAAAACAGCTGAACGTGGACACTTCACCCTTGTGCTGGAGGCACAGTGAGTTTATTTTGGGGTTTGCTGTCCTGTGAAAGCCTAAATTGCTCCCACATGCAGATGGGCCACAGGAGAGCAGGAGGGTGAACAGTGCAAAAACTCAGATTTAACAACTGCCTGAGCTGAGCTGCTTTTGCAAAAAGTCACCTTGGCTGCCCCTGTGTCCCCCCAGAATTTCTGCCAGAAACACTTTTCCACCAAAAACTGCTACAAAGGAGCTGGGATTATTTGTCCTGTGTTTGAGTCACTGTGCAAATAAACTCAGCATCAACAGCAAGGGTTTTGAAAAGCCAGATAAAACCAAGAGGATGTGTGTGGAGAGATTATTGTAGGTCCTGGTAACTCCTTGTTTCTGTTTTTTGTTTGGTTTAGGATTACCATGTGGTAGCAGATTACACAATCTCTGCTTCATCTCTGCCAGAATCCTCCTCAAATTCAGATATTCCTTACCTTCAATAAGCACACAGAAAAAAGCAGGGGGGAAAAAGTAAATACATCTAACAAATGTCTCACAAAGGTATAATTTCTAGAATGTCAATATGTAATTTACAAAATCACTGAAGAACAGGGAAACAATGATTCAGACATGGTCATCACAGATATCTCACCTGCATTATTCCTTTTTCTCACCAATAAGGAGAAAAACCATGTAGGGGACTGAAATCTCAACACAGCAGCCCTGGGCACTAGAAGTGCTGGTTAAACCCTGATCTCCTGGCAGCATTCAGGCCTGACCTTTTTGAGCAGAGAAAATAAAATTAAAAGGGTTCTTCTGAGTCGAGTGACCACTCATCATTACAGCAGCTGAGAGCAAAAGCTATGGGGAGCCTTGAGATCAAATATATGTATTTTAAAGTAACAATAAAAAATATAAAACCATGGATGCACAGTGCCATGGGGATGAAGCCATATTGGGAATTTTTAAAAAAATTATTCCTCCTGTGGACAGTTTAATGCTTCCTCCTGAGACAAGCAGCAATCTGGTATCTTCTGGTGATGTGAGATGAGAAATGGTTTTGGGGCATGTGCCAACTCCCCAAAGATCACTTTCCTTGCAGGAAAGCAGAGACCATGAGGTATACAAAACCCTGCAACCTCAGCCAATGCAAAACTGCCATGATGAGCTCACTCAATAAATTCACGAGGAGCCTGCAATCAGTTTTGAACTTCTTCAAAGGGTGAGATAAACCAAAATCCCTGCCTCCTCTTATCACAGCACTTCTGCCCATATTTTCCTGGTCTGCAGCCAGTCAGCAGGCAGGAGGGAGGGGCAGAGCTGATTAAAAAGGTTTTGCAAGAGACCACAGCCTGTCCTTGCTGGGAGGAGACCGCCCATGGCCACTTACCTGGAGCTGCCCACTCGTGCGAGGATGCCCATCCTGGGGCTGGGGACCTGGCAGGTACCATGCTGGGAATCACAGCAGACTGGTTTTTATTCAGCAACCTCCTCTTCTCATCAAGGGAGTGCAGCAAATCCTCTGTGCGATATTTCCTTTTGAAATATCTCAGGTAACGCAGGTATTTATTTATTCCTGGCCTTCAGGAAATCTTTGGAGCGAGTGGAGGTAGTCAAGTAGGTACAAGGTTTTTCTTAGCTGTGGAAAAAAAACAAATTACATGCTACAAAAGTAAAAACCTTTGCCCAGCTTGTTTTATTTTGTATTTTGGTTTTTGTTTTGTTTTTTTTGTTTTGTTTTTCTTTTTGCTTTTGGCACTGGGTATGAGCACCCCAGAACATCATGTAGGTGTCATCTTTGATGAGTGTGTGTAGATAAAGGAACTTAAGGGGCAATAAGTAGATTTGGAAATGGGAATTTGCAATAATTCCATAGAGATTGAGGATAACTTATTTTTATTGGCTGCAGATGAGTAAGCAGCTCTTTGAAGGAACATAGTTTGGGTGGTTCTTTACCTGCAAATGTTACCTAATGGACTTTGGGTAAGAGAGAGTAGGCTTAAGAATATACTGAATTATAAATGCAAAAGGAGTCTGGAAATGAGCTGAAAATTTTAAGAAACTGATCTTCTTAAGATAAAAAGATTTTAAAAAAGTACATTCTCCCCTAGCTCTGATCCTCAGATCAGAGACTGGAAACAAAATATGTCAAATCACAACTTCCCAGCTCCATGAAACACTTTCCCAGCCACCATAAAAATATCTTAAATTCTTGCCATATTTTTGGGTCAGCTGATGCTAATCAGCATCTAACTTTATGTGCACAAAAGGGTTTGTTTAACCCTTTCAGTCTTTATTTTTCTGGTGACAAAGGACACTAAGAAGCCTAAAGTAGGCTTTAAAAACCAAAGTGTGCCTTGAGGGGGCCTCTTAGGGCAGGAAGCTGTGATGGGGGAGCTCTCTGAAGGAACTTGTTATGTTGTTAATAAAAACTGGTTAGAACCAAGTAGAAGGAAAATTTCGGGCACACCACCCCTGCCACCACAAAATAATGTCTTCTGTTATGTAATGAAAACATGGCCCAAGCCCATGGTTTATTGGGCCATGGTTTATTCATCCATGGTTATGGTTTATTTCATTAAAGCTGTTTGATTTCAAGGTTTACACAGCAGCCTCAGCCTTTTGGTGCAGTGATGGGGCCCAGCAGCTCTGACTCGAGCTCAGAGAGCAGTAAATGAAAAGAAAGACTTGTAAAATGAAACAATGGATTGTTTTCTCTGAAAAACATCTCACATGACAGAGTTTTATGTAATCTTGGGGTATGGTGTTGCCTTTGCTCTCCACTGGCTCCTCCCCTCGGAAGCGACACCGATCGCTTTGCCAAGCTGCAGCAGCACTGATGCCTTAAATTAATTAGAAATAGTTCTCCTATTTTCCAGATTCTGCACTGCCTTAGTGGATGGTTCTGAGCTTCACATAAAGTGTCAGCAAGTTCTCCTCACAGTTCAGGCAGACAAAACAATTTTCCAACCCCAGAACCAAGGACACCGCTGCAGCTTCAGGCCCAAAAATTATAAACAGTGAATTGAGGGGAGCAAACTGAGAGGATGGGATTTCATCACCTGAAGCTCTAATTGGACAATTAACCCCAATATAGAAATGGCCCAAAACTTATAAAAGTGTGAAAACTCCTGACCCAGGCCACAGCCAGGCTCTTGCACTGCCCAAGGTGCATCCTTTGAAGGCCTTTTAATAAATATCCACTTTATTCCTTTATCTCTGTCCAGCCTCTGTTCCAGGGAGCCTCTTGAGGCATCAGCACCCAGAGATGGCTCCAAAATGCCAGCATTTGGCCACTGTTAGCCTGCTTCCCTGCTCCCTCCCTGCCCTGGGATGGGATGTAGGAAGGGATGGGATGGGGAAAGGGACTGCAAAAAAGAAAACCTATAAAACTTCCAACTGGGGGAAAAAAATTGCTGTGTTTTCTATGTTTTTGTTGTTGTTAATTTAGGTGGAGCAACTCACTGCCCTTTGACTGGAAAAATTTGGAGAAGTGATATAATTTTTTTAAAAAAGCAGGAGTTGTTCATGGTTTTGAATCACGTTTCTGTTCAGAGTGCCATTTTCTAGATTCAGTATTCAAACAGCTCTTCGGTGTCCCCAAACCAAGAATCTGAAGTGGTTTATTTTGCTATTAAGTACCAAGTGTGCACTTTACCCAGGAGGTGGCACTGTCTGTAGTGTTTTGAGTCCCCCACCTCCCTGTCCCGTGTCAACAAGAGCTGGATTGTTTTTGTGCAGGGCCAGCGCACATTCCAGAGGTGATTGGTTTCCTCATGTCACCGGTATGTCACAGTGAAGTTGCTTTTAATTTCTGGGGAAATTAGAATTTCAAGATAGCCTCGTGCCCCAAGGTGAACTCCCAATCCTTAGAAAAGGATGGATCAGCTCAGGCACCTCATCAGTGACTCCCTTTGCCATTTGATTTCACAAAACCAATGAAAGCCAAATCCAGACTGGAATACCTCGTTACTCTGGGGCTTAAAAACACCAGATTTTCAGAACACCAAACTTCTTAATCTGCTATTTAGCAAATCACTGTCTTCTCTCCTGGTTTCAGTGTCTCCAGGGAGCAGCAAGGGATGCAGTGAAGTTTGCCCTCGATGTTGGGTACCGTCACTTCGACTGCGCCTACATGTACCAGAACGAGAGGGAGATCGGGGATGCGCTGCGACAAAAAATTGAGGAGGGCGTCGTGAAGCGAGAAGAACTCTTTATTGTCAGCAAGGTGTGTCCTTGGATAGGATTTCTCACATGAGGCCAAGCTCTAGGGAGGAGAGACGAAGCCCCAGCATGGAAAGTGCCACGGGATGAAGCTGGGAATTAACTCATCTCTGCCAAGGCAAAGCAATTTGTGGATGGTGCGGGGAAGGAATAGGTCAACCCCTGAGGAACAAAAGGCTTGGTTTGAGAGGGGTTTTTTTGTAGTCCATATCCATTGTCAGCCATGGAGACAGGAACTGAGGCTGTGCTCTCGGTGGCCTCTGGGATAGGAAGCAGGGCTATTGTGTTCGCGGTCGCTCCTGCTGCGCCACCGGCCTCAGCCTGTCAACTCCTCTATGTTATGCCTTGTTTTGTTTTTTCCCCCAACAACAATGGTAGGAAAAATAAAGTAACTTCTATCTGCTGGAAGCTGGCGGGTCGATTTTCACCAGGTTAGCTTCTTTTCTTTGTTTTAATTGTTGCAATAATTGATGGAATTTCAGAGTATCCCATCCTTATTTTACTTAACGATAAATTCAGGTGCCTCAAGTGGCACTTGCCCGAGATGAGATGTGCAACATCCTGAGCTGCCTCTGTGCCTGTGCTGGGCGTTTCCCTGCCAGGGATGCTCTGCCATTGTGAGGGCAGGAGAGCAGCTTTGTGTTCCCCCACAGCTCTGGTCCACCTTCCACGAGAGATCCCTGGTGAAGGAGGTGTGCCAGAAAACACTCACTGCCCTCCAGCTGAATTATTTGGATCTCTACCTGATGCACTCACCCATGGGATTCAAGGTATTGCAATTTGAAGTCCTGGGATCCATCTGTCAGGGCTCTGCCCCTTTTGCCTTTGGGACCTGTCTTTAGTCCACTCCAACAAGGAGTGTTGTAAAACCTCATTAGGACATAATGATAAACCTCTGCAAGGAGAGCCCAGGAGGAAAGGTAAGGTCATGGCTGCTGAAACTAGGTCTTGTAGTACAAAAACCACTTTATTTTTCCCTGCACAGCATTTTCAAGTCATGGATCCAATTATCATGCAGATCACATTCCTCTTACAGTATGGGGTTTGGCTGCCATTTCCTTATCAAGAATCAAACATGCAAACTACTTAGTTCCAATTCTTCTCTCTTCTCTTCTCTTCTCTTCTCTTCTCTTCTCTTCTCTTCTCTTCTCTTCTCTTCTCTTCTCTTCTCTTCTCTTCTCTTCTCTTCTCTTCTCTTCTCTTCTCTTCTCTTCTCTTCTCTTCTCTTCTCTTCTCTTCTCTTCTCTTCTCTTCTCTTCTCTTCTCTTCTCTTCTCTTCTCTTCTCTTCTCTTCTCTTCTCTTCTCTCTTCTCTTCTCTTCTCTTCTCTTCTCTTCTCTTCTCTCCTCCTCTCTTCTCCTCGAGTCTCCTCTCCTCGAGTCTCCTTCTCTCTTCTCATTTTTCTCTTCTCCTCTCTTCTCTCTTCTCTCCCTTCTCTTGTCTCTCCTCTTGTCTCTTTTCTTCTCCCAGGTTAAATAAATCCTGGTTTCCCAATCATATCACCTCCCTGGCCTTCTCCCAACCTGAGGCATACAGAAGTGCCTGCCCTTCCTCTGCCTGCAGGACAGAGTCTTAAGAGACAGATTTTCTTGAAGATTTCTCTGTTGGTAAAGGCTGCTCATTTTTTTTGCCACATCTCTCGCCACCACAAACATAAATCAGGATATCCAACTCTATGTCTCCAGCTCCACTTGCTAGCCCAAATTTCTAAGTGATATCTTTAAGTACTTATAATTCAGCTGACCTTAATGTTGCTTTTCTTTTTGTGCTGATAGGCAGGAGAGGAGCTATTTCCTGCAGATGGAAACGGCATGATCATTCCCAGCGATACAGATTTTCTGGCTACGTGGGAGGTACATTCATTTACAGGCCAAAAATATCTTGCTACTTTGAAATAACAGCCTGAAAACTCAAAGCTTTCCACTGTGGGAATTGTTCTGAGAGAATTTCTAACATAAAGTATTCGAGATTGCTGATTTCTCTGTGTCCTTGGGCTCCTTTTTGTGTCACTGTGCCAAAATTTAGGTATTTTTATATCTACTGCTTATTAAACTGGCTGGGTTGGCATGACAAGAGGAAATCTTTGACTGTCTGTGGACCCTGCAGTGGCTTGAGGTAGAAAATGCTGTCGCTCTCATCCCTACCCTGCTGTCTGGGCAATTTTTCCTGGCTTTAGTTGTAGCCACGCTCATCTCCTGTTGCACCTGAGCCATCCAGACCCCAGGAAAGCCAACATTCCTGTGCCAATAAACCAGAGCCCCCAAATTTCTGTCTCTAGAAGCCAGTGGGACTTGGCCAAAGTCCTTTGCTAAGCTCTGTGTGCAGCACACACAACACTTGGGCGCAAGTTCAAATTCCTGCTTGGCCGAGAGTTTGGGCTTCCTTTCCCTTCCACTCCCACCATGTGCTCAGCACAGCCAGGCCAAAAGCAGGTAAGAAACTCACCAGAGTCAGAAGAATTCACTGATGCTTTTTGCCTTCTGTCAGATGAAGAATAAAGCACATTTTTGTTGTTCATTTGAAGGTTAAAAGTGGACATTTCAGGCTGCTGCTTATGACAACTTCTAATGAAAATTATTTCTGCTTTGGAACAAGGGTATCTCTTGCTCTAAAGGCTGGTAGTAGATGATTTTCACCTTTTTGTTTTCTGCTGGATGTGACAATCTAATTAGGGCTGTCTGGCTGTTTTATTGCTCATTAGTGTGAAAGAAAATAGGTGATGGAGGGGGAACACAGTGCTGCTTATCCTATAATCCAACTGCTAAATGGTACATCTCTCTTGGGAAATTAATCAGTGTTGATCACCAGTATCCATCCTGTTCCAGCTGTCTCCTAACAACTCCTTGTTGAGCTGCCCTATTCCAAAGAAGTTGCTTTTTATTATGGGATGATTATTTGGTTAGCTGAGGAATCACCCTAAAAGAATCTCTTTCATCTATGTTAAGATCTGCCTGGGGATAGTATTTCAAAATAGTCATATTTTACTGTAATAATAATATTATTACAGGAGGAATTATGTGAATATTGCTGTTCTTTATCTGTATGGGGACACATGATGTGAGATCCTGAGTCCGACCAGAGCACCACTGTTCATGTTCTGTTCTCACAGCACAAGAGGAGTCCAGCCAGGACGATTTTTATCACTGAAATGGGCATTTTTCCCATAGAAAAATGAAAGAACTTAATAGGAAGTGTGGTTCTGTGGTGTTCCTAGGCTATGGAAGAGCTCGTGGATTTGGGAATGGTGAAGGCTATTGGAGTCTCCAACTTCAACCGCAAACAGATCGATCGGCTCCTGAGCAAACCAGGCTTAAGACACAAACCTGCAAATAATCAGGTAAACTGTCCTCCAGCTCCTCAGTATTGACATCACAACTGTCTGGGGCTTGCACTGGATGTAAACTCTCTTCAAAGTCCCTCAAAAAAACCACAGTTTCAAAAAGAACCACCTTTTCAAAGCTCATGTGGCACTTGTTAGGTCACCACAGTGATGCTAAAACTTGAAGTACCTTCTGAGAGCTGAAAGATAATTTTATTTATATATATTTTTTTTGAGATTGAGAGCCACCCCTATCTTCCTCAGGAAGAGCTGATAAAGTTTTGCCAATCCAAAGGGATCTCTGTCACTGCATATTGTCCCCTTGGAGCACCCAACTGGCCAGGGTAAGAATATTTTGTGAGATTTCTTTTTTAGATGTAGATTGGAGTCAGTGAAGTAAACCAGGCTTAGGATGTGGATGAAACCTCAGAGTAAAACTCCTGTAATTAGGAAGAGATTTACTAATTCATTAAAAATAACACCCACAGAAACCTCACACTTATTGTGATATTCAGTTCACTACAGTTCTGTATTTTGAAGAAAAACAAGCAATTGGTTGATGAAAGCAGAGAAGAAAATTCTTTACTGAGCTTTGGTGAGCTTATTGAATATGTAGGAGAATTTCTGAACTAAAAAAAAAACCCACCCACAACAAACCAAACAAAAAAACCAAAGCAGCAGATGCTTATGAAAATAGCAACTTTGCAGTCCTGCTGAGACAAAGGGATTCAGTTTTTAAATGGATAAGCTGCAGAAATTTTGCTTTTACTCCCATCTTCATGGCTTTCTCTGACCCAGGACAGGACATTTGCCAGAACAGCTGTGCTTGTAAAGGACAAAATTAAATTCTTGGGATGTGGATCAAAGAAATTCCCAGCCTGATCTCAGGCTGGATATAAATGTGTTATAGTGACCTGTTTTTACTAGAAACTACAGGCTCCTTCTCATGTGCTCAACATGTTAGACAAGGAAAGAGTGAAGGCAGGAACTGAAGTAACAAGATGTTAAATTGAAGTCTGCAAGGCTATGCTTTTTAATCACTTAATTAATATTCTTATGATCGAGGGCTTGAGGGAGAAGACAATGGGTCATTCAACTACTGAAGCCTGGGTATTTTTATTTTCACAGGTCCAAGCCTGACCATATTTCCCTTTTTGATGATCCTCAAATTAAGGAAATTGCACTCAAGCACAACAAAACCCCAGCTCAGGTTAATACTGATCAGAATTATTTTCCCTGCTGTATTCTTCCTACTTGTGCTAAAGTAACTATTTACAGAGGTATTGTGGGATAGTAATATGGAATTCCAGCTGTGTCTTATACACAGTTTAATGCTTTAGAAAAATATTCTCTCTACCTTAGTTTTAGTGATGGACAGAAGATTTCCAGTGGCTTTGGGCTTTACCTGGAATAGGTGGGTTTTTTTTCTGGCTGCATTTCCACACAGCATCCCTGCCAATCCTAACCTCTTGCTCAATGCACTCCTTTGTTGTCATCTCAGCTTCACATATGGATAAGGAATTAATGAGCTCATGTGGTAATTAGGAAGGGTTTAGGTAGTGCTTCTCCTCTGTGAGCCCTCTCTGATTACCAGTAGAGCAGCTCTGTGTAACCATGCAGGCACCTTTGGGTTTCAGCTTTCAGAAGACAGGCAGCACCTCTCATCTGTAAATTCCCTTTGTGTTCCTGCAGGTGCTTATCCGGCTCCAGATTCAAAGAAATGTGAGTGTAATTCCCAAATCTGTCACTCCACAGCGCATTGAAGAGAATTTTAAGGTAAGAAGGCACCTTACAGAGTGATTACACTACACAGGAGAAAACCTCCATTCTATCAGGGGTACAAACCACCCACTTTCAAACGTACAACTGTAAAGTTTTGTCAGATACCACACAGATTATTATTTTATGAATGCAAAAAGTCACTTTGAAAGTAAGGAGCCATCAGAACACATCAGGTAAGAGCCAAACTCTTGCACCTTGTGGTACAGTGATGCTGCAGGCAGACACCACCAGCACTGTAACCTTCACACATTTATTCTTTGCTCTCCCTGCATGGGTGCCTGCTGCACAGCTCCTAGTGTTTGAGCTTGCTTTTGGTATTCTTTCTGCAAAGAAACTTCCTCATCTCACTGCAAACTGAAGTAACCCATCTGTTTGGGACCTTGCTGCAGGTGTTTGACTTTGAACTGACTAAAGAGGAGATGGAGACCCTCCTTGGTTTCAAGAAGCGCTATCGCATCTGTGCATTAAGCGAGTGAGTATCTCCTCCTCCTCCTCCTGGCTTTATGAGGATTGGATTACCACTGGGTATTTGATAGCCCCACTTCAAAATAAAAACAGAGGGGGCCTTAGCCAACACCTGGTTGTATCTGCTGGACTCTCACACTTGGGTTTATTAGAGCATTGCCCAGCCTGTACAGGTTGGGAAAACTAGGATTTCTGCAGGCACAATGTTCTTAAGATATCCTGTACTGGATGCATACCAAACTGCTGCCTGAAAATCAAAATCAGCTGGAAATTCCAAAATAAATAAGCAGCCACTTCCCCCAGCCCCCATTTTCTTTGGCTCCTTTACACAAGGGACAGTCAGAGTAAATAAACTCCATTTTAAGAATGAGAGTTGTAAGTTTTTTTTTGAAGGGAAGAGCTGTGCCTATGTACTCCTGCCAACGTTATTAAGGCAGTGCCTAGATAACAGAATGGTTACAGACTCATCAAAATCTTAATTTGATAATCTTAAATTGATTAATTTTAGTTTTCCCAGGTTACCCACTTCTCTGACAGCATCCTGGGCACTTGGGAGTTCCCAAGAGAGAGGTTTAATATAAAATTGCTCTGGCAATTTCAGCTGAGCAAAAGATCCATTATCCTTCGAGAAGGAGGTCACTGATACATGCAAAGGTTACAGAGAATTCACTTCCCCTGCCCTGGGTACACTAAGCAGACACATTTTATTTAATGTAGTTCAGTTTGAGCTCTTTTACCAGGGGAGAAAAAGCTTTTCCTTTAAACTATAAAAGTGTTTTAATTGTGCTCTCCTTTTCTAGATGCAAAAATCACAAGGACTATCCTTTTTTTGAAGACTGACACAGGCATCAGCTTCAGATCCTCCAGGGATCCAGACCATTTATTGTTATTTCAAGCAATCTGCAATACTTTGTGTATTAATTCATGGTAGAAGGGGAATATGTATCAAAAAATGGGAGAAGGTAACTCTCAGGCACCTTTGAACATGGATACATTTGCTTCCCTTTTTATCAACCAGTTGTATCAGTCCTTTATCTGCTCTTGTAACACAGTTTGCAGTAGCAGCAAAATATATATTCTCTCTTAATTTAGCAATGAAAATGAAGTTTAATAAACCCATTGACTGGG
Organism: Poecile atricapillus; assembly: GCF_030490865.1. Lineage (NCBI taxonomy): Eukaryota > Metazoa > Chordata > Aves > Passeriformes > Paridae > Poecile > Poecile atricapillus. The sequence continues at coordinate 4,961,888 of NC_081266.1, read as the reverse complement.
CTTAGGGAAAAGCAGTCTCTGTCATAACTGTATATCCTGACAAAGCCTAGAGAAAATTTAAATTCTCTGATTAGTTATACTTTTGGACAAAAGGTCAATACACACACTGTCTTTTAATTATCAGTACAAGACAATCCATTTAACATCAGAAGATCTTCATGACATGACATGCTGAGTTCAGTAATTTCAGTGTAACAGACTGAAGCTCTTTAGAGGACACTGCTGAATTACAGTTCAGGAGCTCTTAATGAGGTTTCTTATTTATGAACTGCTAAAAACTAATAAACTACTAGGATATTTGTATGCTTGGTTTATAGTATCTGCAAGAGTATATAAATACTGCCTTTATCAGTAGAATGACTGCAGTTGAGACTGTGAATCTCTCCTAGAAAATCCCAAGTCTGATAAAGGAGGCACACAGGAATTATTTTGTTTGGCAACTGTCGTATTTAGCAAGCAGAAAAGCTGGGCAGCTTCACAGAAGCCAACAGTAGATTTTCACTCTCCTGTACTGTTCCCTAGGTAGTTTCCTTGTGTTTTGACTCAAAGGATGTCTTTGGATGCTGTTATCTCTAGTTAAAAAAACAAAATGAAAGTCAGTGCTGCTGCAGCCCATGCTGGTGTTTTAATGAGGTGTCTGTTAATCAGGATTTGCTCTTTAACACTTGACTCAAAACTCCTGTAACTTGCTTTAGGCTCTTGCAGCCCAGGATAAGAACAGTGTGGCTCAGCACTGCATGCAGAGAGAAGGACAATTGTGTAATTAAAGTTCAGGACTAGGATACACACTTTATGGATATCCTTTTCCAACTGATTTTCTTTTCAGTTGATTAATGAAATTATGGCGTATCTTTGAGCTACTTCAGACTTTTCCAAGACATTTGAGTAACAGGTGCCCCAGACACAACAGAGCAAATTCCCATCAAATTGGATTTCCTACAGCAACTCTTCTAAAGAAAGAGGTCTGAAAAATCTATTAGGAATTGACACTCAACAGTTATAATGCAGTGATATGATCAGGAAGGTGCCTGTAATGGGAATTCTCTTTTTTTCTCCTCCTGAACACTCTACATTTAAAAGGCCAGTTGCAGGATATCATCCTAGATGCAATTAGAAGGTGAACTCTGTGGAAGGTGCTCTGCTCCCAGGTATTCAGCCTGTGGTGACTTGTCAATCTCCAGCAGTAGCAGCAACACCCACTTTGTCTTGAAATATTCTCTACTTCATAGGAATTTTCTAACCACATTCCAATTTAATCACAGCTATCAGACTTGAAGCTATTTACAGGATGTTTATAGACCATGGTAGGCAGGAAGTCAGACTAGATGATCACAGTAGCCATATAATAGTAAAAAATTCAAAACAAGTTAGAAGCCAGAGATTGTGTGTTTGTTTCAGAGACAATAGATCTTTTTCAGCTGCAGAGACTTTAGTAAAGGTAAAAAGAGAAGAATTTGGGTGGTGTCAGTTACTGGGAAATAAAAAGCCCCCCTGTTTTGCAGCAGAGCCACAGCCCTATTTACAACATGCTTTTCTAGAAGAGAATTGCTGCCTCACAGCAAGCACAGCCCTGAGCCTGCTGCCAGGAGCTGTATGGAAAGGTTTCTAATATCCCAAATTAATTTTCAGTTTCTATCAGCTGTGCAGCAGTGCTCTTCCACCAAACCCAGACATCCATCACTCCTAGTCAGCAGTGACATTCTCTGTGCCAAAGAGCCCAGTAAAATGGGAACACCTTAGCTTAGCACTTTGTATCACAACACATTGTCCCATGACTTCAGCTTTTTATTGTGGAGTTCATCCATTCTGGTAGTGTCAAGCCTCATGAAAAGTTCCAAAAGGGCTGGGTGAAAAAAGTAAAATGTTATGTCTGTGTTTCAGAGGGAAAAGTGGATAACACAGGTAAAGAACAATAGGTACAAATCCAAAACTCTTTGCTGAACATCACTGCTCAAATTTTCTATCTATTGGAATTTCAAGCTCTCTCATATTGAGGTCAACATTTTTCAAAAGCAAACTGAATGAGGAGCCAAAGACAGTCAGATACAAACTTATTTCATGAACTTTTTGCATGTAATCCTGCACAAGAAGTACTGGTCCTTGCCTTCCTCTGAATCTTAAAAAAAAAGACTTACAGAAGACTAATTAGGATAATCAGTGGCCTAGGAATAATTTCTACAGATGGTAATTAAAAAGACTAAGACTTTCCTTGACCTGACACCAGTACAAGAAGCTGTGCCAGATGTTTATAAAACCTGGAGCAGCTTGCAAAGTGTGACTGGAAATAGACCAGTTGTTATTTCCTCCACAGTAAAAAGCAGTAGAATCAAGTTAATTTATCAGCAAATCAGCCCAGAACAAATAAAAGATGGCAATTTCTTCACAAACTGAAGCATCATTCCCTTTGGAAAATAACAGATTCAGAAGGTAACTGAATAACAAAGAGTTAACTGATGGCTGTTAAACATAAAAGAACAAACTGCTGTCAGAATATTTAAATAACACTTTGCTGCAATGCTCAATTTATGAATCTTCAGCAACTTATTTTGACCCCAGATGGAGACAAGATGCTACAATATGTAGATACTTTGATACAGTTCAGCTTTCTTATGAGCAACTACCAGCTGGCTTGTAATCAGGCCTGTTTCAGTTCAGAAAAGCTTGATTTTGCATTCAGCTTTTATTTTTTTCTTTAAGAATTTAGAAAAAAATATGGAGTTTTACAGATGTCTAGTGGTCCTGTACCAGGCACTTTAACAAGTTAAAATGCAAGAGCAATGTGGTCTGTTTAAGAGTTTTAAGAGCTGCCTCACATGTAAAATGAACAAGGTTCTGCCAGAATAAGACAGGGCTCTGTACTTTTAAAGAAACCAAGGGCAGGGCAGAGAGAGAGATGATAAATAGTTGCTGACAGTTTGTAGATGACACACTAAGGGAGTATTAAGTGACTGAAATGAAAATAATTTGTCCCAAGTTAAATGTTCTGTGCCCCAGCTAAGCAAAAAACTCCAGATTTCTAGTTGTATCCTCAACACAGTGAATACAGATTAAAATCCAAAGACAGGATTTTATTTTCTCATTTTGAATATTGTAGTTTCCTGTGCCCCAGTTTTCACAACTCTGAAACAAGTGCATTCCATAGCATTTGTGCAGCCCTGTGAGCTCAGCAAGAGGAGAGGTCCTGTCTCCCTTTTTCCCTGAGGGAAGCAAACACCAATTTAAATAAATTTCATATAAAAAGTGATTCCAGCCAGGCAGGCCTGTGTATTTTGTTCCAATAGCAGAAGTAAAGCTATTTTCTCTCAAAGAACATCAGCTGCAACCTGAAACAAACATGCTGTCAGAGTATATGTGCTGTCCTACCTTCAGCCAGCAAGATGCCCATTCCAAATACTTCTTGTATTCTCCTCTACTACACAAAAAATCTTGCAAAAACAGTATCTTGCCTTCTCTAATGAGACAATTGCTGATTTTCTCTACCTGCTTTCCCTGATAAATCAGTTCACCATCATTCTTTGCTACCAAGTAAATGGATCTATCCTGTGAGTTCCATTTTCTTTTAAACACAAAATAAAAGCCTGCTAATCTGGTATCATTTGGAGCAGTGAGTGCAGCTGGAAGTGAAACAAATTTTGTACAAATACTGACTTTACCATTTCCAAGGACAAGTTTTTTTTTCCCTGCTGCTCTTAATCTTTCCTGTAGGCTGGAAATCCTCTTCCCAGGGTGTGCTACAGTATCACACGAGCTCAGCTGCTGCAGCAGAGTCCAGAGAATGTCTAGGAAGAGGCCGACAAGGTGGAGCTGAACTACAAGTTCTTAAATTAAGAACACAAAACAAAACACAACCAACTTTTCATTGGAAGAGCTACAAGCCTGTATTTGTCCTTAAAAATGTCTTTGATCAGAAACCCAGAGATCTGTCAAATCACAATACAAAAACAAATGCTGTGAACAGTTTCAGCAGGAAGAGCTCAGTTAGCAGGAATGCTGAGCTCCGGATATTGAACTCTTTGATCTTTCCACTTTACCTTTTAGGAGATGAAAGGAAATCTCTGCTCATGTAGGCAGAGGGTATGGCACAAACATGGGGGTACAACAGGCTACATTTTACTGTAATAATTCCTAGATCAACCTAGACTAAAGGAAGACTGCCTCTTCCTCTATCTTAGCCTTAGTTATATCTGCCCTTGGAGAAGCAATCCAAAACCTGGATTGCTTATCCAGATTTTGGATTAATTAAGGGTGACAGGGTTTCCTGTCACGCCCTCCCCATGTTTTCTGACAGCAGCCTGCTTGCTGTTCAAGCTTGTGCATCATTACCCCTGCACTCAGGTGCTTCTCTGTTTTCTCTCTATTCCCACTCTGACACTTCACCAAGTTCCAAGCCCTCTGCTGGCTAAGCTCTGCACTGTGTCCCAGAACGACCCTTTCCAAATTCCTTCCCACTAAGTCATCCAGGGAAATACAGAGAGAGCCTGTTACAATGCCACTCCACCCCGAGAGCTCGCTGCTCTCCCTTCTGCTGTGGAGCACTCTTGTCTCCAAGCTGTCTCCAGTAAAATTCCTACTTCCAGAATGGAAAATTTCAGGCACAAACTTTCATAAAGTTACAGTGAAATGAAAATAGAGGAAGCTCACAGAACCTGATGTACTATTTTGGAAACCCTGACCCTCAATGTAACCTCTTGCCAGAACACACTTGTCACAAAGATGTTAATTGCAAGTAAGTCAACATTGCCTCAAACAGTTTTCTGTCACAGCTCAGACTAAGCAAAGAACATCATCTCTTCTGGCTTTTTTAGACACCTTAGGGCTTTTGTTTATCACATTAGAGATTCCCAAAAACACTCACAGAGCTGAAGCTTTCTGTACATGCTTTTAAGCCCAGAATTTAAAGTGATTTATAATCAATTTATATTAGAAGAATCAGCACTAGAGGAGCATATTGCTTCAAGTCAGACACCGATTCTCTCCTCCTCATATTTTAAGTTAATTCAATCTTGTCTGTTCAGCCTATTGTAAATTATTGTGACCAAAAACGTGTTGCATGCTAATTCTGGTCTCAGCATCACTAGAAAGATTTTTTAAAATACTTTTAAAATTTTTCTAATAAATATTAACCATTATATTGAGAAAGCAGATTTTTTTTTTTTTGTAATTTTCAATTGGTATGACTCATTAGTCAGATTCCTTTTGATCAGAACCAGGAAACAAACCACCTATTTCACAAATACTTTGATATCAACTTGCTTTCATGTTACGTTTTAACCTGGCCAAGTTCATTTTAAGGTTTGCTACACAATTCTGGAATCACAATCCTAGATTTCCCATTTAGATTGGTTATGCATTAACAGCCCTGGTGTCTCCCTTCTTCCATCTTTCTGCCAGGCCTACACTACCCTCCTCAGAGGGGCCACTCACATCCCAGATCTATTCAGACATCTAAAAAACTCTCCAAGGAACATGCAAGAAAGCCACCCAACATTATCCACTGCTTTCACCAGTGCCCAAATGCATTTTGTGAACAGTCTTGAGCAGCTCTCAGGTGGCAACAGCTTTAAAACCACTACATTCAAGTATTGTGAAAACCACGAAGGGACAAACACACCCCACAAACCAGAAGTTCAGTATCAGCCTATTTTTCTGTACTCCCTGAACAAAGCATTAAGTTTCTGATCTGCTAGCTCAATGACACAGGATTTTCTTGGAAATTTTTACTGTATTTGCCAATGATATCTCACACAAACACAGAATTCCTTCCTGCATCATGTGCTCCCTGCTGGAGAGGGCAAGTTTTTTACTGCTTAATTAAAGCAATCCCATAGGATGCTGTGCAGGCTTCAAGTCTTCAGTGGAATAAGTTTTCTACTAGCAGAAGTATCCTATCACCTCAGTAAAATAAAAACTGAATTAAACATGACTGCATTGGCTGTCAGAACCAAACCAGTTCTATTTAAAGAGGCACAAACAGACTCATTGGCCACAAGTTCAACCATGAGAACAGCAGGCAGCTCCCAGAGCACATGTAAGAAGTCAACATCAACAGATGATTTTGTGGGGGATGGTAATTTTCCTTGCTTTTGTGTAATCTCTAGAGACAGCTGATATTATACAGCTGCTCCAGCATTACCACCATTAGAGTACTGCTGAAATAACCATCTCATTACACACAGTAATGAAACTGTATTTTATTATAAGCAAAACAGCTTTTATATCACCAAGAAACCAGGATCTATACACTTTCAAAGAGCTACCCATGTAGAAATAACTTAGAAATCAACTTATACTTCCAATTAGAGGGGAAGAAAAGGCATGGAGTGTTACAAAGAAACAAAACCAACCCCAAAAGTAATCAGAACAAAAAAAAAAGCAGACCTCATTATGCAACATCTGCCAATATCCTGGTCCTTCTAGACAAGAACAGTCACTAGCTCCAAATCACAGTATTCCAAAATAAAAGTGACTGCTTGTTCAAACTTGCTCAATGCCTTCTGCTTACCAATTCCAGACTTACTGTTTGGCAAAGAAAATCTACTAGTCCACACACAGTGTGCTCTTCCAGAATCATTTCAGCATTTCCTTCTTCCAAAAAAGAAAACAGCACAAAATCACGGAGTACATATACTGCATGTTTGTGGGGAAAAAGAGAAGGAAAAAAAATGGGGGTGTGGAGGGGTGTCTGATGCAGTGAAAAAGCTACACAGACAACTCATAGGCAACAGCAGAAGCATATCTGGGAAGCCTGGAGAAAGGCAGGAAACCATCTTCAGTATTCTGCATGGAAAGGGTAGCCCTTGTGAGTTTTGCACCTGGAGGAAATCAAAAAGCAAGGATTATCTCATGCCCCAAGACATTGTATGCACCTGTAACCACATCAAAGAACCACCAAGGGAAGAGATTAACTGTATAAAAGCAAAGGCTGCTTCTCTTTTCCTTGATGATATTCTGCATTTCCAAACAAAAAGATTTTGAGTGCCTTCTGTTGTTTGGGTGATGGGACCTAGAGGTGCTTTGTGGACAACTAAGTCAAGGTTTTGCTGTTTACTGACAGAAAGACTTTTCTTTCAGCCTTCCAGAAAAGATTTCATATCTGGATCTACACTTCCAAGCTGCAAATCCTCACCTTACAGTTTGAATGCTCATCTACCTTCCCAACAACTCTTGAAGAACACACAGATTTTTGTAATGTACTTAGGAGTGATGAGGAAGAAAGACACAACACCACAAGCAAAGCTAATCAAGATTTTAAGTCTGCATCATGCTCATTCCTCCAATAGGGACAAAAAAATTATGAATAAGAAACCTCCTGCTGCAATTCCAGCTATAAAGAGTTTCTTGGCCACTGAACTGAAAATGAAGTTTGCTCAAAGCTCATCATGTTTTGGTTCATAAAATGAACATTTAAAAAAAAAAATCTTACTCTGGAATGTTATTTTGAAGATGACTCCTTTGAAAACTTGAGTTTGCATACCCTGAGTTTCAGTCAAGACTACCATCTGTAACTTCATTTACTGAACTATGGGATAACTTAATAGCTTAAAGAAAAGGAAGTGCCACTTACATGGTCATTTCACAGGCTCTCCAGTTTCTATTAAAGCTGAGAATAGTTGCCATCTCCTCTTTAGTCAATTCAAAGTCAAACACCTAACAGGAGAAAAAGCTGGAAATCACCTCTTTGAACAAATCAGTGCTTGTAAGCAAAAAATAATATTAAGAGAAAAAAAATCACAAAATTAAAGAACAAGTCCACAGTGTAGGAAGTGTTGGAAGTGACTTGTTGGAAGTGACTGCTGAATGAAGGGAAAGGAAAAAGACACTACTCTCTGGATTTCTGAGCCTCCCCTAGCTGGAGTGGGAGAGGCAGGAATTCTAGAATCTCAACATGCCAGTTATTCTAAATTTGGGGAGCACTGTGTAGCAGACTGCCTCCATCTTCCATTTGTGAAGGATGCATCTTTTTGTTCTATGCCAAAGTAGAAGCTGTAAGATCTCCATATTCCACCAAAAGCCACTGAGTGTTTGGAAGCAAAATCCTAATACTGGGTCCAGTCCAGGAATCAAGAGTAGAAACATGGTTTGTGGACACCAGGACTATTTCCTTAAAAGTGCTTGCTCTACAGAAGTCTTTTGGAGTGTGCTACTGCACTCAGGCCCCAAATAAGTTGTCAAATGACTCATCACATGACACAGAACAGGAAGAATCACAATGTGACTGCTCAGATTATCAGGATACAGTGTTTCCCAAAACTTTGGTCACTCCTGCTCTCCCCCACTGTAATCTTAAATTCAGCCCTCAGGAGACTGTAGGCAAACACATGGAGAAAAAGCCCAGTCCTACTGTCAGAAGAGCACCTGGGAAAGGTGAGAAAGGATCTCTGCTTGCTGTGCTGAGAGAAGCCAAGCCACCCCTGGCCATGCCATGCACCCAGCTCACCTTGAAGTTCTCCACAATGCGCTGTGGTGTGACGGATTTGGGAATCACAATCACATTTCTCTGGATGTGGAACCGAATGAGAACCTGCAAGAGGCACATCACTGCATCAGAGAGGGGATGGTTCCTGCTCCATGGCAAACAGAGCCTGGTTAGCAGTCACTTACTGCAAATGGTACAATTCAGCAGAAGCAACCCACTCTTTGGAGCTGCTTTTCAAACTATACCTGAATTCTAAACAGCACTTCCTGAAGTGCACATAGAGGAGTGGTGGAATCCCACAAGGCTTCCATTCTCCTCTCCCCTGCAATTTAGTGACACTCAATTCCTTTCCTTCTCACCCAGATTTTGAGTAGGCTATTCAAATGTTCCCTTCTTTGCAACAGCACTTGAGGTGGGAAGACAAACATGGCAGCATCTGGAGACGGGTTAAGAAAATGTTTCTTGTGATGATTAGAGCATCCTTGGAAAGCCACATAAGGAATAAAACCTCCACTGCTAGCTAACACCACAAGTGACAGGGAATGAAGAGCCAGCCTGCCCTCTACATTGTCACCAGCTGCCCCTCATGCTGGGCTACAGGAAGGGGCACTCTGGCACCTACCCACCTGTGCTGGGGTTTTGTTGTGCTTGGCTGCAATCTCTTTGATCTTGGGGTCATCCAGAAGGGAAGGATCCTCAGGCTTAGCCCTGCACAGAGGGAAGAAGATCAGTGGCAAGAAACCTCCATAGGCCCAACCCAGTAAAGACCTGTATCTGGATGAAAAATTAATGCTGCACATGTAGTCTCAGTGCTTCCAGAATAATCTACACCAGCTCCCTGGTCTCTAAGCAAGCTTACCATGGTCTGTCAGGAGAGCCAAGGGGGCTGTAGGCTGTCACAGAAATCCCTTTGGATTGACAGTACTTGATCAGCTTCTCCTGGGTAAGGTATGGATGGCACTCCACCTGCCAACATAAAAACAGAGACTGACAGTGACTTAACTGCTTTAACATGTTCCAGGGATTAGTTTTTAAACAAAGGCTGATTTCTGTGCTAACTCAATAGTCTCTAAGCAATATTATACAGTCTTTATTTTCTCTATGTCCCACCCCTTTTCTACTATTTATAGTAGCTCTCCTTGCAGTGAAGGGTCTGAGGACTGTGACAAGACTCCTTAAAACTTTGCTGATCCAGATCATCTCCAGCATATGGGTGACCAGCTACACAATTGCTTCAAAATGGAACAGTAAAATGCACACCCAGGAGAGCTGCAAAATCACAGCAACAGGATTGCAGACCAGAGAAGTGCAAAGTTCTCTTTTCAGCCCTAATTAAATGTGCCATAATATTTTTTTTACAGCTATCATGTTAACTTCAAGGTCAGCATTGTTTCTTTAGTCTTCCTTTGCTTTGTGTCAACACTCACACTAAGCACCTCTAAGCTGAAAATGTTGAGAATGGTTGCCTGCTACAGATTTGAGACCTTCAGCTCACCAACCATTACAGACCCTTTACAAACACACGTGCACTTAGCATGAGCTTCCACAAGAACAGCTGTATAATGGAGCACAGACTCCTTCATAGTGGATCTGTGTTCTGGCAGGCAAATGCACAGATACGGAGCAAGGAACAGGAACTGTTCATGTGTCAGTGAGGCAGTGAATGAACATTTGATACTTTGCACAGAGGGACTACTTTCAGGATAGTTGCACACCAAGGGAACACTACTTTTCTTTCAGCAGGCAACAGCAAGAACCCTTTGGACTACACACTGTCATTTGAGCCTCCTGCAGCTGCATTCTGAGGGCAGTCCTGGAAGCTGGCGCTGCTGGCAGGTGGAGCAAGGGAGTGCAAAACACGGAATCAGTTTACAGCCTCGAGCACTTTATTTGTGGTTCTAGCTGCCTGCTGTTATCAGAGGCCTGCATGCCTGTTTCCCCTCTGAGACATGCTGGAATATTAAACAGAACAGAGAGCTCCATTTTTAGGACACATTATACATATTTATTTTGCTTCAGCAGTTGCAGAAGGACAGCTATTTAAGAATAATAGAGCATCTAGTTTTCTCAACTATTCAGCAGGTAGAATGTGCAACAAGTAAAGCATGGTCATCCTCACCTGTCCACTGGCACTTAAGAAATTAAATTAAGTACTAGCACCATTGTTATGTAATTACCACCTTACCAAATTAATTTTCTTGCTACAATTGAAACCAACACATATCCTGGCTACATTCAAATAAAGAATGGGAATGACAAAGAAGCCAGTGGATTACATGTGAAATATCTGCACAGAGGAAGTAATTTTCAAGAAGCACTCTCACTATTAGCCCACCTGGTAGTAACAGCAAGCTTTCAGGCTTGCAAGCATCTCTTCAGAAGCAGTAGTTTGTGAAGGACAAGGACCAAAGACCCAATGCTTTGTGCTAAACTTGATTATAGTCAGTAATCATTTAAAGCTTGAGAGCATTTACAAGTGTGAAAGGTCACTATACCAGAGATAAGGGCAATTATCATACAGTGATAGTGGCAATGAGGTGTGGCAGATGTTGAAAGATATCATAAAACTTAAATTAAGCCTTCTGAAAGTGCTTCAGGGCTGATAATGCTCACATTACCACAATAAATGACCCAGTTTTACTAATCCAGTATCACTAATTGAGTAGAGTCCTTCAAATGCTCTAAGAGTCAAGGGTCAAGACTAGACAGACCCTACAGGGGTCTATCCTGGGACTTGTCCTCTCCAGCAACCTGTGCCAGTCCATAATCATGTCAGTCCTGAAGGTGATGTCAAACTGAGGAACAACCAGCCAACATACTTAAGGGTGGGACTGCAACTTCAGAGGGACCCATTCAAGCAGAAATAACAATCAAACAAAAACCTGAAGGAATTCAACAAGGCTGCACACAAAGCCATGCACCTGGGAAGGAAAAGCCCAAAGCCATGCACCTGGGAAGGAAAAGCCCCTGGCAATAGCACAGGCTGGAACCTGACTACCTGTAAAGCAGCTATGCTTAAAAGGACCAGGGGGTCAGTGAGCCCTGGCAGCAGGAACACAGCCAGCAATATGTGAGAAGTGATCATTTGCCTCCCCTCATCCTTGCCAAACCACCTTCATAATCACTGTGTCCAGTTTTCCTCTTCCCAGCTCCCCTCAGCAGCAGAAATATTGACTGAGTGCCATCAATTCAGCAGAGAAGCTCCAGGATGGGTAGGGGCTGGAGAACCTGCTGCACTGGGAAAGGTTGAGGGAGGGGAGGAAGGGTTCAGGCCTCCTAGTAGCAGCTTTTCAGTAGCTAAAAGGAGGTCATGCAAATGCAAGCCAAGCTCTTTAGTGGTGCTTGGAGAAAGGACAGATGCAAGCTCAGAGGTTGAGACTGGATGTAGGAGAACTCCCTCTCCCTGCCATACACCTGAGGGGGTCAGGGAGCAGAGCACACTACCTAGGGAGGCTGTGCAGTCTCCATCCTCACAGGTTTCAAGATGGTAACAGCCCTGGATAACCTGGTCTGATCTCAGGGCTGATGTTCCTCTGAACAGATCATCTCCCAGGGTCTCCTGCCATCTGAATTTTCCTACGATTCCATTCTGGTGCTGTCTATATAACTTCCACTCTATTGCCTACCCTGCAAGTTCATTTCCTCCCTCCTCCTAACCCTCATTAAGTCTTGAGTCCATAAAGCATGTTCCTGATCAATTCCCTCACTCATCAGCAGCAGGAACTGGCTTCTCCACAGGAGTGTCATGAAAAAGTCATCCAATTCTCTATGTATACACATACACCAAGTCTTACTCTACTGCAAGGAGCTTTTTAGAGCTCATCTGAGTTCCCCCTCCTTTCCTCCTACAAGAAGGGATTCTGGAGCTGCTCAGTGCCAGATTTCCAAGCAGAAGCACAAAGCTCATAAAAAGCTAGCACCTTGGCATCCAGAAGCAGCTGGAGGGTGAGACTGAAGAATATGTAGTGTCTACTCCAGTCTCTCTTTCTATAACCTTATTTCAAAGTAAGACCTTTGTCATTTTCTTTAAAAAAAACCCACAACAAATGACAGAAAAAAGAACACCACCAAACATTTGCCTCTGCCACTCGGCTTACCTGATTATTTGCAGGTTTGTATTTCAGTCCTGGCTTGTTCAAGATTCTTTCAATCTGCTCATGGTTGAAGTTGGAGATTCCAATGGCTTTTACCAGACCAGCATCCACCAGCTCTTCCATGGCCTGGCAGAAAGAAGCACAAAGTCAGGATCTAATATACAAAGGCCTGAAGAGCACATGCTTCCTGATATGCCTTGTTTCCTTCATAAGGAACCTAAATGAAGTGCTTAGATTTTCAGAGTTCAGGTTTGAGGGAAAAAACCTCAGAGCACTGGTGTGTATGTGCCATGTCTCCCATGCTCAAAGGACTCATTCTTTGAGATCATGGAAATTCACAGCAAGTTAGAAGTGGAAAATGATGGACTGATACATGACAATTTGCTATTGTACCAGTTGAGCCCTTCCAAGTAATTCTTAGTGAGATCATCTTCTGTTCTCAGCAGCCTCTGATGCTCTCTTTACCTTCATCAGTCTAAACTTTTTCCTGCTGGGGCTGAACTCACCTCCCATGTCTGTAGAATATCTGTGTTGCTGGGGATGGCCATGCCTTTGTCATCTACAGGGAACAGCTCCTCTCCTGCCTGTCAGTGAGAGAGAAATTGCTTGAAATAAACATTATTGGGAGGTTGGGTTAACACCAGCTGAAGACAATGATCCTATAAACTCTTATTACAGGACAAACTAATCCTTATTATACTAATTATCTACATACATATTAGACACTAATACTCTATCTATAGGCTTTTCTTTTGTTTCCACATGGTATTATGGCAGGTTTTTTGCCTACAGTCAACCCAGTAAGGACAGATATTTCTGATGGACACTGTGTCCCCTGGCTCACCAAAATCCACAGGGTAAAACTGAAGTCTCCACTTGTAATACAGAAAGTAGAATTATAGCCAGTTTACAAAAATACACAGTTGCTATCTGCTCATAATGAAGTGTTTTAGTGAAATGCATAAGAACCCACTTAGGATTTGGAATATGTTCAGGTTATACTGGGCCAGATTTCCTGGCTGGTGTTTCATGGGGAGTCTCATTGTTTAAGTTGCTGGCATAAGGAAGGTTAGAACACCCTGTGTCCCAGTTAGGACTATCTGCCAGGTATCAACTTCATTCAAAACCAGTTATTTTCTACTAATTCGTTATTTACACCACAGCGAATTTTCACTTCAATAGTTCTGTCCATTTGAAGCTAATTTTAAAAATACAGATGTTATGAAGAGCAGTTCATCTTGGTAGCAAGAGATAGAGTGAAAAATTTGATCAAGCTCTCATTGAAAGCTTAAGCTTGGACATATTTAAACTGAGACATCAGTTCCTTTGCATGCAGTCAGTACAGTAGAAGACTTAGGAACTAAAAAGTTTAACTCTAGAGCCTGCGGAATGCTAAAGCTCCTACAGCAAAGGTCAGTTCAAACTGGATTGTATTTAAGGCCTTAGTGATTGAAGAGAGAAATGAAAGACAAGCAATCTCTTATTCTGTGATTCTGTAACATGCAGAGGAAAGAACTTCTGTCAGACAGCAAAGGACAGCCCTCCTCCCACAAAGAAGAAACCACACTGAATGTGACTTTGGATTTGTAGAAGGCAACACAATCAATAATCAAAAGGGAAGAGATGTAACTTCTGCTTCCATCAGGGAATCCCATCCTTAGGGTTCAAGGTCTGCCTCTTCCATGAGAAAAAGGGCTCAGATGCCATACAAGTAGGGATCTCAAGAGGTAAAAATCAACAGCTTGGCTCACATGGCCACAGTAAAGCTGAGCACCAGAGCAGTGCTATTACACAATACACATAGGATGATCTGTGCAGCTGAAGCAATCACTGGGCTAATAAAGCCACATAGCTCTTCATAATTGCCACTCACAGGGCACTGCTGTTACCATACCTTGAAACCAAGAGGCCAGTGGATGAGGTACAGATCCAGGTAATCCAGTTTCAGGGCAGCAAGAGTCTTCTGGCAGGCTCCCTTCACCAGAGGCTTCTCATGAAATGTGCACCACAGCTGGGGACAAAAAGCCAAGGCACATTGTGACCTCTTGGGTTAAAGCTCTTGGAACTCTTCCGTACTGTTCAGCAGGGTGCCTGTCCCCTTGGGAAAGTGATGTGAAACCAGGTCATCCTACAGCTCTTCAAGCAGGGCAGGACTGGCCTGTGATACTGGGCAGCGTGTGCAGTGGCAGCACACATAACTAACTGCATGATGTCCTGACAGAAGCAGTAGTCTGGTTTCAGTTATTAAGATTTAAGTTGAAAGCATCACCCAAATTTGTGATATGGACCCTGCATAATTTTCAATACAGGATAAGGTGAAGTAGGAGTCTCAGGAACGGCTTAAGTAATGCTCTGAATTGCTCCATGCTGCACAACACAGTAGGTGAGTAAAGAACTGGGGGGATTACTTTAAAACAAAAAGGGATCTCCCGGTAAACCCTACATCACCAGATCCATACCTTACTGACGACAAAGAGGTCCTCTCGTTTCACAACGCCTGCCTTGATTTTCTGCTGGATCCCTTCCCCAACTTCGTTTTCATTCTGGTACACGTAGGCGCAGTCGAAGTGGCGGTACCCGGCATCGATGGCAGCCATCACCGCAGCTGTTACTTTCCCCGGCTGGGACTGAAAAAAGCCACGGCAAAAAAAAACCTCCCATCAACACAGCACTGAAGACCTCTCTCACGGCAAGATAAAGCTAAGAAAGCCACCACATCCAAAGCAAACCGCAGCTAAAACAAAGCCAAATCCCGCCGGCGGCCTGGCCGGGACAGCGCTCGCAGGGCCCGGGCCGCGCTCCTCCCTTTGCCCGCTCCCCATCGCCCTCACGCCGGCAACCCAAGGGAGCGCGTCCCGGTACCTTCCACGTGCCCAGCCCCAGAATGGGCATCTTGGCCCCGGTGTTGAGCTGCACGTAGTTCGCCATGGCCCCGCCAGCAGCACCACCTCAGCCGCGGCCGAGCCCCGCGCCTTTAATAGCGAGCGGGGCCGGGCCCGCCCCGCCCGGGCCGGGGCGGCGCCGAGCCCGGGGCCGCTGCCGGGGCTGTGGGGCAGGCCGCGACTGCGGCTCCGTGCTGGGGCATGGACAGATATCAGACAGGTGTGGCCCCTGGGCTACCCTCCCGCAGCACCTCGGTCCCCTGGAGCCTCATCCCCGGGCGGGGGTGACAGAGGGGACACGGGGCAGAAGTGTGTCCTCCCCCGGCAGGAGCCGCCTCACACCGCGGGAGCGCTGAGCCCCCGGCCCCGCCGCAGCGCTGGTGGCCCGGGCTGGTCCCCCTTGCCGGGATCCCGTGGCTCTGTGTGCTGGTACAGCGACACGGCAGCAGAAACCCCCGTGTGCCTGACTGCTGAGGGCCAGGAGAAGCTGTTCCCTGCGCCGAGTGAGGCAAACCCAGCTTCGCTAAGCAGTAATTTAGGATAGAGCGAATTAAAAAACAAAACCAAGCACCAAACCAGCTTTATTTTGAATTTTAGAAGAGGTTTTTTTGAAAGTGTTTTGAAAGTCTCAGAAGAGGAACAGTGACTTCTTAATGAGTGACATCATGATCATGTTGTCCCTCTGTCTTTAGGGAAGTGCTGAGGACATTGCAGAATAAAATGCACGATTGTAATGGTACGTGGTCGTGGCCAGCAGTCTCACATCAGAAACTGGCTTTGATGCTTTTGCAGACAAGCATTCGCTGTTCTGCTGAAGACGTCACAGCGCAATGGAAAAACCCAGACTTGCCTGGGAGGCTTTGCTGCTTATTCACATGTGGAGAGTTCCTTCAGGTGCGAGTGTTTGCTCTGGGTGCCTCTCCCTGCTCTCTGCAGCTCCATATTTTTTGCTCCATTTAGCTAAGGGTGGCACGGTAATTGGTTTTCCTCTTTAGTGTTCCTCCTGTTTTGTGTCAGCACCATCAGGCATCTCTGGCAGGATGTGATGTGCTTTCACTTGGATCACAAAACCTTTACACAGCTTGGTGCTTATCTCTTACCACCTGGGTTGAATTTTCCCTCGTGGTTTCAGGCTGGAGATGCCTCTGTCCTGTCTCAAGAGGCTTCAGGCAGAAGTTCTGTATTTTGTTTTTGCTCTTGTCTCTTGTGAGTTGGAGCCTTCCCCCTCAGAGCTGTAAGGCCAGCCAGCTTTCTACTATTTGCCTCTCCTGAAGGTCTTCTGGGGGCCTGGGAGGAGGAAGAAGTACTGCACGTGTCACCCTGTGACAGCCAGCCTGCTAAATCTTGTGCCCTGTGTCCTTGATAACATGGTCATGTCTTTACAGAGAGTGCTGACAATGAGGAACTGTGAGGGGGAGGAGGCTCTTGCTTGCTTTTTTTTTTTTTCCCTTGATCCACAGGAGGCATAATATCATGAGTTTTTGGCTTGTTTTGCTGACTTTGCATTTAGTAACTGTAATTTCACCACAAGTTGTGACTTTGGTGACCAGTGGTGTTTGGAATCTGAGAACAGGGCCCAAAACAGAAGTGGGTATGTCCTTATGGACAGTGTTTACAGAGAGACCCAGTGGCCCGCTGAAATAACGTGAAGGCAAAGTGGGGAGGTGACACTGCTGCAAGGTGTGATCATCTCTACAGCTAAGGGGAAGAACTGCAGGGGTCTGTAGATTCAGAAACACCAGACACAGGCATAACTTACACCTTGGAGGTGAGGGCAGGCAGATTTCAGGCTTGAATAGCTGAGAAGCACAGCAGGAATTTCTGCTTAGCTTGGAGGGGAGATTTATCTTGCTCAGTGTGGGTTCCAGTTCAACCTCTGGATGCCAGGAGGCAGATCTGAGGTGCTTGGCCAGCCATGACTGTAGAAGACCTCAGCCTCTTTCTCATTCTGAGCTCAAATCAGCCCAGGAGCTTATCTTGGTGGATCTGCCCTATTTTCAGAGCTAATGATGCTTTTTGTCCTCATGCTTTTGTCCTTTGCACCTGCTGAAATAACAAGCTCCAGGCACAGCCAAGGATGAGGAAGAGATCCCACCACCCATCTGTGGTGATTATTGTGTGGGAAGGGCAGGTTTAGTACAGCAGGGGAAACCTGGGCAGGGGGAAGCCATGAACTGCCCCAGGCTGGTCAGGACTGATTCTGGCTGGCTCTAAAAGTGGTACTGTACCTGGGGTGACTGAGTCCTTGCAGATGGGAAGCACCTCTGTGTCCCCCACCGTCCCCCTGACCGCTGAGGAGGGCAGCACCTCACTCCAAAGAGGGGATCCTGTGGGCTGGGTCACCCCTGCTGGGCAGGAAAGTGGCAGTCCTGGGGACAGTGGCAGTCCTGGGGACACTGGCAGCCCTGGGGACAGTGGCAGTCCTGGGGACACTGGCAGCCCTGGGGACAGCAGACTGCCCACCCAGGAGCTCTAGGACACAATAAGCAGGACTGAGAGGTGAAAGGAAGCATCAGGCACCCAGCATCACCCTCAGAGACACCCTTGTTTCCAGGGAGGGAATGGGGTGGCCTGGATGCAATCTGTGGTGACAAAGAAGGGGTGGAGAGGAGGACAGGGAGCAGATTGGTGTTTGGCTTAAACTGAGGCTGGGGAAGGGGGAGAAAGGCATTTTCTCAATTGTTGTTCTGTGTTTTTTTTTTTTTCACTCTTCAGTTACCTGAGACACAGAAGTGGAGTAATGAGAACTCTGGAAGAAGCAATGATCCTGGCCCTGGGAATACACAATAGTGGAAGTGGAGCAGCCAGTGCACGTCCAGGGGGGAGCACACACAGTGTGCAATTGCCTGAGGAGAGGAGACATCTGGGCAGGCCAGTGCTGGGTAGGAAGATGACTTGGAAAAGAGAAACAGATGCTTTCTGAAAGCTGATGGCAAAGTGAAAACAAAGCCTCTTGAGGCAGCCTGAGTTGTAAGGTTAGGTAGGCCTGTGGAGGTGGGAGTGCTGCTCCCCAGAATGTGAGCACTCTCTTGACAGTCCTTTGCTCAGGCTGTGTCAGCAAATGGGATTTAGGTTTTTGCCTTGTAAGAGCAGAGTTGTGGGAAGTTTGGGCTCTCTGCTACTAGCAGGCACTGCCCTTCCCAAGGGAGGAAGGCTTTAGGATCCGTCAGTGAGGGGCTGTGGGGAGAAATCGTCTGATCCCGCTGATCCCACAGATGAGACTCCTCTGCAGATGTCTGGACTGCTGGGTGGTGTTTACAGGCCGGGGGGAAGGACCCTGAAAAAGTGGTGATCACTGATGCTGTGGCCTGAAAGCTCCAAGGTCTGAGCACAGTTACTACTGGTATCACTTGATAAGTTGCTGTTGGGACATCAAGGAGTAACTCACATGCATTGTACTGGCTAGTGCATGCCAAAAGATCAGCAGATTAGTGGCTCTGGCCAAGGATAGCTGGGAGTTCAGCTTGGAAAGCATTTTAGAAGCAGTTGGAAAATATGTTGACTGTTACAGTGTTGATCCTGATAATTTTGTCTCTGGGAGAAGGGGTGGGTTTGGGATTCATGTCTTGTTTGCACTGGTGAGGTGTTAACTACACAGGTCTGCATGGGCAAGGAGTGGATTTTATAATGAATATGCAGTAAAATGATGATTATGTTAAAGATGGAGTTTGAATAAGGGTGAAACAAATCTTAATATATCTCTCAATTAAATGCAGGGTGGAATGTAAAGAATATAAATTGCAGTATCAAGGGATGGCAGTGGTGAGCTGTGTGGAGACCACTGAAACAAACACCCTGTCCCATGCCAGAATTTAAGCTCACAGTCCTGCTACTCAGGAATACTTCTGGAGACACAGGTGCACTTTTTTGAAGGAGATCCATGCTGAAAGGACTTAATTCCAAGGGGACTGCAGCTGGTGGATGAGTTATGTTTGAACAAGGAAACTTCTGAAGGCACAGTGGGCACTGGGGAACCCGTGCTGGAGAAAGTATTCACTAAAAAGACAGTGCTCCAAATTTGTGCATCATAGTAACATTGTACCTTTATTGTTCAATAAAAATCTGTATTTGATTTCAGCAGAGCTAAGTCTCACCTCAGTATGGGGTTACAGAAGGTTTTATGGGCTGCTTCCTTTAGAAAGCTGCAAAGTGAATGTTCTTGGATTATATTTGCATGAATTGGAAGTGGAAATTTTGGAAAGAAGCACCAAAGAAGGTGCTGGTTTTCTTGAACAAGAGTTTTGCTCTTTTGCCTTGAAACCCAGTGTGCAACTTCATGATTGTGTTTGGTCACCTGCCCAAGGGTTGGGAGCAGAAATGTGCCACAGCCCCAAAAGCAAACACCTCCTGTTCTCACCTGGGGCTGTGGGGCCAAGGGCAGCGGCAGATGGGTGGCTGGGCTGGAGGGCGAGGTGGATGGAGCTAGAGGGGCATTAACTGCGGCCAGAATTTGCCCCCCAAGCTGACAGGGCCAGAGGAGATGCCGGGACTTTGGGGGCTGAGCTCCTGGTGCCAGCAGCCAGAGCCCCGGGCTGTGTGACATCAGGGATGGGGACAGGCTGAGGGATGGCTGCCCTCTGCTGCCCGCAGGGGAATGGGAAATGTGCCCTGTCCCAGGGAAAATCCACACACTCAGGAGAAAACCTGGCTGAAAATACCGCTGACCACACCCCTCTGTGTTTTCTGCTTATAGAGTTTGGTTTTTTTCCTAAGGGAAAGTTTTTCCTAGGTAGGAAAAGCTGCTTTCTCAGTTACTTCTGGAGTGATAAAACTGCTGGCCTTTAGGTGACATTTTTCAGATTTTTCTCTCATAACTCCAACTATCCTCTTGTGTAGAAGCAAGATAAATTAAAAAGGTGAATGTGTAGTTCAAAGTCTCTCCCGCACTCAATGTGGATTACTCCATCCACATTTTGACAAAAAATGATTACAGCCCCCATTTTATTCTTTTGGAACAATTTTACTGTATCTTTCAGAAAGAATAAACAAGAGATGAACACTGAATACATATGCTGTGACTTCACTGGCTGCAGGAGGAGAAAAGCAATAAGAGCAATAAGAAAGTCAGATAAATTGATAGGAAGAATATCAGACCAAGCTCTGAAGGAGGGCAGGATATGAATATCTTCAGTATTCTGCATTGAACGGGTAGTCCTTGTGAGTTTTGCCCCTGCAGGGAATAGAAAACTTCATTTTAGTCATAATTTTCCTTTCTAGTTTTGCTTCAAGAAGCCACTAAGCTCTGTAATTGAAGGATGGGTTCATTCCAGATTAGTTTTCCTCTATTGTATGTGTTTTTGTACATTTGGAACATCCCAATTACTTCATCATTCAGGCTCTTGACATTCTAGGCAGTATTTAGATGCAAAACCTCTGTGTATATAATATTCATAACTGATGGGTTTGGAGAAAAATACTGAGTGCTACCACTTACATGCTCATTGTATAGACTCTCCAGTTTCTATTAAAGCTGAAAATAGTTGCCATCTCCTCTTCAGTCAATTTGAAGTCAAACACCTAAAAAGAGAAAACCGCCTCTTTGAACAAACCAGAGTCTGTAAGCAAAATCCTCAAGTCTGCAAGGGAAGGCAGCTGGTTAGAAAACATGACTGCTTCATGAAAAAGGCATCTCTCTGTTTCACCAAGAATGCATTGGCAGAGGGAAGAGAAAAATTCATCACAAGTTTCAGTAACACATGCCAGCTGTTGCAGGACACTTGGCAGGCTCTTGCATCTGTCACTTGTGAGAGATGCATCTTTCTGTCCTATTCCAAAGGCACATCTAGAAGATTTCCAAATTTCATTTAATCTATCTAGACTTTTTGAAATCCCACTGACCAGTTGCAGTCAAAGACCACCGAATTAGAAAAGACCACTGAATAGAGCAACATGGTTTGTGAACACCACAACTGTTTTCTTAACACTGCTTGCTCTACATAAGCCTTTCATGGTGTGTTGCTGCACTCAAGTGCCAGTGAAAAACCATCTGGTAATTCATCTCAAGTCTGCAGAATACAAGACACTGTGTAAAGTGACTGCTAGAATTATCAGCATACTGAAAAAAGGCTTGGTTCATTCCTGCTCTCCAACTGTAACCTTAAGTTTGGCCCTTAGTAGAGTGTGTAAACAGACAAAAAGCCTGGTGTTCTTGCCTGTGCAGGAGCTGGGAAGAATGATAAAGGATTTTTTCCCTTGCTGTGCAGGGAGAAGCCCAGCCATCCCTGAGGGGCAGCAGCTCAATCCCAATCCCTCACCTGCAAGTTCTCCACAATGCGCTGTGGGGTGACAGATTTGGGAATCACAATCACATTTCTCTGGATCTGGAAGCGAAGGAGAACCTGCAAGAACAGACAACTGAATCATTCTTCTTGCCCTGGAGGAAGCAGAGACTGTTCCAATAGATGTTATCCCTCTTTCCAAGCATTCCTGTCCCTGCAGCCCTGGCTGCCCTGCCTGAAGAGCAAAGAGGGAAGTGGTGGAGCCTCCTGTGAAAGGCCTCCTTTCCCATTCAGTTTTGGGCCAGTCAAGGCTTCCTGCTCACCCAGACTTCTATCAAGATTTCATTCTCTGCAGGAGGACTTCAGATGAAGACTGAAACATTCCAGCATTTGAGGACAGGTCAAGAAAATGTTTCATGATGGCAGTCAGAGCACACTTGAGAGTGTGCATTGCAGGCCATGCAGAAAACAGGCCCTGCACTGCTGCCTCTCACCAGAGCTGACTGGGAACAAAGAGCCAGCCTGTCCTCCACACTGTCACTGGCTGTCCTGTGTCACAGGAAGGGGTACCACAGCCTGGCATCCATGTACCTGGGCTGTGGATTTGTTGTGCTTGGCTGCAATTTCCTTGATCTTGGGGTCATCCAGAAGGGAAGGATCCTCTGGTTTAGCCCTACACAGAGGAGAGACAACAGCAGAAATCTGTTTTGACATCAATGGCTAATAGTACACCGACTGTCTCAGTGCTCCAAGCATTATCCATGCCAGCTTCCTCACAAATTACAAAGCAATCTTACCATGGTCTGTCTGGAGAGCCAAGGGGGCTGTAGGCTGTCACAGAAATCCCTTGGGATTGGCAGTAGTTCACCAGCTTCTCCTGGGTAAGGTATGGATTGCATTCAATCTGCCAGCAGAAGGGTAGAGATGGGTAGAATGCAGCTGTAACTCACTGCAGGGATTATCTCCCAGTGCACTTCAAGGCTGGAATTTGTCCTCACGTGCCAGTCTTAGCAAAGCATCTTTCAGCCGTAGTTTTCTACAGCACCTGCTTCTACAGTGAGACTCCTTGTACCTCTGGGTCTTTGCTCTGGGGGAAAAGCATTCCACAAGGCTCACCTCGGGGTTCTTTGGCATGTTCTGAGGTCCTTCTCAGATTTCTAAGCAGTAGCTTAGCAAATATTGAAAACCCCAATGCCTCACATATTCAGCAGTAAAGTGGAGTGGGATGAGAAGAACGTGCTGCATCTGCTCTGTTCTCCCCCCCCATCTGTTCCAGACATAAAATCTCCCTTTCTCATCAATTGGTGCTCCTTTCTCATGTGCTATAGTTTTGGACAAAGATGCTTTTTTTTTTTTTCCTTTCAGCATGCTCTTTTTTTGTAACTACATGCAGAGGAAGGACTGGCAGGCTCTGGAGACTGAGGGAATTTAGTACTCTTGGTGAATATGCATGAAGTACTGAATTCAGAACTGTAAGAGATGTCTGAGTCTGTCCAAGGGCCCTTGAAGGGATAAACTTCTGCAGCACCTGCATGCAAAGGGGCAGTGGCTGCTGTATGCAAAGACTAGGTGATTTATTTTTAAAATATGTGTGTATAAAAATACCTTATTTCCTATTTTACATAAATCAGAGTAGATACCAGGAAGCCACCAGTGTGTCAGTAAATGCTCTACTCCTGTATAAAAGTTAAAACTGACCTCCCTTTCCAACTGGGTGACTGAATTGTGGATTCCTGCATGAGATAAAACACATCTTGTGTGAACAATCATCTGCTATTAATAACAGATTGATGCCATTACTAATAACAGAACAAGTATTTTAGAGTTCTTGTGGTAATTTGTGTACCACAACTTCATTCCCTATCAGGACACAGATCTACAACACCTTTGTGTGTACTCAGAAATAATCACAGGGCGTAACTGTCCTGTGTCTGCTTTGTTCTTCCTTTTTGCATCTCCTCATGCAGCTGTAATTGGATCTTTATAATCCCACAAAGCCAGTCCCCTGCAGTCACTTTGCAGCTCACCTGGACATTTGCAGGCTTGTGCTTCAGTCCTGGCTTGTTCAAGATTCTTTCAATCTGCTCATGGTTGAAGTTGGAGACACCAATGGCTTTTACCAGACCAGCATCCACCAGCTCTTCCATGGCCTGGCAGAAAGAGGAGCACAGTCAGCATCAGTATACAAGACAGGCCCTGGAAGAATTATTCCTTCATTTGTGTGGCTTCATTTCCCTTCATGGGCAAGGAAAAACAAATGTTTGGAGCTGCAAAGATTGTCTCCTGAGGAAAAGTGCACTCTGGTGTATTTATGCCGTGTCTTCCATCTCACCCAAACCCAAGGGCTCCTTTCTTGAGATGGCAGAAATTCAGTTATTTTCACATGGAAAATAAGGATAATCAATGATGTGTTCTTAAGCCAGCATGATCACAACCTAATTTATTTCAGCAGAGTGTATTTGAGCACTTTCAGAACAGAATGAGGACAGTTCTGTTTCTGGTATGGCCAGGCAGTCTGGCTTGCAGCTTCACTAAAGATTATCAGCTTGACTGAACATGTATGTTTTGAAAAGCTATTTTGTATATGGTGCAATAAATACATAAGAACTTTGTGGCTGCTGAAGGTAATGAAAGCATGGAAAAGACTGCCAGCAACAGAAAGCATGACTTTCCCACTGTGGCTGAACTTACCTCCCATGTATCTAGAAAATCTGTGTTGCTTGGAATAGCCATGCCTTTGTCATCTGCAGGAAACAGCTCCTCTCCTGCCTGTCAGTGAAAAAAAAAAAAAAAAATTATATAAACACTCTTTTTATTGGCAAGGTAATACCAAGACAACTGAAGACCATGATGGCTTTAGCTACTAGTACAGAAAATACTAATATTTGTTTACATTGTTCCTGGCAATTTTGCCAGTAATCATTCCTAGTAGGAATGATCTGGAATCAGATATTAGGTGTATGTCCTGGATCCAGCAATGTGATGACTCACTAGAACATGTACAGATAAACAAGTTACACTTGTGGAACAAACAAGCTTCCTGTACTCCTCTATTATTCCTTTAAGGCCAAATTAGGGTTTTTTTTTGTTTTTTTTGAAGGACTTGTTGAAAGTTCCAGGAACATTTAAGTCAGGTTTAGGCTGAGCCACATCTGCTGAAGAAGATATTATGTGAACACAGAGGTGTCCTGTGAGGGGAGCCTCAGTTTAAGTTGGAGGCAAATCAGAACACCCCAGATGTACAAACTCAGAAATAAACCTCCACATCCAATGTGAAGATGTCAGAGTATTATGACACTTTTACTCAAGCTCTTTGTTCACATAAAACTAACCATGACAGCTTTGCAAGTGTGACAGCTGACAAGCTTGAAAGCCACAGGTATAGGATGGAGGTCTTAACCTGTCTGCAGCAGAAAGGAAAAGCCAAGACTAGACACAGACTGAGACATCAGCTCCTTTGAAGTACATGAAGGATGAGATGTATCTCATGTACTTCTGACATGGATGTCAGAAAGTCTCACCTTTTGAAATCCAGGGTCTGTGGAACAACTTTAAGACTCCTACAGCAGAGCTCAGCTCAATCTGTAGTGTGTTAAGGACTCAGTGATTAAAGAAGGAAATGGAAGACAGAAACATGCTCTTGTTCTGTGCTTCTGTAACACACAGAGGAAAGAATTTCTGTCAGGCAGCAAAGTACAGCCTTCCTTCCCTCAAAGCAGGAAAGGATGATTTAGGCCAAAGTTAAGCAGCACGAGTCAATCTTGCAGCCAGGGGCCTGAGCTTAGTGCTGGCTCTGCCTGCCCGTTATCAGGAGGGCAGAGGACGCTGTGCAGGCAGCGCTGTTGGGGCAGAGATCAGGGGCAGAGCGGGATGGGCAGCACTGGGGCAGTGCTGGCACAACAGGCACGGGCTCTTTCTGGAGCAGCAGTGGTGCTGCAAGTGCTCCTGGCACTTCTGAGGAGCTCTCCCAGGAGAGAAAACCAAGGGCACTGCTGTTACTGTACCTTGAACCCCAGAGGCCAGTGCATGAGGTAGAGATCCAGGTAATCCAATTTCAGGTCAGCAAGAGTCTTCAGGCAGGCTCCCTTCACCAGAGGCTTCTCATGAAAAGTGGACCACAGCTAGAGAGAAAAACACGGAAGATTGTGACCTCCTGAGTTCAAGCTCTTTCCTGAAGAAGGAAAAAAAAAGCTAGCACACTTTCTGGGGCTACTTCTGCTTAACACATAATTTGAACAGTCCCATGAAAATGAAGAATGTAGAACACATCTTAGATAATGCTCTACAAAATAGAGAGACAAAAAGAAGTTTTTACCAGTATGGGTCTGAACTATTCTCCTAATAATTTCACACTATAGCACACAGCCTTTCCTCACAGCTCTGAATTTCCTTCTATGCATATGTTGTCACAAATTCCCCTGCATCCTAGGTCACCTTACCTTGCTGACAATGAAGAGGTCTTCTCTTTTCACAACACCTTCCTTGATTTTCTGCTGGATCCCTTCCCCAATTTCATTCTCATTCTGGTACACGTAGGCACAGTCGAAGTGGCGGTACCCGGCATCGATGGCAGCCATCACCGCAGCTTTTACTTGCCCAGCTGCAGACTGGAAAAAGAAGCTTAAGATCCCAAAGCATACAGATTTCCTACTTATCTAACAACTAAATAAACACATACAGTGGGGTTTTAAGTAGAGTTTTTCCATGCTGTGCTCTTAAAGCTCTCTTCATCTTACGAATGTAGGCTGCTGGGTTTGAATCCAGCCTCCAGGTATTTATCCATTGCCCCAGTCCCAAGCTGGCTCAGCCAACAGCCAGGTAGAGCAGAGCCCTCAACACTGCCAGAGATGGACCAGGGGGAACCAAATTTTGTGCCAGGGAGCTCTGCAGTGCCTCTTGCTCCACACTTCTCGCTTCCCAGTGCTGTGTCTGAGAAACAAATGGCCCAGCTAGAAGAATTTTAGTTCTCATGGGGAGGGCAGTGGTCTACACCTTACTCATCCACATCTCTTTGGAGTGTTACACTGTGCTCATGTTAGAGCACATCCCACCTGTAATTTGAGCTTTATATCAGCTGCTTCCTTCAGAGACAGAGGAGGTGTGCAGTTCCATGTGTATTTACACCCTGAAAGGGCGTGTAAGAGCCGTGCACAAAGAAATGTTGGCATCTCTTGTCCACACAAATCCAGCAATGTTTGTTTCTAGGCATTGTATAGATCAGCGGTTTTGTAGTCATCGTAACAACGGTGCAAACCTCTTTGTCAGAACTTGCTCGAAACGCATGAATTGTCTTCTGAAGCCATACCTCGTTAGCAGACGGCTCCCGGGGAACTTGCTACTGCCTGTTCCTCAGCAGGGATGTGCTGCAGGGCAGGGGCATGGGAAGGGACAGGGACAGCAGGGGCTGGCTGGGATCCGCGCATCCCTGGCGGCTGCGGCAGGGACGGAGAGCGAAAGCGGCTTCCAAAGCATCGCCGGGGCTCTGTTCGCATCCCGGGACCGAGCCGAGCTGTCCCGGCTCCCTGCCCACCCCCGAGCGCTCCGGACCCTTCCGGAGGAGATGGCACGGAGCCAGCCCGCTGTCCCCCTTACCTTCCATGTGCCCAGCCCCACGGCGGGCATCCCGGCCCCGCTGGAGAGCTGCAGGCAGGTGGCCATGGCTCCAGCCGGGAGTGTTTCCCCGGAGCGTTCAGCCCTCCCAGAAAGGCAGCGCCGCGCCCCGGGACCCGCCCGGGACCCGCCCGGGCACAGCCACAGCCCCGTGGCCCTGGGGACACCGGGCTGGGCTCGCTGCTTCTCCCCCTGTCGCCCTGAGAATCAGACCTTTCGATATTGTTTTCATAATTTCTAGCCGCCTTCCCAGGAAAATAACTATAAACATAAATGTTTATACAGTCCATTAAAGATTTGCCTTTTGATAGACATCTCTCACGGCCAGTGTGGTTGGGAAGGTGTTAACCTGACTATCCAATCCCTGGTCGTGGTCAAAAACCTATAAATACGGAAAGAACAAAATAAACTTCCTTCTTCTTTCATCACACTTGGAGCTGCGTCTGTGTGAATCACTTTGTGTCATCCCCCCAGCTGCAATGTGGGCTCTGGGTTCCCTCCTCATCTCTCTGGGACGGGAGAGGAAAAGTGACCTCCTTTGAAGGGGTAAATTAGAAAGCAGTTATTTTAAAGAAAAAAATTATTTTTAGTGTTGGGAGATGCTTCTTTTAGTATTTTTTTGAAAGCTGCTGAAGAATAATAGGTGTTATGTTGAAGTTTTGCTGGATGCTTGTGGTTGGAGAATTTATTCAGGTGTCAGCATCAGTTGGCAACATAATAATGCATTTTTCTCTGTGTGCTTTCTCTTTGTAGCTCTTTTCTTGCCCTGCTTACCTGAGGGTAGACAATAGTTTGTATCTGTAATTCTGTTTTTTGTCAGCACCATCAGCCATCCCCAGCAGGATGTGATGTTTTGGTTAACATCACAAAATAGTTATGTAACGTATTGTTTGCCTTTTACTTTTTTTTCCCTGCTGGATTCCTCCTCTGTGTATCTGCTCTGAGCATGCTCAGACTCTTGGGGTTTGGCTTGAGGGACAGTGAAATCAGTGGAAAGATTGTGATATTAGGAGTACAGTATTAAAGCCAAGCATGAGAGGCCTGCTGCCATCCCAGTTTGGGGGTTTTTCCCCAATGGTTTCTTGACTGAGAGATGTCTCTGTCTTTTAGAAAGGATTTTGAGCAGAAGGTTTGCATTTGCTGTAATGTATCTGAGGTCCATTTGGTCACAACCAAAAGCACAAGTTTTGTTCATACCTCATTTGAGAACAAAATCTTTTTAATCACTTACAAAGGCCAAGTTCTGTTTGCATCTGTCATGGGGTAAGGGAAGACCAGACAAGGTGACAGTGCTAAACTGGATTCACCAAGTGCATCAGTGAAGGAAAAGCCTGACAGAGAGGATGTGACATGCACTGAAGGAGTATTGGTATGAGCTCTGGATGATAAAGCAACAGGAGAACCATACCTGGAAATATTCACAATGTGTATTAGTGTGTGCCCCTCCTAAAGTACTGCAGTGGGTCAGTGTGGCCTCACCTGGGGGAAAAAAGAGCACTCAACTCTGACCTGTCAGGCTCTGGGCGGTGGCTCAGCACTAACACAAGCTCTTACACCTCGTGTCCTCATCATTTTGGGTATCTGCATGGGTGTAGTCATGTTCCCTCACAGTCTGTTTTACTGAGGGCTTGTAAAGCTGGATCGATCAGCACAGCATGGCAGCCAGAGCAGTCCACACTTTCACCACAGAGCTCTCCAGCACTTCCAGTTACACTCCTGGCACTTTCACATGCTATGTACCAAGACTCCTCCCACAGCTCTTGTCTGCACCAACTGGTCAGTCATGGTTCATTATATCCAGTTATTTTAACTCCTAATCACAGCAACCTCTTGATGCTCCTGTGACATTCAGTCTCTCAGCCTTTCTGCCATCTGTCAAGAACCTTTCATCCATGCACTCACACCCACAACCCAATTCCCATTGCAATTGTACAATGCAAGC
The DNA here is from genome assembly GCF_030490865.1 of Poecile atricapillus. Taxonomy (NCBI): domain Eukaryota; kingdom Metazoa; phylum Chordata; class Aves; order Passeriformes; family Paridae; genus Poecile; species Poecile atricapillus. The sequence goes on along the minus strand of NC_081266.1, from coordinate 4,932,726 downwards.
AGCTCAAGCTTGTCTAAGTGTATTTACCCGCTGCATACTGAGTTAAACAGTAGTACAGCATGAGCACTAAGTCAGTCAGCATTGGGCCCTAATGCTAGTAACCTTCACAAATGCTGGTTTTTGTTAGTCCTCAAGGAAGTCTCTTGACCATTCAGCTACTCAAGACACAGCTCAACCTTCACATGCATTCCTCAGAGCTCACAGCTCGGTCTGGTGTGGGAGTTACGGATCAGAATGCAGCAGATGTTCTGCCAGCCCCAGGCACACGTGGACACACGGACACCCGAGCTGCCACACTGTCACAGCACCTCCCAGCCATCCCAGCACTGCCCAGCCAGGCTCACCTGCACCTCCACCAGGAGGGAGATGATGGGACACTTGTGGCTGGGTTCTTTCCCCCCTTGGACTGAGTTTGATGACAGAGAGGCAGTTTTCTCTTCAGACCTGGTTGTTTATTCTTCTCTAATCTATATTACATATATACAAGGCACAAGGAGCTGCATGCACTAAGATAGAAAGGTGCAAAATGGCCAACAAAGAACTTCTTCAAGGTTTTTTTATATGTCCATTTACCCAATTAACAAATGCCAAGTTAATTATTTTTCTTAGTGACCCAATGACCCAACACCTGTGAGCTGCACTGCGGCATTTTCTATCCAATCACTCATTACTACCCAAAAACCTCTGGAAGAAGAAAGGAAGAAAAGACAACACCCTAAATCCTCCATCTTGTCTTTTGTTTTCTAACTAGTTTAAACCTTTAACTTTTTTACCTAGTGACATAAGAAAACTCTCTTACACACTCACACTCCTGGTTTCTCTATTTAACAGTTGTTTCCATGGTGTGATATGAAATTCAGTGTTTTCTTGGATGTCAGAGCCAGGTATCAGAGATAAGGGAACACTCTCTGTGCCTCTGACTCCAACAGGAGAGGCTTTGGCAAGGGAAGCCTTTACTCATTCACATGGTTACAGTGAGCAGAGACCTGTCCCAGTGAATCAGCACATCCTGAAAAGAATACAATATAATATTATATAATATACTCCAGTGTCAGGCCCTGGGCAGCAGCTCAGTATTAACATATTCTAGTTCCACCATCCACTCTCTGTGCTGTACCAGCCACTTGCTGAACACTGCTTATCTCCCCTCTCCCCCCGGTCTCTGGTACTCTGGGCTTTCAATAGCCAGATACCAGCACTGGCTACCAACCAAATCCGTCCACAGGGATACCCAGGCAGAGTTTTCAGCAGGTCAGGTGTTGGTCTCCTGTTGCTTGTTGAGCACAAGATCTCAATGCTCTTGTGACATCATTTAAAATTGAACAGGGATGATTATTTCCACTTACATTTTATATCTGATTTTATCCAATTTTATGAATTATTTTCCAATTACATTGTTCATGCAAGTTTCTTGGTTTGTTAATTTTAGCATTAGAATAGAACTTCCAAACCAGCAGTAATCCAAATATTTTTATTTTGGTCAAGAATGAAATTGAACATCAATCTCTTTCCAGTTTCAGCCTGTTAAAAAAAGTGACTGAAATAAGGCCCAGTATGAGTTGGTATTCATCTGGACACTTCTCTCACTTATTTTTCTTTGAAAGAAGAAAGCTTTGGGCTGTACTCTAGAAGTTAATTTTGTCATTTACCTTCAGGAAGTGATTATGTGATTATTCAGGATGCATTTTTCTCCTGCACTTATATATCCTTAACCCTGCAGCCTTAAATGGTGCTGATGTAAGACAGCAGATAAAATCAGTTGCTAATTCCCTCTTCTGTTTTCCCCTTTGCTATTTCAGCCATGCAGAAACATTCATGTCATGAGAATTATCACAGCCCACATTTTGTTCTTCAGAACAATTGTACAATTTCCTTCCATCAAAGAAAAAAACCCAAAGTCACTGAACACAATAACCTTGCCTTTGCTGGCAAGAAGGATACAGTGTGTAAGCTACATAGTGCACAGTTTGAGGCAATGGTAGAAACTCATTAGACCCTGGAGGCCTGAGAAAGGGCAGGAAAAAATCCATCTTCAGTATTCTGCATTGAAAGGGTATGCCTTGTGATTTTTGCACCTGGAGGAAATCAAAGAGGAAAGATTACTCAAGGCTAAAATAATTAACTTAAGAGATTTGATAATATAGAAACAGCCTACAGGACCAAGTTCCAGCCTTTCTGTTACTCAGGCATTGAACAGTGGTGGGACCAAGTAGAGAGTTAACTCTTTTTAGATACAGAGTTAAAATTCACACAGAGACAGCAGCACTTTCTGTGGCCTTGCAGCCAAGACTTCCTGTTTTGGCTTCCAAGGTGCATATTTGCAAGCAGCTGTGCTTTGTACTGCACAACAGATGGTTATCCATCCTCACAACCACCTGTGTAAGGGCTGACATCAATTTCTAATACCCTACAGAAAAAAATTACCCAAAATTTAAAACAGCCTAATGCTCATTTATCCCATATGGACACAGCCAAAGTTATCAACTAAAACCCTCATGTTGAATTCCAGGCATATAAAGTTTCCTGGAGAATGGATTTACAATGAATACACAGCACAACTTACCCTTGCCTTTCAGTCAATAAAGTGGAAGTATAACAACAGATGCTTTGTCCCCCAAATTTTATCAGATTTCAAAATATACCTAATTTGAACAGCTATAGCAGTCCCTGTGAGATCAGAATAAAGATCATTGAAAATGTAAGAGTTTGAAGGACACAAACTGCCACTTACGTGACCATTTCACAGATTCTCCAGTTTCTGTTTAAGCTAAGAAGAGTTGCCATCTCCTCTTTAGTCAGTTCAAAGTCAAACACCTAAAAAGAGAAAACCAGCTGGACTTCTTTAAACAAATCAAATCAGAAGCAAGATTCACAAGATGAAAAAACAACTTCATATCAGAAAGGATGCTGATTACAAGATAGATTCATGAAACATGGAAAGGAAAAGGAATATCATTGGATTTTCCACTCTACTGGCAGAGGGAAGAAATAGAAGGAGGCACCACATAAAGTGCCTGATAAGGTTATCAGAATAGTGTTTGCAAGAGCTCTGTCTGTTCTTCACTGCAGTTTTCCCTGTAGCCCTGCCTTCCAGACAGACAGAAAGAGTCCAGTCCTCTTCTGCAGGAGGCCATGGCAAGGGTGATAAAGGATCACTGCCCAGCCATCCCTGAGGGGCAGCAGCTCAATCCCGATCCCTCACCTGCAAGTTCTCCACAATGCGCTGTGGGGTGACAGATTTGGGAATCACAATCACATTTCTCTGGATCTGGAAGCGAAGGAGAACCTGCAAGAACAGACAGCTGAATCCTTCTTCCTGTTCCAACAGCTGTTTTCCCTAAGCTATAGGCACTTGTGCAAGCTGCATTTCAAATCATCCCTGTCCCTGCAGTCCAGGTTGCAGTGCCTGGAGAGCAAAGAGGAGAGTGGGGGAAGCCCCCATGGAAGGTCTTCTTTCCATTCTGGTTTTGGGCCAGTCAATTCCTTTTGTTTGCATCTGGGATTTTAGCAGTCTATGCAAGGTTTACATTCTCTGCAAGAGGACTTGAGAGGGGAAGTGACATCTGAAGATGAGTCAAGAATATTTTCTTGACTGATGGCCAGAGTTAGTAGTAGCTTGTCTTGTAGGACACAGAATGGACAGCCTGCATTGCTTGTTAACAAGAGAAAAAAGCAGGATTGCTCACAGGTAACACCACAGTGGCTGTGCCCTCTCTTCAGACAGAGTTTCCTAAATTGCTTTGTTAGAGGAAGGGGTATCCACTGTCTGACACCTACTCACCTGTGCTGGGGTTTTGTTGTGCTTGGCTGCAATCTCCTTGATCTTGGGGTCATCCAGAAGAGAAGGTGCATCTGGTTTAGAACTAGACAAAACAGGGGGAGAAAAGGATGAAACAACAAAGAATCACTTCAGAAAAATTCCATCTAGCCCCATTAATTAAAAAAAAACAAAAAAAAAAGGAAAATATATATACACCTGCACCATTACTCAATTAGTCTGAATGCTTCAGACTTAAATCACACAAACCCACGTGGAAATTACCCATCAGGACGTCCAAGGGGACAGTAGGCTGTCACAGTGATCCCTTTGGAGTGGCAGTAGTCAATCAGCTTCTCCTGGGACAGGTATGGATGACACTCAATCTGCCAACACAGAAGCAGAGAGTGAGAGCTGTAAAACTACTGTAGTTTTCCCTTGCTCCAGAGATTTTTCTGAATCCTAATTTTCTAATTAGACATTGCCTTCACCCAACCCTGCAGTTGACCTATGTGACAATACAAGACTATAATTCTGTAGGGCACCAACTTTTATACTGAGTCTTAACGTGCTTTTTGGATTTTTTTTTCTGAGAAGCTTTGTAGGAGTCAATCATTATGTCAGAACAATTGCCCACATCTGGGTTCTTCATGCCTCTAGAGAGAATGGCTCCTAGTAAAATACTCCAAAGTTAGCGGTTCAACAAGGTGAGAAAAAAAGGAAATATTCTGGTTCTGTTTGTATGAAGAAATATCCAGAGAGAGGGATTTAAACTACATGCTGTATCTACTTTGTTCTCTCTTTTTCCACCTCCTCATTCAACTGTAATCAGAACTTTATAATCCCTGAGAAGTATTTCCCTGCAGTCACTTTGCAGCTTACTTGATTATTTGCAGGCTTGTGCTTCAGTCCTGGCTTGTTCAAGATTCTTTCAATCTGCTCACGGTTAAAATTGGAGATTCCAATGGCTTTTACCAGACCAGCATCCACCAGCTCTTCCATGGCCTGGCAGAAAGAGGAGCACAGTCAGCATGCAGTGGGTAAGAAGTGACTGAACACATTCTTCCTGACATGCTCTGTTCTTCTTCATGGGGAGCACATTTTTAAAAGCTGCCGTGTGCTTCTGCAAATTCTTTCCAGCTAACTAGGAATGAAAATGGATCAACACAGATGAACATTCTGCAACTGCTGAAGGCAACACCACTGCTGAGGACAGAAGATGTGACTCTCCTGCACAGGATGAACTCACCTCCCATGTCTGTAGAATATCTGTGTTGCTGGGGATGGCCATGCCTTTGTCATCTACAGGGAACAGATCCTCTCCTGCCTGTCAGTGAGAGAGAAATTGCTTGAAAATCTCTTGATGAGTCCACTTGAGTGCTCACAACCACAGCACCTTAAACTTCTAGTGCAAGAGCGCTAATTCTTGTCTACATTCAGTCATTCCTTCCTGAGAAGTGGAAGGAATTTAAGGCATTTTTGCCAGTGACCACTCCCCGTAGGAACAGGTTTTTCTGCTGGACCCCTGGAAGTGATGGCTCACCCAAACACCTACAGGGAAACAAAGCAGTCAGAGCTGCAGCCTCCAGCCTCACATGTGCTCCCTTCAGGTGCTGTTCTTCAGTTTCCACTTAGCAAGAACTGCTTTGTCCTTTTTCCAGGGGGGGCATCAACACTTTGGTCTACACAACACCAGATCTACTGAAAAGAGGTTTTGTGTGCACTGCCAGCTCTTCCATGAGAATGCTCAGTGTAAAGCCACCAACACAAGGAAAGTTAGAAGAGCCTTTGTGTACAAGTTATGAAAAAATGCCAAGACTGAACTGTGTTTAGCAGCTGTTTGCTGCTGTCACCATGAGACAGTTTCATTTTCATGCCTCTGTTAATATAAAATTAAAATAAAGCACAACAAAAAGATGAGCATCTCAAAAGCAACAGATAGAATGGGGAGGGATCAGACTGCAAGAGGATAGAAAGGCTGTGACTAGAAATATTCAAACTGAGACATCAACTCCTTCACTGACCTTGGGGGGCATAAACTCTCTAAAAGAAATTTCACCTTTTTAATTCCTGTCTCAGTGGAACAATGCTAAGGCTCCTACAAGCAAGGTCAGCTCAATCTGTACTGAACTAAGGACTTGGTGATTGAAATGGAAACCAGATAGGCTTTCTTTTGCTCTCTGATTCTGTAGCACACAAAGGAAAATGGCAGAAAAGCAGCAAAAAGCAACCCTCCTTCCCACAAGGGGTGAATTTGAGATGAATACACACTGGATTTGCAACAGAAAAGTAAAGCAGCCTGTCTCTTATGCTTGGAGCTGGGAGAGCTGCCTCTAGTTTCTCTAGTTTTCAGGCCATCATTCCCAGGATCAAACAATTGCCCCTAGGGCAGAGACCAAGAGCCCGAGTCACATGGCCAGGGTCAAGCTGAGCACCAGAGCAGTGCTGGCACAGATAACAGGCATGGAATTGTCAGCCAGAACAATTGCTGGGCTGTTAAACCAGCCACAAGAAACAAAGGTACGGGCATTGCTGCTACCGTACCTTGAAGCCAAAAGGCCAGTGGACAAGGTAGAGATCCAGGTAATCCAGCTTCAGGTCTGCAAGAGTCTTCTGGCAGGCTCCCTTCACCAGAGGCTTCTCATGGAAGGTGCACCACAGCTGGGGACACAAAGCAGGGCTTTCTCAGACTTGTCAGACTGAGAATTGCTGTGTTAAAGCTCTGGGGTGCTCTCCCGCACAGGAATGCTGTTCTTTGGAATGGGATGGAACGGGGCCAGCACAGTGCTCTTCGCACACACTGAGCTCTCGCCTGTGCGGCAGCGCAGGAAGCAAGAAAATACCAGCAATTAACTCATTCACATTACAAACTTCTCCAGTGTTACGGCATTTAATGATGTTAAATGTCAGCTGTTCCTACTGTAAAAACACCACCGATAAAACCAGTATGTCCATAATCCACGGCCATCTGATCCATACCTTGCTGACCACGAAGAGGTCCTCTCGCTTCACAGCACCTTCCTTGATTTTCTGCTGGATCCCTTCCCCAACTTCCTTCTCATTCTGGTACACGTAGGCACAGTCGAAGTGGCGGTACCCGGCATCGATGGCAGCCATCACCGCAGCTGCCACCTTACCTGGGGGGGACTAAAGGGACAAAGGGCAGGGCAGGTCTCGGTGAGGGATTCTCAGGCGCTCCCCCGTCCCGCAGCGCGGTGCCCGCCTCACCTTCCATGTTCCCAGCCCCATGAGGGGCGCGCTGGCGGCGGTCCCGAGCCTCACGTACCCCGCCATGCCCGCCATCAGCACCCCCCCGCCCGCGGCCAATCACCGTCCCTCACTCTCGCGCGAGCCCGTCGCGCTGATCAATCAGCGTCCTCCGTCCCGGCGCGAGCCCGCCGCGCCGACCAATCAGCATCCCCCGTCCCGGCGCGAGCCCGTCCTGCTGACCAATCAGCGTCCTCCGTCCCGGCGCGAGCCCGCCGCGCTGACCAATCAGCAGTGGAGCCCGCGGCCAGTGGGGACCGCCGCCGGCCGTGGGGGCGGTTCGTGTGTGAGGGAGGCCGGGCGCGCTCCCGGCTTTCCCCCGGGAGAAGGGTGAAGTTCCCTGTGGAAAGATAAGGGCTGGGCTCAGGTGTGTCCCGGTCCGGCTGGAATTCCTGCAGGGATCAGCTCCCGCAGCACCCTGCGCCTGTACCTCGGGTTGTCTGTGCGTGTCTCGCTTGTGCCATGTCCCCCGGTGTTTTGAACCCCTCTCGGTTCCCTGAGAGACACAAACGTGGGACAAACAGTTTCGCTTTGGGGTGAGTTTGCGAGCAATTTCGGAAATTATCAGGACAAATCACTTCATTTAAAATGCTAAGGGAAAGCGTGTTTTAGTGTGTTTTCAAAACAACCGAGTTTTCAGCGAGTATCACAATGATCACCTTGTCCCTCTGCCTTCAGGGAGGTGCAAACCGTATTTCAGAAGGAAATACGTACGAGTGTAACAATAAATGATAGGTGGCCTTTTAATTTCACATTAGAAACTGACTTTGCAATTTTGGAGAGGCAAAATATGCTGTACGGATGAGGTGTTGAAAGTGCAATGAAAAAGAAATTAATTTATCAACAGGATCCTTCGAGTGCTCAATAACAGCCTGTTAGGGCTGCTTGGGAGGCTTTGCTGTTTGCTGGTACTTGGGGAATTCATTCAGGTACAAAGAGAAATCTGAAACATGTACAATGGTGCTTTTTTCTCCCACAGAGGATGTCTCTCCCACAGAGGATGCCCAAGATTGTTCTGCTTCATTTAACTGGAGACAGACAAGACAATTAGTTTTCCCTTTAATCTTCCTCCAGTTTTCTGTCAGTGCTGTCAGCTGTCCCCTGCAGGATGTGGTATTGCAGTTTAATCACATAAGAGAGCAGGGGGCTGAGAAATGCAGTTTCTCCTTCCTCTCCCTTTCTTCTGTGAACTCATGTTCTCCTTTGAAGGTTGCTGCCTGCTTTTCCCCATGAGAGACACCTTGGTCTTTTGAGAGAAGGTTTTGGGCAGAAGGTTTGGTGTTTTGCTTTGTTGGTGTGAGGCCTTGCCCAGACCATATCAATTCTTGTTTCTGTCCTGAAGGTGTGGCAGGACCTTTGAGAAAAGTGTATTTATTGGAACAGGTTTATGTTGCTAAATGGTGTGCATTGATTCAACTTCCAGATGCTTGTTAAGGCAGGAGTAAAACAGGGGAGTAGAGATTTAATCTGATTTTAAGACATTGGCCTCTTTCTTGCACTGAGTTCAGATCAAGCCAGGAGCATCCTCTGAGGTCCCACCAATATCTCTGTGTCTTCTCAAGAGGTTTTTTTTATTTTTTTATTTAATAAGACTTTAGCTTCTGATAGTTCTTGTATTTTCCTGTTAAAAACAGGGCTGTGCCCAGGGCTTGGGGGCTGTGGCCAGTGAGGAGGGGACAAGGTGGGTGCTGAGGGATGGCAGGGGAAAATGCTGAGTGTCCCAGGCAGGACCTGTGTCCCCACAGTGCAGGTGGCTGCAACCCACCCCTCTGTGCATCTCTGGGTGGGAGGGCCTTGGGTTTTTCCTACAACAGACAGAAAACTTCCCCTCAAACAGATTTTTGCATTTTAAAGTTAATTTTATTTAAAATGCGTGACACCTCTGATGAAATTGTGGACCTGTGGTGTGTGCTTGTCAACATCTGGTTTCTGCTGATGCACGACTGTAGACAGCCACTGAATAGTGGTGCTGTAGAAAATACTCTTTCCTTCTTCCAAAAAAAACAAATTTCATGGGATAAACATCCCATGTCTTCACTGGCAGCACCAGGGCAGATGACACCAGAGGTCTAGTATTTATCACCTTCAGTATTCTGCATTGAAAGGGTATTCCTTGAGATTTTTGGACCTGAAAGAAATGAAAGTGAGAATGTTATTTTCACACATGATCCAAATGTGATGTAGAGATAATGCTGTGTGCATGGAGGAGCCACCAAGGGAAGACCTGCATCATGCAGTCACAGCAAGAACAGGTGGAGATACATATTCTCCTTTCTCTGATACAGACTGAGATGAGTTGAACATCCAGTACCCATTTTTTGTCATTCAAGTTACAGGGAGATTCCTGAAAACTAAGAACTAAAAATGAGAATGCAATTTGGTTTAATTTTTGTTTTATTTTTAAAGTGAAAATATCAAGCCTTCTCCTGAAAATGTTATTATTTTGGAACAAACCAGTTGGAGTTTGAGTTGGCATGATTTTTAAATAAATTGAATTTCATGTTAGAAGCTGTGACACAAAATTCCATGTACAGAATACTCAGAATTAAAGATTTAGAAGAAAACAAGCAGCATCACTTACACATTCATTGCACAGACCCTCCAGTTTCTGTTGAAGGTCAGAATAGTTGCCATCTCCTCTTTAGTCAGTTCAAAGTCAAACACCTAAACAGAGATACAAGTGGAAATCACTTCTTTGAACAAACTTAAGAGAAATATAAGAGCAGCTCCACACTGGAGAATCCATTTTCACACATGGACCACTGAATTATGAGCAACAACTTGTTTTATGGATGTAAGGGATTATTTTATGACCATTGCTAATTCTTAGATGAGATGTTTCTGGCATGTTCCTGTGTGGGGATTCCAAGCAAGCTGTGCCTGCTCATCCATCCACAAGCCATGGAACAGGGAATAATATGATGTAAGGATTGCTGATTAAACTCTCCAAAAGTAGGCCTGGGTTAACACAGAGTAAAGTGTAGTTAAGCATAAAGAAGAAGTCCAGTCCTCTTGCTGCAGGAGGCCATGGCAAGGGTGATAAAGGATCAGTGCCCAGCCATCCCTGAGGGGCAGCAGCTCAATCCCGATCCCTCACCTGCAAGTTCTCCACAATGCGCTGTGGGGTGACAGATTTGGGAATCACAATCACATTTCTCTGGACCTGGAAGCGAAGGAGAACCTGCAAGAACAGACAACTGAATCTTCCCTCCTGTTCCAACAGCTGTTTTCCCTAAGCTATAGGCACTTGTGCAAGCTGCATTTCAAATCATCCCTGTCCCTGCAGTCCAGGTTGCAGTGCCTGGAGAGCAAAGAGGAGAGTGGGGGAAGCCCCCATGGAAGGTCTTCTTTCTATTCTGGTTTTGGGCCAGTCAATTCCTTTTGTTTGCATCTGGGATTTTAGCAGTCTACGCAAGGTTTACATTCTCTGCAAGAGGACTTGAGAGGGGAAGTGACATCTGAAGGTGGTCTAGAATCTCTTTGATGGCCAAAGAGTTAAAGGTGTGTCCTGGAGGTAATAGAATAAAAAAATCTGCATTGTTAGGGAAAAATCAGAGAAGTGCCACAGTTCATGGGGAAGGGATAGAGGTTCTACCTGTTTTGGAGCTCTGCTTTCCTGCATTGGGAAGGAGTGCCCACCTGTGCTGGGGTTTTGTTGTGCTTGGCTGCAATCTCTTTGATCTTGGGGTCATCCAGAAGGGAAGGATCCTCAGGCTTAGCCCTACACAGAGAAAACAAACCAGTGGCAAGAAACCTCTGCAGAAAGATTCAGCACAACAACAGAGATCTGTATTTAAATAAGAAATGAGTGGTGTGTGTGCAGTCTCAGTGCTTCAGTCATAACCCCCACCAGCTCCCTGGCAGATTGCAAAACAAATTTACCATGGTCTGTCAGGAGAGCCAAGAGGGCTGTATGCAGTCACAGCCAGCCCTTTGGACTGACAATACTTGATCAGCTTCTCCTGGGTGAGATATGGATGAGATTCAATCTGCCAACACAAAAAACAAACAGTCTGACAGTGCCAGAACTGCTGCAATATTGTGCTCCAGAAATTTTCTCCTAATCCAATTAGAGCATGATTTTTTCCCTGATTTGAGAATGGCCTCCATGATAATACCATGGCAATAATGATACAAAGGGTTTACACAGTTTTTGCTGGGGGGTCTTTCACAAAACTCTGGTTTCTTTATTATTCCAGAAAGACTGTTTTCAGGAAAACTCTCACTTAAACAGTGGTTGAGCAAGGTGATAAAAAAAAAAAAAGAAAAAAGAAGTATCTAAGTGCTGTACTCTGAAATATCCATAGAGAGGAATTTAAAGTACATGCTGTGTCTGCTTTGTTTTTCCTTTTCCTCATGCAGCTGTAATTGGATCTTTATAATCCCACAAAGCCAGTCCCCTGCAGTCACTTTGCAGCTCACCTGGACATTTGCAGGCTTGTGCTTCAGTCCTGGCTTGTTCAAGATTCTTCCAATCTGCTCATGGTTGAAGTTGGAGACACCAATGGCTTTTACCAGACCAGCATCCACCAGCTCTTCCATGGCCTAAAACAACAAAATCATCATCCAGTGTGCAAGGCAGCTCATGATGATTTTCTTCCTAATGTGACTTGTTTCCCACCACAAGCAGCACAAAAGAGCTGTTTAGTGTTGCAAAGTTCTCTGAGAGAAAAGCAGATGCTGGCACATTAATGCCATTTCACCCAAGCCCAAATTCTCATTCCCTGAGTGTGTAGAAATTCACACTGAGTTGCATGAGGAGAAGAATGATGACACTCAGTAATCCACCATTGTGCAAGCAGTGGAGGGCTGTCCCACACATTATAGGCCAGATTTCAACCTAAAATGTCTTTATTTCTGTGAAATTTGTTTGAGCAACTCAAGAAAGGCACAAGAACTGTGGTGAAAACAATTTGTTATTAAAACAAGTTGTTATTGTTCCGCAGTGAGATTTTTCTAGCTTCAGTGTGGTGGCCACTGGAAGTGCTTGTGCAGCTCCAGTCAAGTAAGACACTCAGAGAATAGGAATAACCAGGGAAGGATTAAGCATGCCCATTATGAAAAGCTATTTTGTACTGCCTTATTAAGTTTAAATTTAAGTTTGTAATTTTGTTTAATAAGGCAGTAAATTTAAGTTTAATAAGGCAGTTTGTACTGCCTTATTAAATTGGTTCCTTCCAACTAATTTTGTGTGAACAAGACAACAGTTCTGTGACTGCTGAAGGTAATGCAAGCATGGAAAAGACTGATGAGGATAGAGGATATTCCTCTTCTGCTCTGGCTGAACTTACCTCCCATGTCTGTAGAAGGTCGCTGTTGCTGGGTATGGCCATGCCTTTGTCATCTTTGGGAAATAATTCCTCTCCAGCCTGTCAGAGAGAGAGAGAGAAAAGGCTTGAAATAATCTCTGCTGTGGCAGTAGCTGTGTAAAATCACCCAACAGGGATGTAAGGAGCTAAAGCAAATACTGCATTAAAAAACCCAACAAAACAACAAGCAATTCTCTCCATAACTCAATTAGTTCTTTGGTTACTTCTTATTCTTAGTTCTTGAATTTTTGTCAACTATTATGCCAATAAAGACAGGTGTTTCTGCTGGACCCTTTGAAGTGATGATCCACAGAGTGCATGCAGGGAGGTGGTTAACTTATAGAACAATATTCTGGAGTCCTACATGAGTTCACTTCAAGTAGTGTTCAAGTAACAGTTTCTTTAGTTGTTGTTAAAAAGGGTATACGGAGGATTGACTTGGGAACACAGACCTTCATACTGGAGTGCATCTGCTGACAGATGTCCCATGGGGATGCTCATTGTTGAAATTGCTGTATTAGAAAAATTAGAACAGCCTCTAACTGGACAGTATGGCCGAAGTATTTTGAATTACTGGAATTATCTAAATGCCACAATATTGTGCAGTTTCACTTGACAACTTTGTCCACATAAAGCTAACTAGAACAATATTGAAGGAATGGAATTGAGCTCAAAAGCATAAAGTAGAATAAAGAATTTGATAGGCATCATCTTTTTGAGATCCAAAGTCTGTGAAACAACATTAAGGCTCCTACAGGCAAGGTCAGCTCAATCTGTACTGTATGAAGGATTTGGAGAATAAAGAAAGAAATGGGAAACAGAAGTGTTTACTTGCACCATGTGATTCTGTAAGCTGCAGAGGAAAGAATTTCTGTCAGGCAGCAAACTGCACCCCTCTATCCCAGGGGCTTTTCCTTCAGAAGAGCACACTTTGGGTTTGTGAAGGAAAGGGAAAGAAAAACAGCTATTGCTTGCAGCCAGGGGCCTGAGCTTAGTGCTGGCTCTGCCTGCCCGTTATCAGGAGGGCAGAGGACGCTGTGCAGGCAGCGCTGTTGGGGCAGAGATCAGGGGCAGAGTGGGATGGGCAGCACTGGGCAGTGCTGGCACAACAGGCACGGGCTCTTTCTGGAGCAGCAGTGGTGCTGCAAGTGCTCCTGGCACTTCTGAGGAGCTCTCCCAGGAATGAGACCTGCTGTTACTGTGTACCTTGAAGCCAAAAGGCCAGTGCATGAGGTAGAGATCCAGGTAATCCAGTTTCAGGTCAGCAAGAGTCTTCAGGCAGGCTTTCTTCACCAGAGGCTTCTCATGAAAGGTGCACCACAGCTGGAGACAAAAGCAGGGCAGACTGTGACCTCCTGGTTAAAGCTCTGGGGTGCTCTCCTGCGCAGCACAGAAATGCTCCCTGTTCTTTGGAATGAGATGTGGCATGAGGCCAGCCTAGTGCTCTTCAGATGTGGCAAGATCTGGGCTGGGCCTGGCCTGTGACCCTGGGGGCAGTGTGTGCCACTGTCAGGTTCACCCATCATTTGTGCTACCCCCTTTGCCCCAGGGTGTGCCCTGGCAGTAGGGGGCTCCCAGAGGCAGTGGTGTATCTGTTCTTCCTGAGCACGCATGTAGCAGGCAAAGCCAAGGAAATATAACACAAACCATAAAGAGTGGTTGCCCCCAACCTTTACTTAGGTAAGAAGTAACTCCAGATTCCAGCTAAATAGCCTGATTTTTGTAATAAGAAAGAAAGCCCACTATCCCCACCTTCCTTGGGACATGTGCTGAGTGTCCCAAGGTGCTCTGAAAGACAGCTCCCATGGCAGGGACACTTCTTTGGCAATGCCCTGAGCCAACTGCTGGAACAAGCACCAGGTAGTGACAGGCCTGTGTGCTCTGCTGTGCTTTAGCAGTCAGCAGGCTGTCATTAGCAAGCTGCTTCTGCCTCTATCAGTCCTTTACACTGAGTGGTCTCTGACCTCTGCATCACTTGTTTCTACCTTGCTCGGGGCTATCTGGTCCACTCTGCCTTTTCCTGCTTCTCTTCTTTTGCACTGATCAGTCCGTCCCCCGGGAGTGCTGGGTCACCACAGCAGGGTGCAGACACGGTGTGTCCTTCCTAACTCTCCCTACAGAAAGGGGTGAAGCTGTAACCTTGTATCAGCAGTGACCTGAATGCTGCTATGATTTGCTTTATCCTATAACGTAAAGTTTGTCTCTATTTTTTACCTTCCTGCTACCTTCCTATTTTATTTCTAATAAAAATACTTTATGCAAAGCATTCCCCCAGCTGTGCTCCAGGCTGCAGGATCATTTGATCCTTACCTTGCTGACAACAAAGAGGTCTTCCCTTTTCACAGCTCCTTCTTTGATTTTCTGCTGGATCCCTTCCCCAATTTCATTCTCATTCTCGTACACGTAGGCACAGTCGAAGTGGCGGTACCCGGCATCGATGGCAGCCATCACCACAGCTTTTACTTGCCCAGCTGCAGACTGGAAAAAAATGCATAAATATTAAGAATCAGTGCTTGTCAAAGATCTGTATTCTAGGGAATAAATAAAACCAGGAAAACTGTGTTAGGGAAAGCAATCCCTCCCCCCAGTCCAGGTTGGTGGGGTTTTTTCCTTTACAAGAACACCGTTTCTTGCAGTGGTAAACATGGACTCCAGGGCTGGAAATCAACCTCCAGCCATTTACCTGTAGCTCCACTCCAACTCATGCTCAGCCCAACAGCCAGGCAGAGCAGAGCCCCAGGACAGCTGTCCAAAGCTGGACCAGGAGCAGTGAAATTTTGTGCTGGGGAGCTCTGCAGTACAGGTGCTTTACTCTGTAGCTCTTACCTTCCAGGTGCCCAGCCCCACGAGAGGCATCTTGGCACCGGTGTTCAGCTGCACGTAGGTGGCCATGATCCTGCACTCCCTCCTGGCTGCCTCAGCACAGCTGCCTCTTGCCTGTCTGGTTTAACAGTGCTCACTGGCCAGGGCTGGGACAATGCTGCTGTGTCACTGGTGCTTTGGGCCCTCCCACATCCAGCAAACAAGGCTGTGACTTTTCCTCTTGTGCACTCGGCTCACAAAGGTTAATGGGAAAGCTGAAATCAATTAAAGATTGACGAGGTGATTGTTGGAGTCTGAGACACAGAGTGTGTGCCCTTATCTCTGTTGCTTAGCTCTGAGTTAGATAAAGCTAAAAGTGTGTGTAGATTAGAGAGTTTTCTTAAGTCACTGGGTGAAAAAATTAGTTTAGAGTTTAAACTAGTTTAGAGAGCAGAAAACAAGATGGAGGATTTAGGGTGTTGTCTCTTTTCCTTCTTCTTCATTTTCTTCTTCTAAAAGTTTTTGGGTAATAGTAACTGATTGGATAAAAAATGCTGCAGTGCAGCACACAGGTGATGGGTCATTAGGTCATTAAGAAAAATAATATATGTGTCTATTGCTAATTAGATAAGAATAAATATGAGGATAAAAAAGCTGCACAGTTCAAGGCCATTTTGTGCAATCAGAGCCCAAAGTGTGCCAGGTTGGAGTGATTTGAACTTGTGTAGAAAGTCTGGAAAGATCAGCATCCTAATAAACACGAGAAACAAGATCCCGATGAGCTTTGGAGTTTTCTTCCTCACCCAGAGAACTGAGATAAACAGAACTCCCCATGAGGGAATATTCTGAAGGAGCTTGGCCCAGAGGGGACTGAGAAATCCACATGAGAGAAGAAATAGAGCAGAATCAAAAAAACAGATTAAAAATTACAGTGATTACTCGGAGCTTGGCAGTGGTGTGCCCTGTAGACCTTTCCCTTATGAGAAGATAAGGGTTGAGGGCGGGTGTGTCCTGATCCTGCTGGTGTTTCTGCCAGGATCAACTCCTGCAGTGCCATCTCTCCTTGATGGAGCCTTGTCACCATGTGTGCTGATGAAGTGACACAGCTGGAGAAACCTCAGGGGGAGTTTGCAGGGGAGGAAGGAGCTCCTTTTCACCCTCCCCAAAGGTGTTGGTATCCCCTTCTCAGGCTGAAAGGTGAGGCACAGTGTAGGACAGGGAAATTCACACAGGGCATGTGTGCCAACTGTGAGAAGTAAAATTAAGTCCCTGTTTTTCCCCAATCTTAACAGAATCATCCCTCTGGTAAAATTCCAGAACTGCCCTTTCCTTCCTTTCCTTCCTTTCCTTCCTTTCCTTCCTTTCCTTCCTTTCCTTCCTTTCCTTCCTTTCCTTCCTTTCCTTCCTTTCCTTCCTTTCCTTCCTTTCCTTCCTTTCCTTCCTTTCCTTCCTTTCCTTCCTTTCCTTCCTTTCCTTCCTTTCCTTCCTTTCTTCTTTATTTTCTTCACCTTTTCTTGTCTTATCATTTTTTTATAATATAATTATTTCTATTCTATTCTATTTTTATATATTTATTTTTAATTATTTATTTTTAATTTATTATTATTATTGTTATTATTGTTATTATTGTTATTATTGTTATTATTGTTATTATTATTATTGTGGGCAGCAGGCATATCTTTGTGTCTTTTTTTTTAGCAGCCAATGCAGTAATAAAAGAGTTTCATAATGCAAAGACATATGAGTGTATAAGTGTGCTGTAGCTTCATGGTCATTGTGGATGCCATATATAATTACTGCCACAAACTAACACACCCTTTAGCACAAAACCAGAGCAGGATCCAGGGTGGATGGATGTGTTTTAATGTTTGCACACACGGGGGCAGAGTTAAACTTGTTTGTGGCCACTGCTTTTGCATTTCTTCAGTCTTAACTCAGCAGATTGAACTGGATATTGGATTCCTTAGATTTTGTAATAATGAGAAGTTGTAAGTCTCTCTTCCTCTGCCTCTTTTCCTAAAAAAGGATAAGAAGAAAAAAAATAAAGGTGGTTTACATTTGTAATAAATTAATAGACTTGAAAATTTTCTGGTAGGGACTCAAAAGATACAAATCTGTGTTTAAAGAGGAAATTGCAAAAGATAACTGCAAGCCAGTTCTCACTAACATACCAATTTTCTAAATTGACTGATCTTAAACTCAAGTCATAGAAAATAATTCCATTTTCCCTGCTGTCTTTTGCTCTGAAATGTGAGATGGTCTCCAACCAGAGGTGTTCCAAAACTCGCACTTTTAATCACTGTTATGCACGTGGAGGGGAAATCAAGTCTGTTTTTTCCCTCCTGTTAACAAGGCACTTACCTTCATCATTTGTGTCCAAGGAGAAGCAGAAAGACTATCTAAAATTTAGTATGGTTGGATTTACTACAACTGGGAGTGCTCTCCTGTGCTCAACAGCTCCAGCTTTTGCCTGCAGCTGTCTGTGGGGTCTGTGGCCATGTGCAGCTGGTAGGAAGCAGGGTGTGCTGTACAGATTTGGGTTGTTAACTGCACTTTTGTGGCCAGAAGCTGCTTCCATTGGGAAATTTGCCATGGATCCAATAATGTGGAAAGGAGCCATTTGGTAAAATGTTTGCCAGCTCTTTGTTCAGCCAGTGTAGTACCAAATCCTGTCTGACCTATGCTGTATGTTGGCCCTGGTGTGCTCGGAATGGCTGGATGTTGAGATTTCTGAGCTGTTTTTCTGTGCCTCGTCCCCAGGGATCCCCTGTGTTCCTCCTGCAGCTCCCAGGGCAGCAGTGCTGGTGCCTCAGGAAAAACGGGGAGAAAAAATTCCTCAGGATCTGCATCCCAGGGTTGACCTGGCCATGCTGGCCTCTGGGGGCAAACCAAGAACAGTAAGAAGAGTAAGAATTTACATTTCCTTCTTCCCCAGGACATTCCCCAGTCTAGTGTAAACCAGTGAGCTCAAGAGGTGCTGGGATATCATGCAAAGCTGAGAGAGTAGCTGCTAAAAATGGCCTTTTTTAATACTTTTTCTCACTGTGTGTCACCCTCTGGATCAAGATGGGCCTCCCAGAAGGAGTGATCACAGTCTGATGTTTCCACAGCACTGGGCACACAAGAAACCTGAAACAATGTATTTTGGGTTCTGATAAAAACCTAGGCAATTGCCTTCTGAAGCTGGAGTAACTATTACTGTTACAAGTAGAGGAAAGGGGAAAATCTGGGGAACGTCAAGTTGAAACTACCCTGAAGAGGAACCTTTTAACTGAGCAGAACTGCAGGAAGCTACAGTTTTTGAGAACTACATCAAATGGGGTGGTGGTTTGGTGATAAAGAGAAGTGTAACTTGCCAACAAATGGGTACCTGGGGGTAAACAGGACAGGAAGAGAGAGTTAATAAAACTGTCAGGCAGTGGGGAGCAGACCCCTGGAGGCAGTGGAGGAGGTGTTGACAGCAGACAAGGGCAAAACAAGGCATGTTCACAATATTCCCAAAGAATAATATAGTTATATTTTCTTCTGAGTCTTGTCTACATGAAAATCTTGCACTGTTTCATTATGCTGATGCAAATGCCTTTTTTGGACACATATCAGTTGAAGTATGTTGTGTATTGATTTAGCTTAAATCCCTTCCTTACCACTTCAGTTAAAACAGTAGAAACGATTCCAGTAAAATAACATCCATCCTCTCAAAGACTTCACATTAATTTAACAGCGTCAGTTTTTGAACTGGTTTAATTAAACTTCAACTTCCTTGCACAGGCCAGGACTGGTTGCTGTGGAAGCAGAAACATGTCAGTGTCTTTTGTGTCTTTTCTTTAACTTCTAAAAAGAAACCTTCTGATCACAGACTGGAGAGGTGGATTAATGTGGGACTGGCAAATACTTTGCTTGATTTTCTCTAGGTCAAGCCCTGTAAAAAGAGGAAGTACCAAAGCATCAACAAAGACCAAACCTTCTCAGTTGTTTCTGTGGGAGAATGGGCTTTGTAATGTGGGGAGAGGCAACTTCAATTAAGTAGGAAGAACACCATGGCCAGCATCCAAACCCATCTCATCTATAAATGGAAAATTTGCCCATCCCAGACCTACATTCCTGTCCAGTTCTGTTGGTAGGCATGGTTATCACAGGAATGGGATTTTCCTTTCTTGTATATGCAGACTGTAGGTTTTCCAAAGCTCATCACTTTAGAGAGCAGTTGACTATTTTTCTTGCCAGGTGGAGGCTCTTATTCTCACGGAAAAATATTTTCATGCTTCCTTTCAAGTTTCAGCAGTAAGCCATGTCTGGTTTTGACAAGGAAAGGGATGCTTTGAATGTCTTAAGAGTAGAGGAAGAGATAAGTTTTCCCTTTTAAAAAACCACAAAAGTTTTGAAAAGTGTTGGAAATATTTCCCTAGTGTTTGAAAAACAAAACAAAATGAAGCACACAGTAAAACCAAAGAGTTCATCTCAATTAGGAACAACATGAAAAATAGCACTGTGGAATCTGTACAGTTGGAGCTGAATAGAAATTGCTTTATAACCTGAACTCGTACACAACAGGGGAGCCAGATTGTTTTAGCTGACTGAGTTACTCAGGTTTTGTAAATAGGAGAGCAGAACCTCATGTGGTGTTTCTCCCGTCACATGGCAGGACCCGTGGGCAACAGGAACATTTAGTGGGGATGTGGAAGGTCCAGTGATTCCCACAGAAGTTCAGCTCATTGTCCTTCACTAATCCGTGGCTGTGCAGTTATCGCGCTCTGTGCTCCAGCTCTGCTCTGGGCTTGGTCAGATGGGCTCCTGCACTCTCAGCATCTGTCATTTCCAGAAGGAATTCAGGATGTGCAGGGAGGAGGCCATGGGCTGAACATTGTTCTAGCACGAGGCTTCCAGCAATTGTCTTGGCTGGGGACTCAGCTCGTCCTGCAGCTGGAATGTGTGTGGAGCCCAGGGGCTGGGCAGAGATGGTGGCCATGTGTGGGTTGCTGCTGAAGCCAGAAAAATTGTTTTGGCCTGGGTGTGTTCCCAGCTGCCCCCCAAACCACATGCAACCATAAGAGCAGGTAAAGTGGCTTCTTCATCTCTAAAGTTTCTGGATCTTGAAAAGGGCAAGAGGCCTTGGTCCAACAGCACGTGCCTCATTCTGTGGTGTGTTTCTAGACACATTATACCCTTCCCCAAACAGAAAACAGGTTGTTGCCAGATGAATCTACTGCTGCAAATTCCTCCTTAAGAAGGGCAGGACCTAGTGCCCATTCTTTTCCCTCACACATCCTTGTATTGATCTTGGCTCAGTCCTGTGTTTGATATATTACAGATGCAGTACCCAGAAGAATAAGGACAGCAATACTGAATGTTTAAACAAGTACTTGACCTGTCCAAAATGTTAAATGTTGGACAGTGCTGAAGCAGAAAAGTCTCTTTTTAAGATAAAAAGGAGAGAAATACTGAATTACAGGCAGAATATTTTTTCTGGCCCTTCCATGGATAGCAAGATATGGTGACAATATAGAGGAATAGACTAATTCTGAATAGAAAAAGAGTAGAAGTCAGGCACAAAATTATTTAAGTGAATGGTTTTCCATGTAAGTAAAACAGATTTGAAAAATTTGAATTGAAAAACTCTGTGAAGTTGGATATTTTGACTCCCCATCATGCATGATTTATTAATCCTGTCTGTCTTTCCACTCATGCTCCTTTTTTGTTAAAGAAATGAGGTGGGGTGGAGGAGGAGGAAGCATGAATTGACTTGTGATACACAGCTATTTATTTAGCAACCTAAGTCCTAAAGTTTCCTGGGAAACAATCCTGTAAAAGAGAGGCCTGATTTTGTTGCTTTTTACGGTCAGGAGCAGCCCCAGTGAATTCTGAGGAGTTACAGTAAACTGGAAGAACAGTGTGACTCAGTCCTTCTCTTGATATTATGTGACCATAACACATAGGACAGACTTTTTATATAGGAAGCTCATTTTTGTGCTCCATTCAAAACCAAACTGAACTTCAGCCAGTCTTGATTTGTAAAATGGTGTGATGCAAGGGAGCCACATACCATGGACAGAAACACAAGAAGCACCAGAAAAGTCTTTGTGATTTGTACAAGAAAATCAAATTTGTGTGAAAACAAACATCATAAATACAGACAGAGATAACTCTACACACACACATCAACAAAGTCTTAGTTAATCCAAGGTTCATTGTAACATGGAAATAAAAGACTTTAGAGCAGTTTTGTTTTTTTTTTTTTGAGGTGAACCATTAATTTTTCATAACAAGAAAGTTAATACACATGAACTTAAATATGTAGTGTGTGTTTGTTGTTCTCACCATTCTCTGCAACAACACAAAAGTTCCCATTTTACCCTTTTTGGTTGTATTTGCCCAGATTGTTATGTGCTGTCATCATGCTCTAGTATCAGCACTATCCAGTGTGTTTTCAAAATAACTTATCGTGACTAGACACCACCCTGCTGCTTTCTTTTTTCAAAGCCCTTTAAAATTATCTCTTCCCAGACAGTTCCTTACTGACGTCTGGTGTCTGGAGCACTTTGTTTATTATGAGGGAAAAAAAAGCAGATTTCATCACAGGATTTTCTTTGCTTTTGATACTGCTACAAGAAGTTAATTTGGACAATATTGTGACTAAAAACCAGTGAAATGCTCCAAACCAAAATCTGAAATGTAAACCCCTCCAAACCCACAAAATTTAAAAGTGAACCTTGTAAATTTTCAGATTTTGTCTCTGGCTCTAAAAATGGGAAAACTTTTGATTGTGAGAAAGAAATTTCTTTTCCTAGCCATTGATACCTTGTAAAACTTTTTTCAGAGTATTTTTGAAGACTAGAACTGTATCCATGAAGATTTCTTCAGAACATTGTGTTCCACACACTTTTTTGTATGTTCTAGGCACTTGCTTGGGCTGAGGTGTTTATTTGAAGATGACAATATAATGGTTTTAAGAGCATGGAGAATATAAGTTTTTCTCCCATGCCTGTGTTCTCAGCTTGGGATATCTAGAAATAATTTTTTTTTTAGTTAATATTTCAGAAGAACAAACAGAAGTAATTTTTTTTTACTTCAGAATAACATTATCAGTAACTAGCTATTGGGATTACATAAAAAATTCAGTTCCCACTTCAGGTTTAGAATATGATGCCTCACAAAGCAGCTTCCCTCCATCTGTTTTGCATATAATGAGAGCTTTTATGTATTTTCTTCCTCCTTCTTGGTCATTTATTTGGTATTAATGATGCAGAAAAACTTCTGCACTTCCTTAAAGACTAAAGTTCTGATTCTGGTGAGAAATGCAGGCTTAGTTTAAGAGTGCTGACACACTCAACTTTTTCTTTTTGTTTTTTAAACAGATTTTCCCTCCAAGTAGTGCAGTTAGAGAGAAGAAAAAAAAAGGTAAAGTACTTTATTTTCTCTTCACATGGGCTTATACTTCTGCTTTTGATAGAAGGAGAATCTCCTGAAGTTGTGTATTGCTTCCTTACCCAAACAGGATGAAAGCCCCACTGTGTTAACACAGGAAAGGAACATTGTATTGAGCAGGTGTTGAACAGTACCTAAACTAGTGAAACTAAATGTGAAAAAGGGCCTTTGCCAAGGAGCTTAAATTGTAATTGTGTGACTGCAAGGTGTGCCTGGCTGCTCTGTCAGGTGCACCCCCAAGTCTGAGGTAATAATAGGCTTGGTTTAAGATGTGCTGGTGTGATATGTTGACAAATAGGGGTAGGTGTGTGATGAAAAATTACCAACACACAGGTGTGCTCCAGCCAAGGAAATGCTGAGAGCCACATGTGTGGGTACTGCAAGATGTGGTGAGTGGCTCCAGCAGAGAGACAGGAGCCTGGCATGTCCTTGCCTGCTCCTGCTCCCTGAGCTCTGATGGAAAAAGGTTCATTTTCCTTGTGTTACAGTGCCTGTTCCTGCTCCATGAGCTCTGATGGAAAAAGGTTGATTTTCCTTATGTTACAGTGCCTGCTCCTGCTCCCTGAGCTCTGATGGAAAAAGGTTCATTTTCCTTGTGTTACAGACCGAGATCTGGTGCGTAGAGATGTATGAAGAGATGGATTTAGCCAGAGTAATTTTACAGTGTTGTAATTCTGAATCCTCAGAAGGCAGTAAGGATGTTTTTCTCTTTGTAGTGTGTTATACTCCCAGAGCTTTCTCCATACAAATTTGTCTGTGGGCTATCAGAATAGTTGCAGAGGAATGTGAGACAATAACTTGGATGGCAGACAGGAAAGTCAGGGTTTTTTTTGTAGACAGGAAAGATCTAGGTTTTTTGTAGGGGAAAGAAATGTCAAGTGTTGAAAATTACCTGAATGAGCCTGCAATCCCAGAAAAAAAGTGAGTGAGAGTCCCTGGGCACACATCTGGGCAGCAGAGAGAATGGGCTGGAAAGGAGTAGGGAGGGTCTAGAAAAGGAGATGTAAATTCATGTAGGAAAACACAGGAGAAGTTTTAGAGAGAGGGTTTCAGGGTTATTAAAGAGTGCAAGGACTTGATTACAGAAGTGTATTTTGAGCATGAAATTATTAATGAAGACAGATCATGTATCAAATAGTTCTAAACAAAGAGCTCAGGGTTTTCTGGAAATTAAAATGGGAATGTCTGCAATGCTCTGTGGCAAGCACTGGATCTGGCTTTGAACAAAGTAACTATTCTGTGAAAGAGTACCAAGGCCATAATCAGTGAAGAAGACTCCTGTTTGCCACAGTTTGAATCAATCCTTAATCAGCCTTTTTTTCTTCCAGTTCTGTTTTCTTCTGCATCTGCCTTGCTCAGCTCCAGGCCTTTATTCAGAGCGGTGCAGTTGCACTGGTGCCCTGGTGGAAGTTTATGGGTTGAGGAAAGGAGTTTCCTGGACTAATTCTGCCACAAACATTCCAGCTAAATGCAACAGGCTGGAAGGGCTCCAGAGCAGAGATCCTGAAAAACACAAGCCAGCTGGTCTGAGAGATAATAGCTGCCTAGTGAGTGTAGCTGTCTGCAAGAAGTCACGCACAGGGTTGTGGCTTTGACTCTATGTCCTTGGATAGTTTGAAATGTGAATCAAAGTCATTAGGCTGTTTTTGCCGTGCTAATGAAATGGTCTTGCCTAGAGACTAAAGGAGACAAAAATCTGTATTTAATGGCCATAGAAGTCCTGGATTGTGGCATGGGGTACTGTCTACTCATTCACGACTGCACATTGGCATAAAATGTTTCTTTCTGTTAATTGTATTCTTGATGATTGATGTACAGCCAATGCACATAGTTCTGATATTCAAGAAAAGCTATTTTTCCTTCCATCTCTAGGAACTTTGCTTCTTTTCCTTACAAAGTCAGCCAAGCAGTTTGCCTGAAGGCATGGTGACTGCAGGTGTGTGGTCGTGCAGGGGGGGTTGGAGCATTTCTCTTCACCAGTTGGAGCTGATCTGGCAAATCAAACTCTTCTACACCAAGAACTTGAGTATTGCTTTGATCACATAGGCTGGACTGGGTTTATACTCTTAAGTTCTGGCTTAGACAAAGCTGACAGGAATGAAAGGTAGTTATTAAAGTTGGTGGATGAGGTGAAAAGGATTTTATATGTAACTGTTAAGTACAATGCACATCCAGTAGAAATATTCTGCAGAAGCAGCACATTTTATTGTGGTTCTGTGGTGGGGTCAGGAATTGCTCTATCAGGGAAGGCATTGAAAGTATTCTCCCTGAGATGCAGAATGCTTTCTAGAGCTTCCCAAATGAATGAGGAACAAAGTGCAGTAATCACCAAAGAGATGCAGGACGCAGCTCACCAGCAGCCTGGCCACCGTTACCACTGAGGGTAAACACTTTGCTAGTGCTATGAGCCTAGCAAAGCAGTGTTTCACTTGGATTAGCCTTCTTTCCCACTGACATTTTAGGATCTATTCCCTATAAATGTAAAATTAGACCGTTTCTCTTCACAGCACAACAGAGATATTATTTTAATAACTCTGCCCCAAATTTTATTAAATTTAATCATGCCACTTTTTCCTATCAGAATCTGAATCTTTCATTTTCATGCAGTCTTTTTTTAACTTATTAAAAAAGGGAAGATCACCTCTATCCCCTGCAGAGAGGATGATAGAATATATTTGGTTTGCATCCAGTTTGTGGCCCTCTAAGCTTTACCTCGTGGCTGTTCAGGGTAAGCATTTAGAGAAGAAATTATGACTCTGAAGGGGTATGAAAGATGTGCTCTGCTTCTTCTTTAAGATAAAATCAGACCTATGGCAATAGAAGCACTAAAGGACACCATCTTTCCACTCCACTTTCCTCTTGTTTCGAACTAGATTGTTGTAAAAACATTAATTGTTTTTAATTACTTTATATTTGGATTGCAGCCTGTGGGAATGAGTGAGCTAGCTTGATCCTTAGGAAGACTCACGTCCAATTCTTTTATTCTTTTGGCTATTGATTTCATTATGAGTAATTAGATTTTGGACCCTTGCTTTTTACCAAAACCAGAAGGTCCTAAAGCGGTTTCGGGAGAAGCCAGAGGTTTGGATGCCTCCGGTCGTGCGTTGGCGCGACCCCGTTTCCCCGCTTCACAAAGCGCCGCCTGCGTGCCCAGAGCCGCGGGGGGAGCCAGCATCTCTGCCGCGGTCCCTGGCGGCAGATGGGCCGCTCCGGGAGGCCGGCATTGCCGCGGGAGGGCCGGAGGGAGGAGAGCCGGGAGGGCCGGAGGGAGGAGGCCCGGGACGGCCGCAGCATCCCCGAGCCCCGCCGGGCTCGGCAGCGCCGGGCTGAGCGCGGGGCCCGGGGCAGCGCGTCACCGCCCCGCGCCGCGCCCATTGGCTGGCGCCGCTGTCCATCGCGCCGGCCGGCCAATCAGAGCGCGTCTCTCTCGCAATAAGACGCGCGGTCCGCCCCTCGGCCGGCCCGGCGGCGGCTCCGGCGCTCCCCGTGAGGCAGCGCGGCTTCAGCCCGGTAATTCCCGGGAGCATTGCCGGGAGCTCGGGGTGGGGAGCGGGCAGCGGGCAGGAGGTGGAGCGGCCCTGGGTTCGGGGAGGGGGGGGGGCTCCCTCGGCGGGGCTGTTCCGGCGCTCCGGGGAGGGATGGTGGGGCTGTGCCCCGGGGAAGCGGCGGCTTCCCGAGGGGGCGGAGGCTGCGAGGCACCGCGTGTGTGCCCCGGGGCCGTGCCCGCGGGCCCCGGGCCGTGTTTGTGTTCGTGTGCGGGTCGCCGCCCCGCGCTGGCAGCCGCGGGGGTTTGCGCCTGTCCGGGAGGTGCTGCCCTACTTGTGGCCGAGCCTCCGTGCTCGGGGAGGGCTGGGACACGCAGGTGCTCCCCACAGGGACGCCTTATAAAAGGGATGAGCAGGGGAGCTTGTCCCGGCTGGAGCAGGAGCACTGGAAGTGACAGCCACTGGTGTTAGACATTAAAGCTGTGCTTGGCCAAGAGATCCGCCGGTGTAAGATGTTATCCCGAGCACCGTGCGCTGTTCTCCTGGGCTGAGCTGGGGCTCTGGGTTTCTGTTCTATCACAGACGGAACCACAGAGTGCTTTGGGTTGGAAGGGACCTTAAAGGCCATCTATTTCCACCCCCCGTGCCATGGGCAGGGACACCTTTCGCTAGACCACATTGCTCAAGACTCCAACCAGCCTGGCCTTGAACACCTCTAGCGATGGGGCACCTACAGCTTCTATGGATATCCTGTTCCAGTGCCTCTGTGCTGGATCCGTGTCTGTTCTCTGTATCCTCCATGGTGTCCAAGAGCTTTTGGTAGATTTCTGCATGCTACAGCTATGTAATTGCAGCCTAAACAAATCTTAGGAAGCAAATGATATCCCGGGGCCTGTGGGAGACCAGAAACTTTCCCTTGTTAGAAATGCAGGAGTTGTGCATTGGCATCTCTTTTTGGGAGAAGGCGTTTGGTAACTTTCCCAGCCCTTACAAGGGGTGTGTGCTCTATTTTTTTAACAACTTGGAGAGCAAATGGTGGCTGGCATGACCATTTGCACTTGTGGGCTCTTTCTGTGAGCGCTCAGTGTTTATTCTTTCCCTGCAGGTAACCAGCCAAGAGTGTGTGGTGGTCTCCGTATAAAGCAGCTCTTGAGCCTGTACTGGGATTTGTGTAGGTTGTTCCTTTGCCATAGGAAAGGTGAGTAGGATTATTTCCATGTGTTGCTCTAAGGCTTTCTGGTTTAAGTGCTTCCAGAAGTGGACTGATATTTAAACAACTCTGTGTCAGCTAGCTCTTTCTAAATTTGTTTGAGAATTGTGCTTCTGCCTAATGTTTTATATAAGTGAACTGGAGTTTATGGCACCCAGATGATTTTTGGGCTTTGTGTAACTGTGTCTCTTATACTAGCTAAATTTCTTATTGCTTTTGGCTAAAATGCCAACTGAACTTTGGCAAAGAGGTGCATCACCCCTATTGTTGGGTCTTAATTTGGTTTTGTAGCTTATGCAATTTATTTCTGTGGATAATAGAATAAACTCATCTGAATAATGAGGCATCTGTAGAGATAGAGCTTTCTGTGGAGATGTTTTTTGTAGCAGCTCATGCTGTGAACACAGTGCAATTTTTTAATTGTATCGCTGGTATGTTGAGTAAGAACCAGTTGCTTTAGGTGGAAATTCTATCAAATACTTGTTCTTGTTACAAGCCTGGATCTTACAGAGTGCAGTTTAGTGTTGGGTCTGATGTGACATAATACCTGACTCCTAGCAATAGCTGATTTCTTTGCTTAAAGTGCAGCTGATTATCAGGAGTGGAAAAAGTGGACTGTGCAGGCAATTTTGTCTGAGATGTTCCTTGCCCTACACAAATCTCAGCCTGCCTTTGCATGAAATAAGACTTTCTTTTGTATTTCTTGAATACAAAATTTTTGTATTTTGTATTGTGTGTCAAACAATACTTCCTGATACTCTGTAAAAATCTCAGTCCTCAAAGGCTTTCTAATCCTGAGCTGTGCCATTAGGCAGGAGTTAGCATTGGGGGGTTTTGCATAGTGCCTTTGTGTGATGTAAATGCTGTCTTAACATGAGATTAGAGGAGAACTAAGCTGCAAGATCAGATTCCTGAATTTAACTTTTCTAGATGCTTTTTTTTGAAAGTCTGGAAAAATGAATGCTGGTATTGTGCTGGGTGTTTCCCAGAACCTAGAATGCATGGGCCTATCCCATCCTGCTGACCTAATTCAGGGTCACACTGGGCTTGAATTTGAGATACTTGGAGTGTGATGGAAGCAGCTCCAACTGATTTGAGATGATGGGAGCTCCTTTAAGTGTGTTTCTTATGGAAATAAGCCCAAGGTTGGGTGTGCAGAAGTCAGAGCTCAGTCTCCCACTGTCCATGGTTTTGGGAGCACTTCATATTCATCTGAGGTACAGCAATTCCCCCAGTGCAGAGTTGTATTTTTATATTTTTCCCCCGCTCTGTCCATTCCATCTAGCCTGTGTCTCGGGTCAGAGGGATCAGGTGGGGTTTTCAGAGTTGCAGTCCTTTGTTAGATGGACCTTTCAGGCATTCCATCATCTGCTGTCAGATCTTTGACCACCCTGGCAGGCCCTTGGATGTGTTGTTAGAATGTATCTGCCATTGAAGACAATCCAGAGGTGATGCTGCTTGGTCAAGAAAAAAGAGAAAGGTACTGTTTGGCCTTATGAATGTGTAGCTGTCTGACTTAATGAGGACAGCAAATAGGCCTTTTGTGCCCACTCCAAAAGTGAAAACATTAATTCTGGTGCCCATGAATCTGGCATTGTAATTCACAGACAGGAGAGGAAAAATAGACTTGAAAGTCAGGAAGAGGATGGGATAATCTGTGAGGTCACTTGCAGATTCAGTGAAATGAGGACTCAGTAGTTGAACATGGCATCCCAGAGTATCTGTGTTGTCACACTTGAGCATGGAGGAGGTGGCCTGGGGAAAAAATCAAGCATAGACTGGCTTAATTAGCAGGACAGGATGGGGATATGAGGAAATTATGCAGAGTGTGATTGTGTTGAAATCTCCTTTGAGAAAAGCTGATAAGGTTTTGTGTGTTGCCAGTTGCAGTTCTGAGGGCCACAGCTGCTGTCTGTGCCTGCATCCCCTCAGAGCAGGGAGGGTCTGGAGAGCCCTCATGGGCTGGAGCTACATGTGGCACCTCAGAGTCCCCCAGTGAGAGAGATTGCTGCTCTGGGAGCCTGTGGTACTGAGTGAGGCTCTGTTTAAGCACTTGAGGGAAACCTGTAGGCTGGAGCAGCTTGTACAAATCTGCTCCTAATCAATTGTTTAAGTGGGCTAGTTGCAACAAGCTGGGTGAAGAACGGCACTTTCCTTCCCACGTGAGGTCTCTTGGTTTGGAATTCCTCCCACTCTCAATTGTAAAATCATACTCAGCAGACACTTGTTTTGTTGGTTGTTTTGTTTCTGGTAGTTGTTTACTTTTCACTGCCGTTTTGCTACTTGTAACGCATTATCTGTAGGATGTTTGATGTGTCTCTCTCATGTCTTTGTCCAGATGTATTGTTATTAGATGCCAGACCAGCTGCCATCTGTGCTAAGCTGCAACCAAAATGGCAAAGTATAGGCTCGTTCTCCTAAGACATGGGGAAGGAGCCTGGACCAAGGAGAATCGCTTCTGCAGCTGGGTGGACCAGAAGCTGAGCAGTGATGGGATAAAGGAAGCTCAGAACTGTGGCAAACACCTCAAAGCGCTGGGCTTCGAGTTCGACCTCGTCTTCACCTCAGTGCTGAGCCGCTCCATCCAGACTGCCTGGCTGATCCTGGAAGAGATGGGCCAGGAGTGGGTCCCCATCCAGAGCTCCTGGCGGCTGAATGAGCGTCACTATGGAGCTCTGATCGGGCTCAACAGAGCAGAGATGGCTCTGAACCACGGGGAGGAGCAAGTGAAGATCTGGAGAAGAAGCTACGATGTTACTCCACCTCCCATCTCTGAATCTCACCCCTACTACGCAGAGATATACAACGACCGCCGCTATAAATGCGGTGATGTCTCTCAGGAGAATCTCCCAAAGGCTGAAAGTCTCAAAGATGTGCTTGATAGACTCCTTCCCTATTGGAATGAAAAGATAGTGCCAGAACTGAAAAGTGGCAAAATGATTCTTATCTCTGCTCATGGCAACAGCAGCAGGGCATTGCTGAAGCACGTGGAAGGTAAGGGCCTTTGTTTTAGCCTTCCCCTCTCCTCCTTACTCAACAGCTTGGAGCTTTATATCTTGCTCTGGAGTGTATATTACCTGGGCAATGTCTGTGGTCTCCAAGGAGGAAGTAGAAGGTTGGTCAAGGAAGCAAACTGGGACATGTGGAAAGGTGAGAGAATTAGTTAGGTTCCTGTAGTTAAGGAAAGGGCCAGATGCTTTCATTCTATTTCTCATTGTTCATTTAAAACTACTGTATTCAAACAAACTTTGTGGTTGGTTTAGATACACAAAAACTCTGCAGGCTGACATTATTTTTGGTTTTTTTTTTCAGCTGCTTTTTCAGGTCTGTGATAATCATCTCTTAATTAAAAAAACATTGCTGTAACACAGCAGAATAAAAGTGCTTGGCTTGGGTTGTGGGAGATGTTCTTGTTACTCTGATTGGTCACCTTGATAATTTTTTATTTAAAATTTATGTGACAGGGAGTAGGCACTTGCTAAAGCTTGTGCAAGTACTGCACCATATTCCAATATAGAAAATGCACCCCAATAAACAGCCAAATTGGTAGCTTAGCAAGGCTGTTGATTTACCACAGAATGGTTTCTGTTGGGAAATATCTTTTAAAGGCCATCTAGTCCAGTCCCTGTGCAATGAGCAGAGACATCTTCAACTAGATTAAGAGTCTGTTAAGAGTTGTTCAACTGTCAAGAGTCCTGTTCAACCTGGCCTTGAATGTGTCCAAGAATGGGATATATCTGCTGTCTCTTTGGGCAACATGTTCCAGTGTTTTACCAGCCTCATTGTACGAATTTT
Source organism: Poecile atricapillus (assembly GCF_030490865.1). Taxonomy (NCBI): domain Eukaryota; kingdom Metazoa; phylum Chordata; class Aves; order Passeriformes; family Paridae; genus Poecile; species Poecile atricapillus. The sequence continues at coordinate 4,901,679 of NC_081266.1, read as the reverse complement.
CTTCCTTGTATCTAGTCTGAAATGATCTTCTTGTAGTTTAAAGCCATTACCCCTTATCCTATTGCAACAGGCCCTGCTAAAAAGTCTGTTTCCATCTTTCTTAGAGGCCCTCTGGAATCTTCTTTTCTCCAAGCTGAACAGCCCCAACTCAGTCTTTCCTAACAGATGTGCTTCATCCCTCTGTTCATTTTTGAGGCCCTCTGATCCTGCTCCAATAAGTCTTAACCTTGACTGGAAATCCCAGAAGTGGTCTTGAAAAGGACTTATTTGTGACTTTATGATAAAAAACATCCTTTTCATTGTTAGAGTCTTCCCTCCCTTCCTCTTTCATCTCCTGGCTTCTAGGTCATTCTAAACTGGAAGTTGAACTATATTAATTTCTTCGTGGGTAGAGCAGAATTCAGTGATTATATATGTGTGAATGCAGCCTAGTACAGTTGTAGTTACAAATATGCACAGGCTGGATTGTGTCCACTCAGTTTTGTGTTTCAGTTATAAAATCCCCTGTTCTGTGGCTCTGTCTGCTGAGTACTTTTTGCATTTGGCCATGCTGGAACTGTCAGGAGTCTGAAGCCTGTGAAATGAACAGGTACAAATGGCTTCTGGAACTAGAGAGGCTGTGAATCCTGGGCTGCAGATCACTGCTTGGATGAAGGAGGAAGGGCTGGTTCAGTCAGTTCCATGCTGTGGTCAGAGCGGTTGTCCACACTGTGTAAAGTGATCAAGGGAAAAGGGGAAGAGGGATCTGCAGCTGTGGTGACTCCCCTGCCTCCCAAGAGCTGAACCAGCTCCATGAAACCGTGCTGGCCAAGCCCTTTGTGGGTGAAATGGTGACAGCTGAATGAATGTAGGTTCCTGCAGAGCTCCTTCCTTGTGCAGGCCTGCAAACAGGGGCTGGCAGCATCAGGGACTGGCAAGGGCTGCTTTGGAGTTAGCATGGCTGGATTTCTTGCTGCACTGAGATCAGAGAGGAGCAGTGCTGCAGAACTTTTCTTTTGGGACAGTTGCTAACTCTGTGTAATTCTTCCAGGAGTGCCCATACTCCAAGTATAATAAAACTATCCTTTGTCTTGCAGTACACCTTCACCCTCCCAGCATATGCTTACATAGGGAAATGTGAGCAATCCCTGGCAGAGATCTGGTTCTGGTGGCCATTTGTGAGCTACCCCACACAGGAACAACCGGCAGGTACCTGCTGGCTCTCCTGCCCTCTATGTAGTGGAGATTGGATTTCTGAAGAGCTTGCCTGAAGGGTAGCATGGACAGAGCTTTGAGACCCATGGTATTACAATCTGCCTTTGTTGTTTTGTTTTTGTTGGTTTTTGTTTTTTCTTTTGGCCTAAAACTAGCTGGATCTATGAGGTTCCTTGTCTGCATTGCTGGCTGTCTCTCCTTTTCTCTCCTGAAAGGTTGTGAGTTGCTCTGGAACCCTGCTAGAGTTGGACTTGATTCAACAGTGCTTAAACTCTGCCATACTTAAACTGTATTTATAGCACCCACTGTGAAATGGGCTGTGTTTTTGTAGATTTTTCTTTTTTATAAGCTTAGTGTGTCCTGTACTTGAAGGGAGTTTTCTAAGCCTCTCTAGTTTAGCTGTTTTGCCTTTTTTTCCTTTTTTTTTTTTTTTTGGCATTTTGAAAACTGGGCTCCAAATGCCTCGAGCAGCAATCTTGCACAGCTGCTTGGATGTCTTAGTCATGATGTTAACTTGATCTTGGAAGATGTAGCTCAAACTTTAAATGGCAGGAAATAGGAATGTTTTCATTCAGTTGGATCTGATGAAACAATTCTAATTGTTCCAGTGTCAATTTGAGTTTTTTTTTCATAAAAGACTACAGACTATCCCTTGAAGTTATTATTTCAAGGAGGTGTTTTCTTGAAACAGACCTGCAATTCTCTGAATCTGTGCTGTCCTTGTTCTGAGTAATTGGTAAAGAGCTGGACATGTAGTTCTGCTTTCTACTTGCATGCAATCATTGGAGTAACAGCATCAGGCTCAAAAGGCTTTGATTGTGGGTGTGGGTTTTGTTCTTGTGTTCTCCTTGTACTGCATGGACCTCATTAAGGTGTATGGAATGTTTGTAGAATCTGTCATGCTAAATGAGCATCCTGGATGCACAGCATCTATTTGTAGGTGTTTTTTCTCAACTCTTTGGGGGAGGACAGTTTTTTATTTATCTAGTAACCAGTGCTTCATATTGGAGCCCTCTTGACAGCACCCCTTTATGAAGACATTAATACTTACACAAGTAATACTTGTGACCACTTTGCCCTGTTTCTGTTGAAGTGCTTCCACAGCATCAGGAATATCTCTCCAACATTATCCCCAAGTAGGCTGGGGTTGGGGGGAGCTCTTGGGAGGGGAGGTAGCCAGGAGAGCTGACCCAAATTGACTAAAGGGATATTTATTCCTTACCCCATATGATGTCTGCTCAGCAGTAAAAGCTAAGAGAAAGGAGGAAGGGCATTTGTAATGACATTGGAGCAATAGCTCTGCATATTGGAGCCTTGATTAGTGGGAAGTGGCTGGATTGCCTGCTGATGGGAAGTAGAGAATAAATCCTTTTTCTTTGCTTCTGTGCTTGGCCTCTACTTTTGCTTCTGTAAACTGCCTTTGTCTTGGCCCACAAGTTATTTTTGCATCTTTTCTCCCCAGCCATTGTGCTGAGGATGGGAATTCTTTCTTGGTGCCCCCATCTACTAAAGCCTGGCTGTGCAAACCTAATACAGACAGAAAGTCTTGGCAGATGTGAGTGAAACAAATGTAAATGATGTGCACCATGGTTGTAACCCACACATCTTTCCTTAAAATTTGCACAGCAAGTTGACATTCTGTCAAGATCAAAAGCCAGATTCTAATACTCTGCTAATTTCCCTCCTCTGCCCTGTTGAAGTTAGATCTTCTGTCAGCCTGCAGGGAGGGCAGAAAGTGGCTCTGAATATTTACCTTACTAGGCTAAAGCTTTAGTATTTTCATTAAGCATGTGGGAAGGATGCAATGACCTGATTTGGAACTCAATTACAATGCACCAGTATTTAACAAGCTTTTGTGGCTGAATTTATGCATTTGATCATGTGTATGATCTTTTATTGGATGAATCACCTGGCCTCAAGTGCAGCTGACATGCAGAGAGGAGAGCTGTTGTTATTCTCAATAGCTCTTGTGGGTTTGGGGTTCCTCTGACCATAGGAATAGAAGGGAGGAACTTGGTAAGAACAGGTGAGAGGGAAGGGGAATCTGAACCTGTGAAAGTGCTGTAGGTGCTCAAAATCAGTGGGGTTTGTCTCTGTAGGACTTTGCAAGCTACAAATACTTCAAAACACTCCATGGGCTGCCACATGAAGGTGAAGCCTTAAGCTTGCCTGGAGATACTTCCAGTTTGTGTGTTTGGTTACCCAGTTTGGCTAAATGGAGGATAAGTGAGCTGGGGAAGAATTTAGAATGTAATTTTGAAAAGTCTCTTATTATAATAAGTGCTGTACCAAATTACCGTAGAGTTCCTGTACCTAATTGCTTCCTGCTGTACAGGTGAGGAACAGTGTTCTCAGGACACAGCATGGCAGATGGCCACTTGAGGAGTGCAGCTGTCTGCTGAACATTTTATCTGGGCTCCTGAGGAAGTCATCCTGAGTATTTCAGTAATGTCTGTGGGTTCTCAGGAATGTAAGTAGGTAGGAGCTGGGTTTTAAACTCTCTTGGGTAAAGACTGCTTCCAGCAGCATGTTAGAATCTGAAACACAGAGTGTGTGCACTTTGTTTTTGATGCTTAGCTCTGAGATCCAGAAAAACACTGAATTTCATATAACATGAAACTTATGAGCATCTTTTCATAGTGATACATGAAAACAGCTGTTAAAGTTATATAGAAAAGCTAAAAGTGAGTGTAAATTAGAGAGTTTTCTTAAGTCACTGAGTGAAAAAGTTTAGAGTTTAAAATAGTTTAGAAAGCAGAAGGTAAGAGGGAGGATTTAGAATGTTGTCTCTTTTCCTTCTTCATTTTCTTCTAAAAGTTTTTGGGTAATAATGAGTGGTTGGTTAGAAAATGCCACAGTGCAGCACACAGGTGATGGTTCATTAGGTCATAAAGAAAAATAATATATGTATCTATTGTTAATTGGGTAAGAATGAGTATAAAGATAAAAAATCTGCATAGTTCAGAGCCATTTTGTGCTTTCAAAGCCAGTGAGCCACAAGGCCATTTTGTACCATCAAAACAAAATGAGCCAGGTTGTGGTGAATTGAACTTGTGCAGATAGTCTAGAGAGACTTACCAAGTTTTGTAATAACATCCTAATAAACATGAGAAACAAGATCCTAACAAACTTGGGAGTTTTCTTCAAACCCAGAGAACTGAGATAAATTCAGTTTTACTCCCTTCTTGTGAGGGAGTATCCCAAAGGAACTCAGCCCAAAGGGGGACTGAGAAATCCAAGAGTGAAAAGAAGTGCAGAAGAAGCACAGCAGCAGAATCCAGAGAGAAAAAAGAAACAAAAAGAATTATTAAAAAGCTACAGCAGCACAGTACTTCAGCAGGGCTTTGGTATTAAACTGGAGGGAAGAGTTGCTTCTTCAGAGGTCTTATTTACCACTGCACCTTGTAGTCAGCACTTGAGATCTTGCCCTGATTTCACCCTTCCCAGTGCCATGGGCTGGCTGGGGGCAGAGTTCAGCAGGAAAAGGTCAGCTGGTTACAGTTACAGCACATGGAGTAACTGGATAGCAGTCAGCTCTCACTGCAGCCACCAGCACTGCAAGGAGTTCTCCCTGTGTGTAAAAGTGTTCAGTTTTTCCCCAGGATCAGGATTGATGAGCAGAGAAATCTTTCATGTTTGGATTTAGGATGTTGATTTTTCTTGCCTATATTACGTTGTTACAGACAGTAAGCACTTCTACACTAACCTAACAAGCTACAAATGGCAACCTAGGGCTCTGTCTACAAGGCCTTTTAAGCATAAACTATCCAATTATCCAATGCCAACTAATTTATTTTTACTTTTAACCCTATAACCAAACACCCATGTTCCACATTTCTCTATCCAATCACCCAACACCACCCAAAACCATGAAGAAAAGAGAAAGGCAAAGACAAGCCAATGCCCTAGAACATCCATCTTGTCTGTCATTCACTACTATTATCTCTAAGTTTTTCACCCAGTGACTTAACATAATTCTAACTCACACATTCACATTCCCAGCTTCTCCACTCAATTTTAGAAGCCTTCTCCATGGTCTTAAATTAAACCTGGTGTTTTCTTGAGTGCCTGAGCCTGTCAGCACAGATACAGGGACATTTTCTGTGCCTGGCACTCCAGCACCTGGCTGGGGAGTGTTCTGGTGAGCTCTCCCTGCAACCAAAGAGCTTGTGTGACCAGCTTGCTCAGCTTCTTGCTTCCTGAGAAACAGAAATACTGCACACAGCAACAGGACAACTGCTGTTTCTTTAGGATTTTCATCTGATTTCAGCTTGTGTTTCCAGACTTCTGGCTGTGGGGCAGCACTTGAGTATGAGGAAAAGTCCTGAGGAGAAAACCATCATGTTTGCTGCTGTGTGTTTATCCTAGACTGCACTGTTTTGCTTTGTAAATTGATACTAGTTGACATTGTGGTCACTTTGTGTTCTGTAAAAACAGTAAAATGCATTTCTGAATCCATGTAGCTACAGCTAGTTTTGTTTAATCCATCTCCAGAGGAAACTTTTAAATATCATGTCTCCTGACCACATTATGTGGTTTGCCTAAACTCTCCTGCATGACTTCATCTGTTTTGTGTGTATATGAATGGTTTAGTCTGGGAGACAGAACTTAGGAGGTGGTCAGAACACTTCCTAGGCATAGATTCTCTGGGAATATACATGCTGATGTGGGTGTTGTTAAAATCTAATGCTTAAGAATCCTTGAAATAAGAGCTCAGGCAGCTTGGCTGCTTGTTTTGCAAACAAAAGTCCTTGAGAACAGTGCTTGTGACTGGTGAATGGATGTAATATTTTCCCCATTAATTTCTGTGCCATTTTTAAATTTTAGATATTCTTTGAGGTTTTTTCCCTGTAGGTCTGATACTGTGGCCAACACCAGATTAATTATTGTCCCTTGTATGCAAGAATTGCTTAAGCTGAGTGTGACTTCAGCGGATTGATGCTCAATATGTAACAAGGTGTAAGTTTTTTGTAAAGGCTGGTGCCCTTCTGAAACTTAGGGCTCACCCAAGTGCTGAGCATAAACCAAGAACAGGTCACTGCAAAAGTTGGGTGCTGGTGCAGTCTCTGGGCAGGGGCACGTGATCCTCACCTCATGAACAGTTTTGTTTTTTTTCTGAACTGTTGTCACCCCAACAGTTGAGTTTCTTTACTCATGTGTGTGTTTTCCTGTTAATATGATGGCTCTGCTTTTCTGCTTAATGTGAAAATCTCTGGTAAATTTACACCCGTGTGTTCTGAGCACCATCTGTTTTGTCAGCTGCTCCAGGAGAATGTTTGCTTGGTGCACCTTGGTCTGGTTCATATGGTGTCATCACTTTAGAAGCTTGGTCATGTGCTTTTTCCAAGTGAATTGCTCAAATCTGTGCCCTGCTGCACAACAGCAGGCTGCTGCTGGGACCTCCGTGCTTCTGAAAAGGGGAGGGAAAGGGAAATCTTGACATTCCCAATAACACTAACTTGCTTTTGCCTGATTTTTTTGAGGGTTGATGTCTTTGCAGTCACTGCTTTCAGTGCAACTATTTAGAACTTGTGTGGAAATTTTACTAGGATGTTTGGTCTTGAAATTTATTTGGCACCTTTGGTCTTGCAATTTACTTGGTGTTCTTGGATGTGCATTTGATATAAAAACAACGTGCAATTTCACTGAGATGAGAGCCCAGAATATTTTAATTACACAACTGTGTAAAATAAACTTTGTTTCCAGTACACACGTGTACACATTCCTTTAGTTAAGTGGAAAAAAGTACAAGTTGGCTTTTCTGCCTCCTTTTTCTTCCCCTCATTTGAAAGTAGAAATGAATATCCTATATGTAGTAATTCTGAGAATGCTGTGGACCCTGCTATAAACTTGCTTGTGAGAAATCAGGTGTGGGCAAAGAGTGGTTCTCACACAAGAAGAATTAAATACTGATTTTTATGACAGTTTGTGTGATAAGAGCTGCCCAGAAAATTTAAGAGAAAAATTAACCTTGTTGTCCTGCCTTTTTAAGGAGTGTGTATTGGCTGTGTGGCAGAGGTTGTTTCATGTTGGAGTAGCACATGTGGACTCTCATCATCTTTTGTGATGTGTGAGCTGGGAAATGATAGAGGGGAACCTATTGTACTCCATGTCCTGTACTGAAGGAACAGTCTCCAGGGCAATCTCTTCCTGTTTATTTCACACGTGTAGGCTGAAAAAGTGAAGAAACTGTCTTCACCTTGGTGGGAATTCTCTCCTTCAGCTGTTCCTAAAGCACTTCCCAAGCTGTGGCCCAGCTGGGAATTGACCCTTGAGTGGCTGCTGGTGTTGATGGGGGTTGGAAGTTGTCCTTGACTGTTGTAAGACCAGGAAACCTCAGAAACAGGCACTGAGGAAGCTGAAGGTGTCTGTTCTGTTTTTCTCTGGCAGGCATCTCCGATGAGGACATCATCAATGTCACTCTCCCCACTGGTGTGCCCATACTTCTTGAACTTGATGAGAATTTGCACCCTCTGGGCCCTCACCAGTTTCTGGGTGATCAAGAAGCTATCCAAGCTGCCATCAAAAAAGTGGAAGATCAAGGGAAAGTAAAAGCTGCTGAGAAGTAAAATCCTGCTCTCTATCACAGCTGTGTTCAGTGTGGTAGTAAGTGAGGGTGTGTGTATGACTGCTAGTTTGTGCTGTGTGAATGTCTCAATTTCAAGCACTAAATAATTGGAAGGGACAATTGTTGAGTCTCAGGTTGGTAGTTTAACCCTCTGCCTTTTCAAAAACTGGAATTTAGATCGCAGCGTGAGGTTTTCGATACTGGAAAAGGAAGAGATGATTCAGGTAATGAAAACTTGCAGGGCAGTCTGCCCCAGATCCACCACCTAGGATGGTCCAGTAGAGAAATAAAGGGATGTGTTCTTGGTGTCTACCAACAATCAATCCTCATCTGTTAAGGAGAGAAGCACCAGCTTACTGGGCTAATTAAAGTCCAGGATGTTACAGGCACTAAAACTGTCACTGATAAAATGGAACCAGGTAACTCTGTTTTCAAATATGATTTTTCTGTGTCACAACAGCCATGTCAATTTGTTCTCGATGGATTTCCTTCAGTCTTTCAGAATGCTTCCAGCTGGAAAACTCTCTGCCTTTGTTATTTTGAGTCTTCTGTGGCCAGTTCATGGTCCAGAGAATTTTGTAGAGATGTTCTGACTATTAGAGTTAACATAGTTGTCTTTTGTTACACTTTACTCAGTTTTTCAGGAATCCAGATGGAATCCCTTTTCCTCCACCATCTTTGCAAAGCCTAGCATCACTGCATTTTGCTGGATTGCAGTAATAGGATTTAAGTCAGACTTTAATCCACAAAAGAAGCACAAAGGTTTTCTGCTCTGTTTATCATGTAGCTCCTAGTGAGGGACCTGAATAACTTTGAAATACTTTGGTAACATATACTAGTTTGATCACCCCTTTGTTGAGTTGATAAATAATTCCTGCTCACCTCAGCAAAAGTGACCTGGGGAAAAACCCCTCTAAGCTTTCCTGAGTTGCAAAGGTATCGTGATAAATGTGTGCCACAGTAACATTACTGTGGCATTATCTGTATCAAATTCTCTGAAGGGCTGGAAGAGTTGCATGAAGCATGTCACAAGTGTTGCTGGGTGCAGCTCCTTCAGCCATCCTGCTGGTAAGGAAGGATATTCTGCCATGCCTGAAGGTGGTCCCCTGTAAACCTCTCCTCACAATTGTAGCTTGATTCCTGCAGATTGTGGCCTTGCTGTTGTTTGGCACTGGATTTGACCAGTTCACCCTGTGGTTGGATGCAGTGTATCAGGTGTGGCAGCCTGGTGTTCTTTTTATCTACACAGGCACCAGAGTAATTCCACTTTTGAAGACTTGCCCTTAATCTTACCTGCAAATACGAACCTGTTAAAAAGTTTATATCTGACCCACTGTCTCAACACCTGAGCATCTGATTCTGCCCTTGGATATCAACATGGGTGCTGCTTGAGCTGAATGTGTTCTCAGCATGGCCCAGCTACAAATCTCAATGTTGATGAGCATTTCCTTGATGTGATGCTAAAGTTCTAAAATCCTAGAGGAGCTGCTGCTGCAGCAGTGAGCGGCTGTGTATCTTGCTTTGTGTGAGAGGATGTTTTTTCCTTGGAGGAGAGCAGTGTGACAGTGTGGTGTGCCTCTGACAGTCTTGCTGCAATGTGGAGCAAGGCTTTGCAGGTCTGATGCCAGCTCACATTAGAGTAGCATGTACTCCATAACAGACTTCTTGCTAGAAGGTAGTTTCTCATGCATGAATGGTGCTTGGGCTTCTCTTTGGTTTTGTTTTTGTAGCACTTGCAGTAGGAACAATGCTACATAAAGCTGGTAGGTTTCCTCTTTCTTTGTACAAGAGATATTTCAGTGTTTTTTGGTTGTTTTGGCTTTTTTTCCTCTGAAATGCTATTGGCAACTTCTCTGCTACTTAATTTTGATACTGACTTAGTTTCTGGGGTTTTAGTTTCTGTGCTTAGAGTAACTCTGAATTTTAGTTGGTAGTTTACAAGTGAGTGTCACAGCATTAGATTGCTGATCAGCAAACATTCACCTGTGGAAACCCTGAGAAGGCTCACTGGCACTCAAGTGAATAAACTCTTCCCCAAACATTAAATAACGTGTGAAGCTCAATATCAAGTCAATGTTACTGTGGACTTTAAACCAGACTGGCAGAGCCACCTGTTGCCAGTGGGAACTGGATGCATCCAGGTGTGTGAGCACCCAGGGCACGTCCATATCCCTTTGGCATTGTGCAGTTGTAATGTGGAACTTCTTCAGGATGTGACACGCAGCTGGAATATGCTTGGAAACGAACCCAGCTGAATCTTTCTTCCCCTTGTCTCACAGAACCCATGAGCTCTTCTGTGGGCAAGGAGGAGAATGGAAAAGTGGGTGAGGGAATTTAGGGAGCATTAATTGCAGCTGAATGGATGGAATTGACTGAAATCATCCTTTGAGTCATGCACAGGAAGAGGAGAACACAAGTGTGATGTTTTCAGGAGGTGCTGTGTGAGATGTGAACAGTGACAGTGCTCTGGGAAGTTTGACTTTGTTTGCTTGGATTGTGGCTCCAGAGTGATGGCAGGATTTTATTTGCACATCTGGCAGCAATAACACCTCACAAAAGTATCAAGTGGAACCAACTGGGGATTTCACTGTGCTCTTTAAGATTATTTTAATGCCTTGCAATTCTGAGTAACCTTTTAAACTAAATTAATAAACCTTTAATTAAAATCCTGATTCAGAAACCATGTCTGTTGAAGAACAGAAACCAAATTCCATCAGCAGTGGCATAAGGATTTCTGATCTTCAGGCACAGCTGTATCAAGAGGGGGAAATGAGAATCTTACTTTAGAGATCAGTGGTTGGGAAGGATTTTTCCCTGTGTTTGAGTGTGCCTCAAAGTCCTATAACGTAAATGGTGTTTTTACAGTTAACATAATGGATGTGGTTGATTTGGTTTGTTTATGCATTTTTAACTTGTGGTTCAGTAGCAGTAATAGCTTTAGATCCTCTTGAAAACCTTTGTAAATATGGTGGAGCTGGCAGGTTCTTTATAACTCAATAAATCATCTGAAATAAAATTTAATTTGGCTTCAGTCTTTTTTTTTCTTCTACTCCTAACCCGTTTGTTTCCTTTTCAGGGCTGATAAGTAAATAAAACTGACCTTCAGGGTTCCAAAACTACTCAAGCAGTTGTTTATCACACATCATGCAGTCAGTTGGGTTAAAATAGTGCTGGAGCCAACACTTCCTGGTATTTACACGGAAAGAAGTGTTGGAGGGAATACATGCCCCTTCAAAACTATGGGGACATTTACTTGAGAACAAGGAACTTTAGTTCCACAACAGTGGATCTAAACAAATGCTTACCAATTCCCATGCTTGCTTTTCCTTTTAGTGAGAGGCATTAATTTTTGATGGTGTGTCTCCAAAGCACTTTGATGCCGAGCAGAGTTGGAGCTCCAGTGACAGCCACATGGAACTGCAAACCTGCTGGGGGCTGCCTCTTATTGCTGACCTTCACATGGAAAGCCTTGAGTGCTGGGAGGATGGCAGGCAGTATAAAAATCCTAAAAAAGTTGAACATTCAGCTAGAAGTGGGGAAGACACAGCTGTGGGGCTTTAAAAAAGCATACTAAAGAAACAGACCTTTTTAAAACTTGGTCTTGTGTTGAGATTGAGTGGGGAATGGAACAGATCTGAGTTTATCATTTTGCAGTTAATGTGGCACTGCTGTCAGCCAATTCCAAATTGTATTGGTATTTTAAGGTGTATTCCCTCCCTTTCCCCCAGTCTGTATTTTGCTTTAGTAACACCTCAGATTGTTCCAGAGCAGTGCCCACTGTTTCTTTTGTTGGGAAAAGACCATCTGAAGACCAGCTTGGTTTCAGTCTGTCATACCTTTGTGCCAAGGACTTTGCTATGAACCTGCTGTTCACAGCCTGAGGAGACACTGACTCTACCTAGTCACATTTGCAAAATTTCAACTTTGCTTTTCTTCTTCCTTTTTTGTTTTGTTTTTTCTTTTTCTTCCTTTTAGTTTGTGGAGAGTGCTCATTCTCAGAGTTCACCATAAAGGACATTTGCCTTGTCTGTCTTCTCTGCTGGCCTCAGCATCTCCTCAGCCTTAAATTCCCATGGGCAGGAGAGGAAGTTGATGTGACAGCTCTGCTGCTCAAGGAAGCACTCTGAATCAGAACTCTGGTGAGAACTGATTAATGATAACAAGCAGAGGGTGCAGAAGGGTTTGGAGGAGCTGTGAGAGCAGGTGTTGCTCCCTCTGCCCTGTGTTGTGGTGGTCAGAGGTTCTGGGGGTGGGTGGATATAAGAGAGAACTTCAGCTTAGCACAGAGAGCAGGATGGCTGTGCCATGGCACTCTTCCCACTGCCTTACTCCTTGTTTCTCAGCAGCCAGGCCTTCTTGGGGCCATTCCAGCAGAATTTAGCAGCCAGGTCGTGTCCCTATGCTACAGAAAAATGGGGGAGCAGGGGAAGAGGCTCCCTGTTCTTGCCCTTCCCATGATGCTGACAGAGCAGGGGAGGGCAGCAGACACCAGACTACAGCTGCTGCTGAGCTGTGCTGTCCCTCCCAGTGCAATGAAGTGACCTGAAGATGACTTCTTTTAAAAGGAGGGACGTTAACCCACAGCTCAGTTGATCCTTGTGAATCCCTTCCAGCTCAGATTGTTCTGTGCTTGTTGCTGTGGTGCTGCAATTACTCTTACCAGCTTCAGAAAGCAGTTGTGGCCCTAAGGGGAGCCCTGGCACTACAAATGCTGTGTCTGCAAGCATTACTGCCTCATTAACAGAGCCATGCTCTTCCTCAGGTCTGTCCCAGCTCCCCCTCAGCACAGCACATATTTCCTCACCTTCAGTCTGGTACTTGCATGAAAGTATTAATTTGGGAAAAGAAAAGGAAAGGAAACCTTTTCCCAGGAAAGCAGTGTGGCAGCAAATGCTCACATTTGGGCTGCTGGTGACTTCAGGAGAACCAGGCAGAATTTGGTGCCATCTTCCAGCTTGGTCATTTCTACCAATGAGGAGCAAATGGCACAACTGAATACACTCATGATGTGTCATTACCCTGGTGCTGCCAGAGCTGTTTAGTGGAAGTGCCTGTTTCTTTCAGTAAAAGCCATTTTTTATTCCTTGTTTCTGGTGATAATCTAGCAGAAGAGCTGGAAAGTAGGAATGTGCATTTGCTATTAATGCCATAACCTAGACTGAGGATGCCTGTCTGAATAATTAATTATTTAAATATTAATTGAATTCAATTCAATTATTTAAATAATAATTGAAATATTAATTATTCAGCAGTGCATCCTGCTTTCCTGACAGACGCTTGTCAGGCTCTCAGTAACAAGATGATTACTCATACAACAACAATGATAATGTATGATTAAAGCTGAGCTACTCTAAGATCTGTGGTTTTTCAGCTATTTTTCAGCTATTCCTGAGCTGCAGGTTGTTCTTTTTCCTCTATGGAAGGCAGTGATGCTGTGCTAGGAGTGAGAAAGCAGTCATAAAGATCCCCGAGTATCCCTACAGGCAAAGGAATTGCACAAATTACAGCTGTAGAAAAGCAAGTGGACAACAGGTGGAGCAAGTGCATTGTGGTAAAGTGTGCACAGGAAAATAGAATTACACCCTGTGGGCACAGCAAGGCTGATCAGCCTCTCCTGAGAAGCAGCACATTTTCTCTGCCAGAGCTGCCCTGTGGTTTAACAAGTGGAGTGAGGGTGATTTAGTTCTGCTGTGGAATAAGTTGCAGTCATCATCTAGGGTTGCTAGACCTAGGTTTAGATCCCAGATTTAGTCTCACCTCAGCATCTCCACCAGACCAGTCAGGGCTGCATGACAAAAGGTGCTCAGCAATGAGCAAATACCAAATTAAAAAGAACATGAATTGGAAGGTGCCTTGGATTTCAGGGATCTGATTTCAGATACTCCTGTACTAGTTGGTTTTTTTTTTTCCCCAAGGGCTCTTGTATTCCTCTCTCTACCTTTCAGAATTTGTGGAAATTCATTTATTATTATTTATTTTGCATGCTGTCAAATGTCAAATTAAGCTTTAAGAAAGACAGTTCAGACCCCCCTTACACCTATCTTGAAATATGTGGACTGATGTGAGTTATCCCCGTTGAGTGAGGCTGTAGGTGTAGCTGATAGAAAAATAAATAAATTCTTGTTCTGCAACCTTCCCTAACACATCAGTGCAAAAAGTGCTTGTTAGTGATGCAAAACTCATGAGCTTTGTTTTTGCATACTTCAACCCATATCTCTAAAGGCGTTTTTAAAGTACATCAACATACACATTTCAGTTTCATGGCATGTTGTGGGAACTGACACTTAATTTTTGTTGGACAACAGCAAAACAGAATAAACTTTCCCAGACCTCATTTGCTCAGGTGAAAGCTTTAGGACACCCTACAGAAATTAAAAGTATTTTGTTTCAATGCTGGAAATCTTATATTCTGTGCTTTCACTTCTGTGTGGTTGGCTCAAGTGTTTTCTGTGGCCAGAAATACCTCCTTTTAACTAGTATTTTATATCCTGTTGTCCTCTAGTTCTTTATTTAGGTTTTCTGCCCTTCCCTTCTGATACCTTAGAACTCAAATTCCACAGGAGCTTGGATTTTGGTTCTATTTTCTTAGTTTGGAAAGCATGAATCAGATTTGGTCAAAATCCACCAGAAATACTGACATCTTTGTCCAGAACAATGAAAAACAACAACTGGCAAGTTCCAAAAATGGTTTCCATAGAAAGCTGCTGTCTGCACAACAAGGTCCTTCGTGTTTCTTAGGGGGGGGAGAGTCATCACTTGGTTTTGGGTAAGGCCTTTGGTTACTGTGGCATCTTCTCAGGTTTGTGGGTTTTTTTTCCCTGTCCCCTGATGTGTCCCCACCCTAAACTTCTCCATCCAACCACAAAGTACCACCCAGGTGCCCCCACAGAGCATTTTTGTTCCATGACACCTTCCTCCGTGGTGTGTCCTGCCAGCTTCAGGCTCCTTGGCAGAGGTGCTTACATGGGGGGAGACAGGGTCAAGTGTGGAATGGCTTTGAGAGGGAGATACATCTGAAAAAGCCTGAGAACTGCTGTGCTGAGCTGTGGATTTCCAGCTGGATCACATTTTATATTTTACAGTCCTGTCTGCATTCCAACGATTCACGGGGGAAAAGGAGGATTTTTTTTTTTATATATATATATTTTAGCTGGAAAAAGCCACCCACGTGAGAGAAACACCGAGTGACCTGTTTTCCTCTTAATAATTTTTATCTGCTTGTTCTGTTCTCTCTGTTCCTCCAGCAAAGCTCTCTCCCACCATGATAGCCAGTTTTTCACAGCTGACAGTAGCTGTGCAGCTTTGTAGCTTTGACTTGGTTTTCATGGAGATGAGAAAAAAGGGCTCCACAAAGCCTGGCTGTTTGGTCTTGGTACAGAAGGTGCTTAATAGGTTTGCCTCCTATGTCCCTGTTTTTGAGGCACAATAATTTCCACTGAAGTCAGCATTTCTGTAAAAGCAGGTCACTTGAAGAGCTGTCTCAAGTGGATGCAGAGAGTGTGAATGTGTGATCTTGTCTGTAACTTTTCTCTAAAAATTCCTTTTTCTGTTTCTTTGTTTCTGCTGCATCTCTTCTGTATTTTTCTTTTTATTCTTGGATTTCTCAGCCTCCTTTGGACTGAATTCTTTTGGGATCTTCCCTCGTGGGGAGCTCTGCTTATCTCAGTTCTTGTGATTGGAAGAAAACTCCCGAGCTCGTTAGAATCTTGTTTCTGGTGTTTATTAACAGGTGATCACAAAACTGAACAGCTCTCTCCAGGCTGGCTACACAGGGTTAATCTTTGCAATCTGGTACATTTCTTTCTTCTGATGGTACAAACAAGGCCTTGTGGCACACTTTGTGTCTGATGCACAAAATGGCCCCGAAATACACAGTTCTTTTATCTTTATACCTATTTTTACCCAATTAACAATAGACACGTATATTATTTTTCTTAATGACCCAATGACCCATCACCTGTGTGCTGCACTGTGGCATTCTCTATCCAATCACTCACTATCACCCAAAAACCTCCAGGAGAAGAACACGAAGAAGAAAGAAGAAGGACAAGAGGCAACACCCTAAATCTTGTCTCCTGTTGTCTAAACTACTTTTTCACCCAGTGATTTAAGAAACTTTCTAATCTAAACACTTACACTTCTTCTATCTAACTTTAACATTTGTTTTCATGTATCACCATGAAAACATACTCATGAATTTAATGTTATATGAAATTCAGTGTTTTTCTAGATCTTATAACTAAGTATCAGAAACAAGGGCACACACTCTGGATTCCAGACTCCAACATTATTCAGCTCTGAGACAGCATTGGGAAAAAGGAGCAGGATTGGGAAAAAAGGATGAGGTGAGGGAAGTGCCTTTTTCATGCAGGTCCAGGTTCAGCCCTCGTGTGTCCAACGTGTCCACTGGTGACCACAGAACTCCTGGCTAAAAACACAATGCTGAATTTAGCTCTTTACATCCTCCTTTTGCTGTGCTCACCTCGGTTTTGCTGTGATCACCTTGATCCTGTGATCCTGATCTTTGTTTTCCTCACAGTAAATTGTGCAGGTCCCCCTGTCTGCAGAGGGAGAGGGCCCAAACTGCCCACAACTCTTTTTTTCCTCTGGATGCAGAAATAAAGAACAGGCTTTGAAATGCAACCTTCCTATCTTTTTGTGAAATCTCATTTCTTGTGAGATTCCTGGGAGGGCCCTTAACGACAGCAGCCTCGATGGACAGACAGGAAGAGAGCTAGACATTGCAAAGCATGAATAATCCTGAATTCTAGCCTGCTCATCCACCTAATGGAGCTCTGAGTAATGAGGTTTCTGGGAAAGCTTGAGATTTCTACCTTGCCTTCTATTTGCAACAGCTTTGTGCATTTTATCTTTGCAGTGTGCTTAAAAGATTAATTTGTTTTTAAAATGGAGTTTCCCTGCCTATTCTTTCACACTACAACAACTGTAATAAGCATTTATTGTGTAAAAATTGTGGAGACCAGAGCTCAGAAGTCTTCAGTGGCAATTTCCATTGCATTGGTAGAACCATGCCATAGGTATCTCTGTAGGAGTTCATTCATGCAAATAAATCAATGTCCAAAAACAGTCTGGCCACTTCCAGCTCTGCAAAAGGCCCAAAGATTGTCCTCACTCTGTCCTAATGCTGTTGCAAATGGACAGGAAGTTTTTCCAGTTCAATTTAAACAACCACAATGCCAAGCTGGAAGAGGAGGGAGAGTTCCTGCCTTTTTTGATGAAGCATGTTCCTGATAACACTGTTTCCTTTACCAAGGGGGACTGATGGGACAGGCTTTACCTCACCTCCTCGGACATGTCTGCACTATAAATATCCCCCAACCTGAGCAAGGCTCTCCCTTGGCTCCTTTTGTTGATAAGAAGGACTAGCAGTCCTTTTTAGGATGTGAATCATCAGAGCTATTTTAGATATTTCATTTAGGTGAGATTAATAGTGGCCTCCCACTCTTTTCTTCTCCCCAGTGACTCAGGGAGCTCCAGTGTGACTAGATCTGATTTAGGATGTTTTGCAGAAGCCTCTATCTGCACAGAGGGATCCCCATGCCTGATGAGTTTGGTTTCTGAGCTGCAGAGTTGATTTTGGTAAGTGATCCACGTAGCATGCAAAAAACCCCCGTGGATGGATACATTTATACCCTTTTTAATCATTTACCCCAAAGCTGGATTGTGCTGTCCATAAAGATGACCCAGCAAACTTGGTGTATGATTTCAACTTCTTTTCCACCCCATTTAGGTGGAAAGGGCTTTCCAGCATGCCCTGCAGTGCCCTGTGTTGCCCAAAACCACCCTGAGAGGATGCAAGAATCCAGAAATGGAGAAACATTTCTCTGTTTGTCCTATTCCCCAAAAAGGTATTAATCCTATTTGTCACTGACAGAAAGGCTTCCAAATATCCCTGGGTAAAACAGGATTTATAAAAAAATTAAGTAGAAAGTAGTATAATGTTTAGTGTGTCACTGAAGTAAAAAATACAGATTTTAGAGGGTTTAATACATGGAGTAAAGATGGAGGGAAAAAAAAAGGTGTGGTTTTTAGCTCTCCTTCCTTCTTCTCCATGATTCTGCAGTTTTTAGGAGCACAAAGAGTGATTGTTTGAAAGTTAGTCACAATTTTAGTTACAAAAGTAGATATAGAAAACTTATTTGTTAATATATAAAAACAATACACCTGTCTATTGTTAACTGGGTAAAAAAATGGATATAAAGATGAAACAGCCACATGGTTTGGGTCCATTTTGTGCCATCAGAGCCCAAAGTGAGCCAGGTTATGGTGAATTTTTCGGTTTTCATTTTCTGCAGGCTCCATCAGGTCCTGCTGGGGAGACAGGTCAAGGTGGAGAGAAACTGGGCTCTTTTCTCTCATTATTGGAGTGTTAAATATTTTGCAGAATTCTGGTGTTGAAAGCTGCAATCCCAACAGTTGAGAAAAAGTTCAGACCTGCATATTTAGCTTCCAGAAAATGCCCACATGAATTTCTCTGATTGAAGTGGAGCAACCACAAGGGAAATTCTTAGGACAGACAATTTTAAATTCTAAATAGAAATGTAACAGGAAATTAAAGTAAAAAAGAAAGACCTATGACCAATATCCATAAAGAACCATTTGACCAGTGACTAGATTTCAGCTTCATAACAAATCTAGGCAAACCACCAAGAAATAAGCATTTGTTATGCTTTCCCAGTTATGTTTCTCAAGCTCAAACCACTTGAAGTAAATAAAACAGCCTCAGGAAATTGGTGTATTACGGTTCTCATTGATGCAATTGTAACTGTAAAACATATTTTACAGTATTAATGTCAGCATTACTCTGCAGTCAGTTTAATTGGATGCATCTGATAATTAAGAGCTCAATCCTGACCCCAATGACCCCTTCAGGACTTTTTCCTTCGTCAGTGTCTGTGTTTGGGGTATACAACCAACATAGTCAAAGGTTAAGACCTTCAAAGTCAGAGGTTAAGACCATGGGTAATTTAGGAGCAACCTGTGAATCCTCCACCCAGGCAGGAACTTAGGGGATTTCAAAATATATCAGGGATGTGAGCAAACTGCATAACCAACAACCCCATTTTCATACATAAAATAAGGCAAAATATTCGTAGGTGGGGATAAAATGTATTTCCTGAAAGACCATAATGAATATATCTACCTCTTCCCCATGCAGGACCATAAAGACAAAGTCTTCAAAGTCTGGCAGTGAGAAATGAAGCAAACCTGAGTCAGAGACCTCTATGTGCAATGAGATTTATTGAGATAAAAGAGACCACGGAGCAGTTTGAGGTGTGCAAGCTGCAGAAAGAACAATCCTCCTGCTTACTCCTGTGCCACTTGGAAATTTCCCATCTAATCCTGCAGCTAAGTGTGGTTATCTTTATATGAAAGAAGCCAGGAGCAAGCATATGCTACTATTGTGAAGAGCTGGTTATGTTTTGGTGGATTATTTTTCTCCTTAAAGTATTTGAGAAGAATAAAATGGTTTTTTTCTGTTGTTTTTTTTTTTTTTCTTCACAGATTTAACAATATGAAATGAGAAACCACAACTTTGTGCTACAAATATTTTGTTTATAAAAAACTGGAAATTATTTTGGGAAGTGGTTGTTTTTTTTTTTTTTTTCCAAAATTCCTTTTTAATAGAAAATAGTCTAAGAAAACAGGAGAAAATTCTGTTTTAAGTCTGTGCTTCTTTGTCCAACAGGAAAAGATTTTGTGAGGACAAAAAGATGGAGGGGGAAAAAAGCTATTGGCATTTTAAAAACATTTTTATGCCTTTGTTTGCATCTTATTTGTTGAAATTTAACCTTCTCAAGATGCAATATTATTTACCCAGGCATTTTGTGAAATACGTCACACTCTTAAAGGAAGGTGGCAAAGAGGGCAATTCCTGTTCCCCAGCATTCCTGGGGGAAAATCACTGTGCTACAGCTCTCTGGAAGGCAGAGAAATATGTTACAGAGGAATTTTTGCTGTGAGTTGTCTGTTCCTTAGAAGTGAGGTACAGACATCATCTCACCAAATGATTGCTCTCACATCAATGATTTCCCAGCTGAGAATTTGAAGAATCAATAATTTGCAGTGGAGAAACTGCAAATCTCTGTGTAAAACTGCAGGCAGCTGAAAGTTCAGGATGGGGCTGGGTTATGGGGTGGAATAAATTGGGGAGAAAGGGGATTTTACTCCTCATGTTGCACCAAAGGTTTGTTCTAATCCTGGATTATCAATTGATAATGATGAGAAATGATCCTTGTTGTGTGATTTGTTGTCAACATAAGACGGTTTTTGTAGGACTTTGTAACTTTCTGTGCTTGTAGGTTTGATTTCTGTTTGTCCTGTTGTTTCCTCTGCTGGCACAAGTTGGCAACAGGGCTGATAATTAAGCAATTAATAATTGCTGAATGTTTTTTAAAAAATCCTTAGGCTTGCCTACATCCTATTTTCTTTTGTTAATATTTTTGTTAAACTTCAGCCCAAGAGAACAGTGGTGGTATTTTCCACACCAGAAGTTTTCCTCAGAATAGGGTATCAAATGCCAGATCACAAAAGGACTTGCTGAATCTCCAGTTAGGAAATAAATTGTTTTTTGCCACTGTGAAGTCTCAGAAAGGAGGAGGAGAGGATGCAGTTTGCCTTGAAAGTGCAGGGGCTGGCAGGGAGCTGGGGTTAAATGATGACACTTTGTCACAGATCTGAGGATGTGGGAAAACAGGAATAACTCTGAGTGGTGGCTTTAACTGGAGCTGCAGAAAATACCACTCCATCCATCAGTACAAGCAGTGGCTCCTACCTCAAGAGACACTGCAGGTTGTCTGAACTGGTGGAACTCCATGCTGGACCCTCTGTGCTGGTCATCCCCAGGAGGAGTTTTATCAGTGACTGAAAATTGTGCTTATTTCAGCCAGGGAGAACCAACAGTGGCTACAAAAATCAAATAAAATCAAATCCCTGCCATGAGTTTGCAGTAGCTGAGGTGTCCCTGCACCACTGGTACCTCCAACCCTGCCCAGGGGGCTGAGCTGGACAAGAAATCAGCACTGAAAATTACTGTTCTTCCAGAAACAAAGCCAGCAGGAGCATGGTTTGTCCAGCTCTGTCAGCAACAGCATTATTGAGGGTGAGAACCAGGGAGGAGGAGGGTGGCAAGAACCCCTCTCAGTTTGAAGACCTTTACCATAGCAGGGATTTCCCCCCTGATTTTGGATTATTGCTCAGCTACTGAGCAGAGCACTGACATTGCTGGAATAAAAGACAAGAGCTCTGTGGTTTTCCAAGGCTTTAAATGGAGTTGGGCTGTCCCAGTTCTGAGAGTCCCATTACAGCACTTTGGCAATACCTTCTGCTATCTAAATGCTCTTGCTCCATCTAGTGAGGAAATTTATTGTTCATCCTGGCTTTGTTTTGGCTGTGGAGAAAGCCTGGGGAAAAGTAACTTAATTTATGCATTTGACCTATGCAAAGATGGGAATTACCCAGGAAGATTCTAGGTTTGATTTTGTTAGGAGAGTAAGAATGACAATGATTTTAGCTTACAGCTCCTCATTGACATATCTATTATTTTTTTAAAAAAAAAAAAGGCTTGAGGTTTTTTTTTTAATGAACTTTCCCATGAAAATCTATTTATGTTTATGTTCAGTGGGTGGATTTGCTTGCTGTGTGAATCAAATGGCCGGGGGAGGGCGAAGAGATGAAATGAAAAAAGTTGATTTAAGTGGTTTAACTGTTACAACCCATCTTTCCTGTTCTTGTTCAGCAGCCAAAACACATTCCTCTTGTAGAAAAGAAGGAACAGGAGGGCACCACTCACAGATCTTTAGTGCAATAAAGCCATTTCTGAAGCTTCTGTGAGGGGCTACGTCCTGCTGGGCACTGAAGGTGAGGAGCACAGAGATGCTCAGGACCCTCTCTGGTGCCTGCCAAGCCCCTGCTGAGCTCAGAGAGATCAGCATTTGCCCATTCCTCCTTCTACCCTGCCTTGCCAGACATATTTCATGTCATATTCCCCCTTTTCTTTTCCCTTTCTCTTTCCAAAAGACATTCATTCAAGTTGTGAGTGAAAAAGTTTTTTTCCTTCTGGGTGGAAAGCAGAAAGAACAGGTTAAAAAAAATAACAAGAGACCATGGCATTTCCTTCTGGGAATTGCAGTTTTGGTTACACTTGAGTGCACAGTAAATGCCATTTTCTTTGGGTAGAAGTTTCCTAATTTTATTTGAAAACTCCTGTTATTACTTGTGAGTTTGGTTAGGCTTGTGCAATAGTTATATATACACACCTTATATTAAAAATATGTGTATATTCTGCAAACACACAAGCTGAAGACACAGGGCTGCCATCTCAAAACGGATTGTTGGCATTTTAAGTGAGAACAGCTTTTTAGTTTAAAAAAAAAAAGATTTAATAAACAATGTTTCCTTCCTCCACCAAAAAAAACCCAACCAAACAAAATCAAACATAAAAAAGATATTAGTATTGTTTTGTGCTGGGCCTAGGGGAAATCAGAATCTGCTTTCCTGAGCTAGGGAATACATACAGAAAGGCAAATGGAAAGAATCCAGGAGGGGAAAAGCTCTGGATTGATTAGAAATGGTAGAAATCTGACAAACCAGTATTTTTTTTTTCCTCTAGGGGCAATGCTAAATGCATCCAAAGGGCAAAAGAGAACATAAAATAAAGTGACTGACTGCTGATTTTTTGACACCATGGAAGAGGAATGGATGCACTTTGGTGAAAAACAGCACAGAGAAGCCTTGAAGCCAAAATATCTGACCTTGGAGCCCTCTGATGAAGTTCAGGAGTTGGTGGGTGCCCTGTGGAAGATCTGTGCTGCCCCTGGTAGGGTCTTGAAATATTGCCATGGGGTCTAGACAAAGGTAAAGACACTCTGTATTAAGGAAATGGGACAACAGGACTGGACTGAGAAACTGCTTTTAAAAGAGCAAAAACTGTCCTGGAAGCTTTTGTATTTAATTAATCAGTTTACCTAGCAGATAACCAGGCATTTCCTCTCATGAACACAAGCAAAGGCTTTTAGCTGTGCCTGGGAAAATTGAATTAAATTGTGCCTGGTTAAATTAAAGAAGCTCAAGTGGTTCCTTGACAGAAGTAAGGAGGAAGATGGATTACAAGAAAGGGATAGTGAATTTATGGAGTTCCTGTGGAGAAGAAAGCAAGATGTTCCAGTGGGGTGGCAGCTACTGAGCAGACCTTTGGGGTGGCTAATGTGTGTAATTTATCAAAGGCAAGAGAGACTGTTGAGCTTTTTAAACATAGCACAGTTTCCTGAGCACAAATGAACCAGTCACCCCATCAGTTTTTCAGATCTCTGGTCCTTTGGAGGTTTCATGTTGGAGGACATTGGCTTCCCTTGAAGTGGTTTGTGTGTGCTGGCTGGAGCCCTGCCATGGGGAGTAGGGACAAGGTTCCTCTGGTGACAGGATTTCTGAGCTTTCCATGGGCCACAGTTCCATCTTTAATCTCTTGTCAGAGACCCAGTGTAACTTTTCTCTAAAAAAATCTTTTCTCTGTTTCTGCTGCATCTCTTCTGTATTTTTCTTTTTATTCTTGGATTTCTCAGCCTCCTTTGGACTGAATTCTTTTGGGATCTTCCCTCGTGGGGAGCCCTGCTTATCTCAGTTCTTGTGATTGGAAGAAAACTCCCGAGCTCGTTAGAATCTTGTTTCTGGTGTTTATTAACAGGTGATCACAAAACTTAACAGCTCTCTCCAGGCTGGCTACACAAGGTTAATCTTTGCAATCTGGGACATTTCTTTCTTCTGATGGTACAAACAAGGCCTTGTGGCACACTTCGTGTCTGATGCACAAAATGGCACCAAAATACGCAGTTCTTTTAACTTTATACCTATTTTTACCCAATTAACAATAGACATGTATATTATTTTTCTTAATGACCCAATGACCCATCACCTCTGTGCTGCACTGTGGCATTCTCTATCCAATCACTCACTATTACCCAAAAACCTCCAGGAGAGGAACATGAAGAAGAAAGAAGAAGGAACAAGAGACAACACCCTAAATCCTCCATCTTGTCTCCTGTTCTCTAAACTAACTTTTTCACCCAGTGATTTAAAAAAACTTTCTAATTTATACATTTACACTTTTAGCTTTTTCTATCTAACTTTAACATTTGTTTTCATGTATCACCTTGAAAACATGCTCATGAATTTCATATGATATGAAATTCAGTGTTTTTCTAGATCTTATAACTAAGTATCAGAAACAAGGGCACACACTCTGGATTCCAGGCTCCAACACCCAGTCTCTCAGCTCTAAGGAGATCCACATTGTTTGGAGGATCGCTGCCATCGGGTCTGCCAGCACTTGTGTTTCCTCTGGGAGACTCCCAGCAGGGCTGCCCTGCTTTCCCTGGCCATGTGATGGAATCACAAACTGATAGATGGCAGAACCCAGCTCAGTTCAGACTGTGCTTTAAACAGAAAAAACAACCCAAACCCCCAGATACTTGCTTTTCTTTTTTTAGCATCCTTGACACCCATTAAAAAAGAAAAAAAAGAAAAGGTAAAATATGTATATATATATAAAAACCACATTTCCATAGAAGTTCAAAGGCTCTTTCTGGAGTTCAATACACTCTGTAGCTGAAAGGCCAAAAGATGCATTAAATGAAGATGTTATATCTTATATAGGATATGAGTTGGCACCTGAGAACCTCCCCTTGCACACCTTGCTTGTGGATCCTCAGTTGGGATCCAGCCTGAGCACCAGTCTGAGCCTGATCCATGCAGGATCATCCCTGTTTTTAAGCATTCAGAACATAAATGGGCTGATGTCTCTGCACTGTTGCTAAAGTTCCTGAACTTGGTGATGCATTTTTATTCAAATGTTTCTCTTTCAAGGACTGAGCAGTGCAATTCCACGCAGTGTGTTTGGATGCACTACAGAAGGACAGATGATATTGGCAGCCTACTGCTGTTATTTTTGCAGTTTATTTTAATTAGTAATCAAATATAATTTTTCAGCTCTGTGTTTTTTATTCCAAATCTTTAATGTCTTCCAGATCCACTCCAGGTTCACTAGACTGGGTGGTAACTAAGCCTTAATTTTGATCCAGAGGAAACTGCCATGCCAATTTTGAGCATTCCTTATTTGCTTACTTTTGCTCTTTTATTTTTAGCTGTATTTTGCACTGCATTTCTCTCTCCCTCTGTATTTAAAAATCATTTTAGACTTTTCATTATTGTGTGGCACTGATTCTTGGCACCGAGGTTAAAGCCTGGAACTGAACAAACCATGAAATTACTGCCTCAGCAGAACCACTTGAAAGTCTCTGTTTCTTTGCATCTCTTTGAGAAGCAAGAAAAAAGAAGGGAAAGTCTCTATGCAGAGGAGAGAGAGGTTTCTTCTTCCTGGTCACACTTGAGGAGGACAGTCAAACAAAGCTGTGATATTCCTGCTTGGCAGAGGTGTTACAGGGAACCCATGCAACCATTTATTTAGGTTGGAAAAGGCTCTTAAGCTCATCAAATCCAGCTGTAAATCTACCACTGCCAAGCCCACCACTAAAGCACATCCCTGAGTGCCACATCTACATCCTGCTAAATCCCTCCAGGGATGGGGATTGAGCAGTTCCCTGGTTAGGCTGTTCCAGTGCTTTTAGTGGGGAGAAACTGGGAGATTTCCCCCAATATTTCACAAGCAGAGGTGTCTCTCAGCACAGCATTTTTGCTGTTTCCCTGCACCTTTCGCAGCACTCCACTCACCCAGAGTGGAAAACCTGAGGGGTATCATGGTGTGCTGCTGCCTGCAGCAACAGGGACCATTTCTGACCCTGAAAATCTCCATCAGTGCCATGGGACTGTGGCTTCATCCCTCCTCTGGAATGGGGGTGTCTCCTGTGCCAGCAGGGTCGTGTCCCCAGTTTGGCTTCTCCCTTCTCAAAGCCTCGTGGCACAGCAAACTCCAGAGCTCAGTGACCCTCTTCTGGAAGTGTTCTTGGCCAGGAGTAGAGTGAGGAGGGTGAAAAGCCAGGCTGGCACCAAGGAGGCCTCATGTTCCCAGGGAATTACATTTTTCTTGATGTTAAATTAAAATACAATGGAGTGTTATAGATGTTCCTTCTACATCTCAGCCACAGTTAGAGGACTTCAGCTGTTAATGCCAAGTGTAATAAAAATGTTTTCTAATCTTGATGGAGTTCTCTCTGACATCTTATGTTTCACTGTCTTTTTAAACTTCTAGCACTTCTCTTTCAGGATTCTTGTGTGTCTTGGCTTGTCTGTGCCTTTTTAGGGCTTTCTTTAGTTGGTTGCAAAGTGCATTCTGACTTTTTGCTCTTCCTTGATTAACATGTTTGTTTGTTTACAGAGAAACAGTGGGGGGGTGCTTGGGGAGGATCTCTGCTTCTTCCTTTTGGTTTAATATCCTGTCCATCATTTCACATCACCTCCTTCTTTCTGTGTCGTGGAAACCTGCCAGAATCTCTGGACTGCTGACAGCACTGCCTGTCTCATGCCAGGTTGCCCTGTCCTGTGTCCTTTGCCTCTGATTCCTTGCAAAACAGAGTAACTTGAGCCTTGCAGGTTATTGGATGTGCAAGATCCTAAAAAGCAGCAGGTGAATCTATGCAAAATAGAGGTATTTCCCTAAAATCCAAGCCAGAGCTGGGTAGACACTTGCTTCTGCCAAAAGCACCAAAGCAGCAAAGTTGCAGAATTATAAATGGGACATCAGTAAAATGTGGGTCCTTCACATCTTTGTGGAGAGTGATGGGAGGGAGAAGTTTGAGAAAGTATTGTGATGGAAAATGACTTATAAAAATTCAAATTGGTCCAAATCCTTGCCTTTTTCTTACTATTTCCTTCTCTAGTGCATAAACTGAGGGAGGTTTCAAATAGCTCAGATATTTCCAAAAGCCTGGAAAACCTGAAAACGTTTTTCCCTGAATATTTTCTATGAAAACTTCCTGGTATTTTTCCCTTTTTGCTACTGCTAACTACAGAAGCTTTACCTGTGGAATAATGATGTGTGGCCTTACTTGGTGCAAGTCCCCAAATCACTTCTGAGCCCATGTATAGGGATCATTCTGCACAGGAGGCAGGGTGCCACTTGTGCTGCTCCAGAGGGGAAGGGAAGAGGCATTTTCCCTCTGGAATGACAATGGAATAATTTACAGGAGCACCCAGGACCCTCTCTTAGAAAAGAAACGTGCTTGAGAGTGTTTTAATAACCAGAGATATTCAGAAGGCCTCTATAACACTGGGCTGCAGGACAAATCTCCTCTTTCCCTGCAAAGTCATCAGGAGACTGATTTAAAGTGGCAATCAGCACATTGGGAGGAAACAGGAAGATCAAATATTACAGATATTTCCAAATAATTTTGTTCACAGGGTGAGCATATCTGATCCTCTGCTTGATGGAGCTGATGGTCACATAATGCCTCATGGCTCACTGGGGACATGGAGATAACTTTGGTGTTAGTCCTTCTTGTTACCCATCTGTCTGTCATCATCAATAACCCAATAACCCTCCCAATCATTTAACATCCAGGTTCTTGCTTGATCTCCAGCTAAAATCCATTGTTTGAAATGTTAAAGTCATTCATCAGCCATTCCTGTAGCAGATTCGGGGGAAAAACAAATAAGAACAAATTTAAAATTAAAAAAAAAAATTAAAATTAAAATTAAAAAAAAAAAAAAAAGTTTAATGGTTTTCTTTGTAAGAAAGAGGCTGCTGAGACAGCAGGGACTGCCTGAGGGTGTCCAGAGCCAGCCAGCACTGCTTCAGTGTGTGTATGGATAGAAAAATGGGCTCTGGCAGGAACAGACAGCAAGGAAGGAGCATTTGCAGAAGCAAACAGGTATCTAAAGAGCTGCTTCACCTCAGCCTCTGTTTCTCTTGTCATTTGTTCTTCCCTCTTAGACCAGGAGCAGTGCTCACTCCTTCCCCCTTCAGCTGTGATACTTGTCCTCATCATGAGGATATCGCTTGTTCCCTGCCCAGCAAACACTGCTGTGGCAAAATATCCTCAGGGAAGAGAGGGACAACTTTAATGCCTCTTTTATGTGGAGGTTTTTTTATGAGCAGTGCTTCCCCTTTGGGCAAGAGGATGCTGTTTAGTGCTGCAGGAGCACTCAGAGGCTCAAAGGTGACACAATCTCCCTGTCAATAGGAGCATCACACAAATGGAAGTGAGGAGGGGAGGTGAGGTTTGTGGGGTAAGGGATTGTAAGCAGTGGAAGGAGGATGGGGCAAGGAGGAGTGTGGATGCTGAATGTGAGAGATCAGGCAGGAGCGCAATGTCTGTGTGAAACTCAATCACACAACTTTCTCACTCTGGCCTGGGAAATCATAAGGAGGAACCCAAACAGTCCTTGGAGAAGGAAAACAACCTTTGCAGGTGCTGTTTGTTCCTTGTTAATGGTAAGAAACAGCCAAGGGGTGCTGTTCTCGATTGTCCAGTGATGGTGATGTGTTGGTTCCATGATCAATGAAAGTTTTACCTTCTCAGACCTGCTCAGAACTGTCTATAAAAGAAAATCTGGAAGAATAAAACTTTCTCTCTGTGTGGTCACTATGGCTGTTCCTAACAGAGTGTGGCAGAGGAGCAGCACACTTCTGCTCTGGTTTCTGTTGCCTGTTTTGGTCAGGAAAAGAGTTCTGTGTTTGGAAGATAAACCAAGCCCTGAGGAGAAGGAGCTGTTCCAGGCTCCATGGGTGGTGTCAGCCCTTCCCTGGCTGCAGAGGAGCACGTTTTTGCGTGTGCTTGGGCTGTAAACCTTGACATGTGCTTTGCCCCAAGGGATTAATGCTGATTGCACTGCAATGATCAGCTCTCAGAGCACAAAGCCACGAGTGAGCCCCTGTGTGAAACCCACTGCTGTGTGTGGGCTGCACAGCTCTGGCCTTGCCATGCACAGCAGGGTGAGAGAGTTCAGCTCATTTCATTGCAGTAAATGCAGGGAGGGGAACATTTGAGCTCTTCAGATGCAGCTCGTGAATCTGCCAGCCCTGGTGTAATGCATCCCTGGATAATTGTTATGGAGGGGTTCCTTTTTTATTTATGGGTTTGTTTTTTAACCTCATTTTTTTAACCTCAGTTGGTGGGGTGGTAACTGGTTACCTCAAGACTCAGTGCTAAACACAGCCTGGATTTCTCCCAGTTTTCTTTTGGATAGTTACACAAAACTGTACTTTCAGAATGCCCACTGCTCTGTGCTCCTCTGTGACAGCAACTTCTGCTATTACAGGCTTTGTGGTGTGTCTACTGTAGCTGCATAACTTAATTAAAAAAGATGATGAGCAATTTATTTCATCCTCTGCAGCCAGGAAATAATGATGATCGGCAGCTATATTAAAAGGATGGCTTGGACTCCGACTCCTTTTGCTGCAGGTTGAAGACTTGCCAGCCCAGTTACTTTCTGCAAATAGCTGATTGTTTTTCTTGGCAATTCAGTGGCCCAGTCAGTTCTAGACATCTGGCTGCTGAATAATTCCAGATCAATTTGTGCACCTCTAATAGCCCAACATGCTCAGGTTGGGAAAGTGGCTGCTGCACATTCATGGGGATGCCAGGATGGAAGTTTTGTCTTGCTGTGTGTGAACAGGCTGGTTCTGCACCATGCACATCACTCAGGATTCCAGCTGATGGGGCAGGAATCCAAAATATTGCACCAGGACAGGCTCAATCAGTAATACACTGACACTTCTGCTGTTGTCAGTGTTCAGCTCTGGCTTTGATGTAGGTGAAGAGTGATCCAGAGCTCGCTTATCCTCCAAGAGCACTGAGTGAAAATTGTCCTTCAATAGAATGTCAGATGTGCTCCTAACAAGATCTCAAAGGACAGGATTAAACACACTCATTTTGCATGTAAATGACACAGTCAAGAGATATGAATCTTTTTAATGCCCGTTCAGCTCAAGTTCAAAAGCAAATTCTAGTCCCCAGAACATGATGTGTTGCCATCTCAAAGCTGGGAGCTCACACTTCCATCCATTGTGTTGAAAACCTGTCGCTCTGTGGGACAAAAAACACAACCCCGTTGTGCTCAGAAGGAAGAACAATGCTTGAACAAAGACTTCTTTCCCCTGCTGTCCTGAAGGAAGCCAAACCCCCCATCTAGAACACATTTAAGAGATCAGTAACTGGTGTTATTGCTGTGTTCAGTCTCCCTAAAATGCCTGGCAGCCCTGGCACTCTTATTTTAGGTCGTGTCACTGGGGAAAAGCTGACATGAAAGTAAGGAAGGCCCAGTCTGACGTGGTGCAGGATGGATTAAGCAAAAAAATCACAAATCCCCCTGTACCAGCCCTGTTTTGTGGAGCTGGCAGATGAACAGGCTCTCTGTGAGTACCACCTAAAGAGGACAGTGCTGTTGTGGGAATTTCTCTTGTTTCATATTCCCCAAATCCACTTTTGGCACCT